>NC_048574.1:83472405-83839905 GCF_013265735.2 Oncorhynchus mykiss
ATAACATATCACACACATCCGGGTTATCAGAAGACAGACATGTATCTCTGAGGCCTTTAGTTGACTTATAAACAGACCCCAGTCTGTTCATCTGATAAGTAAAACATCTCCTTCTCAACACGAAACTCAATAGAACTCCGAATTTAACACATTCCTCCATTATTTTTAACATCAAGATCAGGGGAGAGCGCGAACGCAGTCCCCCACTACCAGAAATTATGCAATCGAGATTTCCACATTTGAGAAATTCGCAGGGGTCAGCACAGCCGGAGTGCAATGGCTGAGCCTCGCCCTGGGTGAACCGCCTTCGTGATCACGGTGTCTCCCTTGCCAGGTAAGTATGAGTTGTACACGTTGGTAGAGGAGCACTCCTTCCAGGACAAAGGTGTTTGACTCACGGTTACCACTTCTACTACTGATAATACCACATCATATTGAACAGGGTTTAATGACGTTTACGAATACAGTTGCGGACAAGGCGAAGAAAAAGCAATACATTTTGTTTTACTATATTATATCACGGACCGACTATTTTCCCATCAAGCAACACGGTAGAAATTCTATATACATTGCATTTGTTGTCTAAATGTCCGTCTGGTTACACACAAGTAGGCGATGTACCAAAATGCTGAATTCACATTCGTGCACACAGCCAACCGAAAGACACCACTTATTTCTGGTGTTTTGTAGCGTTCCAGACGTTGTAGGAATAGTTTCATCACGCTTGTTTTCTGCTCTCAGTAAAATATGACTCCACCATCGACCACAGGGTGGCATACGACCCACAGATACGGAGGAGAAACAGTAGCCTACTACTTCAACGTCAACAAAGACACAGTAGTAGCTACAAGGGTGTTTATTTTATTTTACCTTTATTTAGCCAGGTCGGCCAGTTGGGAACAAGTTCTCATTTACAACTGCGACCTGGCCAAGAATAAAGCACAGCAATGCGACAACAACAACAACACAGAGTTACACGTAAACAAACGTAGTCAATAACACAGTAGAACATGAAAATAGAAAGATCTATGTACAGTGACATGGCCATACTCGTATTTGTAATTGTATCTGTAAATTGACAGGATGATACTCGCGATCAGGGTTAAACTGAAGTGTTTTAATATGCCTAAATACATTTTGGCAGAATACCTCACTACACATTCTCACTGCAAAAAAAAAAACCTGCAGAAATGTCTGTGGAATGGATCTGCATCTTGGAACAACAGAATCCATCTTATTGACTGATTTCATCAGGAAATAAGTGGACCAGGGACATGTCTGTGGCATGGTAATGGTTGACCAGGGAAATGTCTGTTGTCAAGGTAATGGTTGACCAGGGAAATGTCTGTGGAATGGTAATGTTTGACCAGGGACATGACTGTGGCATGGTAATGGTTGACCAGGGAAATGTCTGTGGCATTGTAGACCAGGGACATGTCTGTGGAATGGTAATGGTTGACCAGGGAAATGTCTGTGGAATGGTAATGTTTGACCAGGGACATGACTGTGGCGTGGTAATGGTTGACCAGGGAAATGTCTGTGGCATGGTAATGGTTGACCAGGGAAATGTCTGTGGCATGGTAATGGTTGAGCAGGGAAATGACTGTGGAATGGTAATGATTGACCAGGGAAATGTCTGTGGCATGGTAATGGTTGACCAGGGAAATGTCTGTGGCATGGTAATGGTTGAGCAGGGAAATGACTGTGGAATGGTAATGGTTGACCAGGGCAATGACAGTGGCATGGTAATGGTTGACATTTACTGTGGTCTGAAATGACAAACTGTCCTATAAATGATTTAATAATCTAGCAAATAAAATACCTCAATCCACATTACGTCCTGAGGGCACAAAATGATCCATTCACAAGTAGGCCTTTTCCTTGACATTATCAGGACATGACAGGCATAATCACCAGTGCTACAATAACATATCACACACATCCGGGTTATCAGAAGACAGACATGTATCTCTGAGGCCTTTAGTTGACTTATAAACAGACCTCATTCTGTTCATCTGATAAGTAAAAAATCTCCTTCTCAACACGAAACTCAATAGAACTCCGAATTTAACACATTCCTCCATTATTTTTAACATCAAGATCAGGGGAGAGCGCGAACGCAGTCCCCCACTACCAGAAATTAAGCAATCGAGATTTCCACATTTGAGAAATTCGCAGGGGTCAGCACAGCCGGAGTGCAATGGCTGAGCCTCGCCCTGGGTGAACCGCCTTCGTGATCACGGTGTCTCCCTTGCCAGGTAAGTATGAGTTGTACACGTTGGTAGAGGAGCACTCCTTCCAGGACAAAGGTGTTTGACTCACGGTTACCACTTCTACTACTGATAATACCACATCATATTGAACAGGGTTTAATGACGTTTACGAATACAGTTGCGGACAAGGCGAAGAAAAAGCAATACATTTTGTTTTACTATATTATATCACGGACCGACTATTTTCCCATCAAGCAACACGGTAGAAATTCTATATACATTGCATTTGTTGTCTAAATGTCCGTCTGGTTACACACAAGTAGGCGATGTACCAAAATGCTGAATTCACATTCGTGCACACAGCCAACCGAAAGACACCACTTATTTCTGGTGTTTTGTAGCGTTCCAGACGTTGTAGGAATAGTTTCATCACGCTTGTTTTCTGCTCTCAGTAAAATATGACTCCACCATCGACCACAGGGTGGCATACGACCCACAGATACGGAGGAGAAACAGTAGCCTACTACTTCAACGTCAACAAAGACACAGTAGTAGCTACAAGGGTGTTTATTTTATTTTACCTTTATTTAGCCAGGTCGGCCAGTTGGGAACAAGTTCTCATTTACAACTGCGACCTGGCCAAGAATAAAGCACAGCAATGCGACAACAACAACAACACAGAGTTACACGTAAACAAACGTAGTCAATAACACAGTAGAACATGAAAATAGAAAGATCTATGTACAGTGACATGGCCATACTCGTATTTGTAATTGTATCTGTAAATTGACAGGATGATACTCGCGATCAGGGTTAAACTGAAGTGTTTTAATATGCCTAAATACATTTTGGCAGAATACCTCACTACACATTCTCACTGCAAAAAAAAAAACCTGCAGAAATGTCTGTGGAATGGATCTGCATCTTGGAACAACAGAATCCATCTTATTGACTGATTTCATCAGGAAATAAGTGGACCAGGGACATGTCTGTGGCATGGTAATGGTTGACCAGGGAAATGTCTGTTGTCAAGGTAATGGTTGACCAGGGAAATGTCTGTGGAATGGTAATGTTTGACCAGGGACATGACTGTGGCATGGTAATGGTTGACCAGGGAAATGTCTGTGGCATTGTAGACCAGGGACATGTCTGTGGAATGGTAATGGTTGACCAGGGAAATGTCTGTGGAATGGTAATGTTTGACCAGGGACATGACTGTGGCGTGGTAATGGTTGACCAGGGAAATGTCTGTGGCATGGTAATGGTTGACCAGGGAAATGTCTGTGGCATGGTAATGGTTGAGCAGGGAAATGACTGTGGAATGGTAATGATTGACCAGGGAAATGTCTGTGGCATGGTAATGGTTGACCAGGGAAATGTCTGTGGCATGGTAATGGTTGAGCAGGGAAATGACTGTGGAATGGTAATGGTTGACCAGGGCAATGACAGTGGCATGGTAATGGTTGACATTTACTGTGGTCTGAAATGACAAACTGTCCTATAAATGATTTAATAATCTAGCAAATAAAATACCTCAATCCACATTACGTCCTGAGGGCACAAAATGATCCATTCACAAGTAGGCCTTTTCCTTGACATTATCAGGACATGACAGGCATAATCACCAGTGCTACAATAACATATCACACACATCCGGGTTATCAGAAGACAGACATGTATCTCTGAGGCCTTTAGTTGACTTATAAACAGACCCCAGTCTGTTCATCTGATAAGTAAAAAATCTCCTTCTCAACACGAAACTCAATAGAACTCCGAATTTAACACATTCCTCCATTATTTTTAACATCAAGATCAGGGGAGAGCGCGAACGCAGTCCCCCACTACCAGAAATTATGCAATCGAGATTTCCACATTTGAGAAATTCGCAGGGGTCAGCACAGCCGGAGTGCAATGGCTGAGCCTCGCCCTGGGTGAACCGCCTTCGTGATCACGGTGTCTCCCTTGCCAGGTAAGTATGAGTTGTACACGTTGGTAGAGGAGCACTCCTTCCAGGACAAAGGTGTTTGACTCACGGTTACCACTTCTACTACTGATAATACCACATCATATTGAACAGGGTTTAATGACGTTTACGAATACAGTTGCGGACAAGGCGAAGAAAAAGCAATACATTTTGTTTTACTATATTATATCACGGACCGACTATTTTCCCATCAAGTAACACGGTAGAAATTCTATATACATTGCATTTGTTGTCTAAATGTCCGTCTGGTTACACACAAGTAGGCGATGTACCAAAATGCTGAATTCACATTCGTGCACACAGCCAACCGAAAGACACCACTTATTTCTGGTGTTTTGTAGCGTTCCAGACGTTGTAGGAATAGTTTCATCACGCTTGTTTTCTGCTCTCAGTAAAATATGACTCCACCATCGACCACAGGGTGGCATACGACCCACAGATACGGAGGAGAAACAGTAGCCTACTACTTCAACGTCAACAAAGACACAGTAGTAGCTACAAGGGTGTTTATTTTATTTTACCTTTATTTAGCCAGGTCGGCCAGTTGGGAACAAGTTCTCATTTACAACTGCGACCTGGCCAAGAATAAAGCACAGCAATGCGACAACAACAACAACACAGAGTTACACGTAAACAAACGTAGTCAATAACACAGTAGAACATGAAAATAGAAAGATCTATGTACAGTGACATGGCCATACTCGTATTTGTAATTGTATCTGTAAATTGACAGGATGATACTCGCGATCAGGGTTAAACTGAAGTGTTTTAATATGCCTAAATACATTTTGGCAGAATACCTCACTACACATTCTCACTGCAAAAAAAAAAAACCTGCAGAAATGTCTGTGGAATGGATCTGCATCTTGGAACAACAGAATCCATCTTATTGACTGATTTCATCAGGAAATAAGTGGACCAGGGACATGTCTGTGGCATGGTAATGGTTGACCAGGGAAATGTCTGTTGTCAAGGTAATGGTTGACCAGGGAAATGTCTGTGGAATGGTAATGTTTGACCAGGGACATGACTGTGGCATGGTAATGGTTGACCAGGGAAATGTCTGTGGCATTGTAGACCAGGGACATGTCTGTGGAATGGTAATGGTTGACCAGGGAAATGTCTGTGGAATGGTAATGTTTGACCAGGGACATGACTGTGGCGTGGTAATGGTTGACCAGGGAAATGTCTGTGGCATGGTAATGGTTGACCAGGGAAATGTCTGTGGCATGGTAATGGTTGAGCAGGGAAATGACTGTGGAATGGTAATGATTGACCAGGGAAATGTCTGTGGCATGGTAATGGTTGACCAGGGAAATGTCTGTGGCATGGTAATGGTTGAGCAGGGAAATGACTGTGGAATGGTAATGGTTGACCAGGGCAATGACAGTGGCATGGTAATGGTTGACATTTACTGTGGTCTGAAATGACAAACTGTCCTATAAATGATTTAATAATCTAGCAAATAAAATACCTCAATCCACATTACGTCCTGAGGGCACAAAATGATCCATTCACAAGTAGGCCTTTTCCTTGACATTATCAGGACATGACAGGCATAATCACCAGTGCTACAATAACATATCACACACATCCGGGTTATCAGAAGACAGACATGTATCTCTGAGGCCTTTAGTTGACTTATAAACAGACCTCATTCTGTTCATCTGATAAGTAAAAAATCTCCTTCTCAACACGAAACTCAATAGAACTCCGAATTTAACACATTCCTCCATTATTTTTAACATCAAGATCAGGGGAGAGCGCGAACGCAGTCCCCCACTACCAGAAATTAAGCAATCGAGATTTCCACATTTGAGAAATTCGCAGGGGTCAGCACAGCCGGAGTGCAATGGCTGAGCCTCGCCCTGGGTGAACCGCCTTCGTGATCACGGTGTCTCCCTTGCCAGGTAAGTATGAGTTGTACACGTTGGTAGAGGAGCACTCCTTCCAGGACAAAGGTGTTTGACTCACGGTTACCACTTCTACTACTGATAATACCACATCATATTGAACAGGGTTTAATGACGTTTACGAATACAGTTGCGGACAAGGCGAAGAAAAAGCAATACATTTTGTTTTACTATATTATATCACGGACCGACTATTTTCCCATCAAGCAACACGGTAGAAATTCTATATACATTGCATTTGTTGTCTAAATGTCCGTCTGGTTACACACAAGTAGGCGATGTACCAAAATGCTGAATTCACATTCGTGCACACAGCCAACCGAAAGACACCACTTATTTCTGGTGTTTTGTAGCGTTCCAGACGTTGTAGGAATAGTTTCATCACGCTTGTTTTCTGCTCTCAGTAAAATATGACTCCACCATCGACCACAGGGTGGCATACGACCCACAGATACGGAGGAGAAACAGTAGCCTACTACTTCAACGTCAACAAAGACACAGTAGTAGCTACAAGGGTGTTTATTTTATTTTACCTTTATTTAGCCAGGTCGGCCAGTTGGGAACAAGTTCTCATTTACAACTGCGACCTGGCCAAGAATAAAGCACAGCAATGCGACAACAACAACAACACAGAGTTACACGTAAACAAACGTAGTCAATAACACAGTAGAACATGAAAATAGAAAGATCTATGTACAGTGACATGGCCATACTCGTATTTGTAATTGTATCTGTAAATTGACAGGATGATACTCGCGATCAGGGTTAAACTGAAGTGTTTTAATATGCCTAAATACATTTTGGCAGAATACCTCACTACACATTCTCACTGCAAAAAAAAAAAACCTGCAGAAATGTCTGTGGAATGGATCTGCATCTTGGAACAACAGAATCCATCTTATTGACTGATTTCATCAGGAAATAAGTGGACCAGGGACATGTCTGTGGCATGGTAATGGTTGACCAGGGAAATGTCTGTTGTCAAGGTAATGGTTGACCAGGGAAATGTCTGTGGAATGGTAATGTTTGACCAGGGACATGACTGTGGCATGGTAATGGTTGACCAGGGAAATGTCTGTGGCATTGTAGACCAGGGACATGTCTGTGGAATGGTAATGGTTGACCAGGGAAATGTCTGTGGAATGGTAATGTTTGACCAGGGACATGACTGTGGCGTGGTAATGGTTGACCAGGGAAATGTCTGTGGCATGGTAATGGTTGACCAGGGAAATGTCTGTGGCATGGTAATGGTTGAGCAGGGAAATGACTGTGGAATGGTAATGATTGACCAGGGAAATGTCTGTGGCATGGTAATGGTTGACCAGGGAAATGTCTGTGGCATGGTAATGGTTGAGCAGGGAAATGACTGTGGAATGGTAATGGTTGACCAGGGCAATGACTGTGGCATGGTAATGGTTGACATTTACTGTGGTTTTAAATGACAAACTGTCCTATAAATGATTTAATAATCTAGCAAATAAAATACCTCAATCCACATTACGTCCTGAGGGCACAAAATGATCCATTCACAAGTAGGCCTTTTCCTTGACATTATCAGGACATGACAGGCATAATCACCAGTGCTACAATAACATATCACACACATCCGGGTTTATCAGAAGACAAAATGTATCTCTGAGGCCTTAGTTGACTCATAAACAGACCCTACATTCTATAGCCATTCATCTGACATGCAAATGTTGACAAATGTCCTTCTCAACACGAAACTCAATAGAAGAGCGAGTTAGAACACAAGGAATTAAATATGTCCCTAGCTTATTTTTAACATCAAGATCAGGGGAGAGCGCGAACGCAGTCCCCCACTACCAGAAATTATGCAATCGAGATTTCCACATTTGAGAAATTCGCAGGGGTCAGCACAGCCGGAGTGCAATGGCTGAGCCTCGCCCTGGGTGAACCGCCTTCGTGATCACGGTGTCTCCCTTGCCAGGTAAGTATGAGTTGTACACGTTGGTAGAGGAGCACTCCTTCCAGGACAAAGGTGTTTGACTCACGGTTACCACTTCTACTACTGATAATACCACATCATATTGAACAGGGTTTAATGACGTTTACGAATACAGTTGCGGACAAGGCGAAGAAAAAGCAATACATTTTGTTTTACTATATTATATCACGGACCGACTATTTTCCCATCAAGCAACACGGTAGAAATTCTATATACATTGCATTTGTTGTCTAAATGTCCGTCTGGTTACACACAAGTAGGCGATGTACCAAAATGCTGAATTCACATTCGTGCACACAGCCAACCGAAAGACACCACTTATTTCTGGTGTTTTGTAGCGTTCCAGACGTTGTAGGAATAGTTTCATCACGCTTGTTTTCTGCTCTCAGTAAAATATGACTCCACCATCGACCACAGGGTGGCATACGACCCACAGATACGGAGGAGAAACAGTAGCCTACTACTTCAACGTCAACAAAGACACAGTAGTAGCTACAAGGGTGTTTATTTTATTTTACCTTTATTTAGCCAGGTCGGCCAGTTGGGAACAAGTTCTCATTTACAACTGCGACCTGGCCAAGAATAAAGCACAGCAATGCGACAACAACAACAACACAGAGTTACACGTAAACAAACGTAGTCAATAACACAGTAGAACATGAAAATAGAAAGATCTATGTACAGTGACATGGCCATACTCGTATTTGTAATTGTATCTGTAAATTGACAGGATGATACTCGCGATCAGGGTTAAACTGAAGTGTTTTAATATGCCTAAATACATTTTGGCAGAATACCTCACTACACATTCTCACTGCAAAAAAAAAAAACCTGCAGAAATGTCTGTGGAATGGATCTGCATCTTGGAACAACAGAATCCATCTTATTGACTGATTTCATCAGGAAATAAGTGGACCAGGGACATGTCTGTGGCATGGTAATGGTTGACCAGGGAAATGTCTGTTGTCAAGGTAATGGTTGACCAGGGAAATGTCTGTGGAATGGTAATGTTTGACCAGGGACATGACTGTGGCATGGTAATGGTTGACCAGGGAAATGTCTGTGGCATTGTAGACCAGGGACATGTCTGTGGAATGGTAATGGTTGACCAGGGAAATGTCTGTGGAATGGTAATGTTTGACCAGGGACATGACTGTGGCGTGGTAATGGTTGACCAGGGAAATGTCTGTGGCATGGTAATGGTTGACCAGGGAAATGTCTGTGGCATGGTAATGGTTGAGCAGGGAAATGACTGTGGAATGGTAATGATTGACCAGGGAAATGTCTGTGGCATGGTAATGGTTGACCAGGGAAATGTCTGTGGCATGGTAATGGTTGAGCAGGGAAATGACTGTGGAATGGTAATGGTTGACCAGGGCAATGACTGTGGCATGGTAATGGTTGACATTTACTGTGGTTTTAAATGACAAACTGTCCTATAAATGATTTAATAATCTAGCAAATAAAATACCTCAATCCACATTACGTCCTGAGGGCACAAAATGATCCATTCACAAGTAGGCCTTTTCCTTGACATTATCAGGACATGACAGGCATAATCACCAGTGCTACAATAACATATCACACACATCCGGGTTTATCAGAAGACAAAATGTATCTCTGAGGCCTTAGTTGACTCATAAACAGACCCTACATTCTATAGCCATTCATCTGACATGCAAATGTTGACAAATGTCCTTCTCAACACGAAACTCAATAGAAGAGCGAGTTAGAACACAAGGAATTAAATATGTCCCTAGCTTATTTTTAACATCAAGATCAGGGGAGAGCGCGAACGCAGTCCCCCACTACCAGAAATTATGCAATCGAGATTTCCACATTTGAGAAATTCGCAGGGGTCAGCACAGCCGGAGTGCAATGGCTGAGCCTCGCCCTGGGTGAACCGCCTTCGTGATCACGGTGTCTCCCTTGCCAGGTAAGTATGAGTTGTACACGTTGGTAGAGGAGCACTCCTTCCAGGACAAAGGTGTTTGACTCACGGTTACCACTTCTACTACTGATAATACCACATCATATTGAACAGGGTTTAATGACGTTTACGAATACAGTTGCGGACAAGGCGAAGAAAAAGCAATACATTTTGTTTTACTATATTATATCACGGACCGACTATTTTCCCATCAAGCAACACGGTAGAAATTCTATATACATTGCATTTGTTGTCTAAATGTCCGTCTGGTTACACACAAGTAGGCGATGTACCAAAATGCTGAATTCACATTCGTGCACACAGCCAACCGAAAGACACCACTTATTTCTGGTGTTTTGTAGCGTTCCAGACGTTGTAGGAATAGTTTCATCACGCTTGTTTTCTGCTCTCAGTAAAATATGACTCCACCATCGACCACAGGGTGGCATACGACCCACAGATACGGAGGAGAAACAGTAGCCTACTACTTCAACGTCAACAAAGACACAGTAGTAGCTACAAGGGTGTTTATTTTATTTTACCTTTATTTAGCCAGGTCGGCCAGTTGGGAACAAGTTCTCATTTACAACTGCGACCTGGCCAAGAATAAAGCACAGCAATGCGACAACAACAACACAGAGTTACACGTAAACAAACGTAGTCAATAACACAGTAGAACATGAAAATAGAAAGATCTATGTACAGTGACATGGCCATACTCGTATTTGTAATTGTATCTGTAAATTGACAGGATGATACTCGCGATCAGGGTTAAACTGAAGTGTTTTAATATGCCTAAATACATTTTGGCAGAATACCTCACTACACATTCTCACTGCAAAAAAAAAAAACCTGCAGAAATGTCTGTGGAATGGATCTGCATCTTGGAACAACAGAATCCATCTTATTGACTGATTTCATCAGGAAATAAGTGGACCAGGGACATGTCTGTGGCATGGTAATGGTTGACCAGGGAAATGTCTGTTGTCAAGGTAATGGTTGACCAGGGAAATGTCTGTGGAATGGTAATGTTTGACCAGGGACATGACTGTGGCATGGTAATGGTTGACCAGGGAAATGTCTGTGGCATTGTAGACCAGGGACATGTCTGTGGAATGGTAATGGTTGACCAGGGAAATGTCTGTGGAATGGTAATGTTTGACCAGGGACATGACTGTGGCGTGGTAATGGTTGACCAGGGAAATGTCTGTGGCATGGTAATGGTTGACCAGGGAAATGTCTGTGGCATGGTAATGGTTGAGCAGGGAAATGACTGTGGAATGGTAATGATTGACCAGGGAAATGTCTGTGGCATGGTAATGGTTGACCAGGGAAATGTCTGTGGCATGGTAATGGTTGAGCAGGGAAATGACTGTGGAATGGTAATGGTTGACCAGGGCAATGACTGTGGCATGGTAATGGTTGACATTTACTGTGGTCTTAAATGACAAACTGTCCTATAAATGATTTAATAATCTAGCAAATAAAATACCTCAATCCACATTACGTCCTGAGGGCACAAAATGATCCATTCACAAGTAGGCCTTTTCCTTGACATTATCAGGACATGACAGGCATAATCACCAGTGCTACAATAACATATCACACACATCCGGGTTATCAGAAGACAGACATGTATCTCTGAGGCCTTTAGTTGACTTATAAACAGACCCCAGTCTGTTCATCTGATAAGTAAAAAATCTCCTTCTCAACACGAAACTCAATAGAACTCCGAATTTAACACGTTCCTCCATTACTTTTTAACATCAAGATCAGGGGAGAGCGCGAACGCAGTCCCCCACTACCAGAAATTATGCAATCGAGATTTCCACATTTGAGAAATTCGCAGGGGTCAGCACAGCCGGAGTGCAATGGCTGAGCCTCGCCCTGGGTGAACCGCCTTCGTGATCACGGTGTCTCCCTTGCCAGGTAAGTATGAGTTGTACACGTTGGTAGAGGAGCACTCCTTCCAGGACAAAGGTGTTTGACTCACGGTTACCACTTCTACTACTGATAATACCACATCATATTGAACAGGGTTTAATGACGTTTACGAATACAGTTGCGGACAAGGCGAAGAAAAAGCAATACATTTTGTTTTACTATATTATATCACGGACCGACTATTTTCCCATCAAGCAACACGGTAGAAATTCTATATACATTGCATTTGTTGTCTAAATGTCCGTCTGGTTACACACAAGTAGGCGATGTACCAAAATGCTGAAATCACATTCGTGCACACAGCCAACCGAAAGACACCACTTATTTCTGGTGTTTTGTAGCGTTCCAGACGTTGTAGGAATAGTTTCATCACGCTTGTTTTCTGCTCTCAGTAAAATATGACTCCACCATCGACCACAGGGTGGCATACGACCCACAGATACGGAGGAGAAACAGTAGCCTACTACTTCAACGTCAACAAAGACACAGTAGTAGCTACAAGGGTGTTTATTTTATTTTACCTTTATTTAGCCAGGTCGGCCAGTTGGGAACAAGTTCTCATTTACAACTGCGACCTGGCCAAGAATAAAGCACAGCAATGCGACAACAACAACAACACAGAGTTACACGTAAACAAACGTAGTCAATAACACAGTAGAACATGAAAATAGAAAGATCTATGTACAGTGACATGGCCATACTCGTATTTGTAATTGTATCTGTAAATTGACAGGATGATACTCGCGATCAGGGTTAAACTGAAGTGTTTTAATATGCCTAAATACATTTTGGCAGAATACCTCACTACACATTCTCACTGCAAAAAAAAAAACCTGCAGAAATGTCTGTGGAATGGATCTGCATCTTGGAACAACAGAATCCATCTTATTGACTGATTTCATCAGGAAATAAGTGGACCAGGGACATGTCTGTGGCATGGTAATGGTTGACCAGGGAAATGTCTGTTGTCAAGGTAATGGTTGACCAGGGAAATGTCTGTGGAATGGTAATGTTTGACCAGGGACATGACTGTGGCATGGTAATGGTTGACCAGGGAAATGTCTGTGGCATTGTAGACCAGGGACATGTCTGTGGAATGGTAATGGTTGACCAGGGAAATGTCTGTGGAATGGTAATGTTTGACCAGGGACATGACTGTGGCGTGGTAATGGTTGACCAGGGAAATGTCTGTGGCATGGTAATGGTTGACCAGGGAAATGTCTGTGGCATGGTAATGGTTGAGCAGGGAAATGACTGTGGAATGGTAATGATTGACCAGGGAAATGTCTGTGGCATGGTAATGGTTGACCAGGGAAATGTCTGTGGCATGGTAATGGTTGAGCAGGGAAATGACTGTGGAATGGTAATGGTTGACCAGGGCAATGACAGTGGCATGGTAATGGTTGACATTTACTGTGGTCTGAAATGACAAACTGTCCTATAAATGATTTAATAATCTAGCAAATAAAATACCTCAATCCACATTACGTCCTGAGGGCACAAAATGATCCATTCACAAGTAGGCCTTTTCCTTGACATTATCAGGACATGACAGGCATAATCACCAGTGCTACAATAACATATCACACACATCCGGGTTATCAGAAGACAGACATGTATCTCTGAGGCCTTTAGTTGACTTATAAACAGACCCCAGTCTGTTCATCTGATAAGTAAAAAATTTCCTTCTCAACACGAAACTCAATAGAACTCCGAATTTAACACATTCCTCCATTATTTTTAACATCAAGATCAGGGGAGAGCGCGAACGCAGTCCCCCACTACCAGAAATTAAGCAATCGAGATTTCCACATTTGAGAAATTCGCAGGGGTCAGCACAGCCGGAGTGCAATGGCTGAGCCTCGCCCTGGGTGAACCGCCTTCGTGATCACGGTGTCTCCCTTGCCAGGTAAGTATGAGTTGTAGGTAAGTATGAGTTGTACACGTTGGTAGAGGAGCACTCCTTCCAGGACAAAGGTGTTTGACTCACGGTTACCACTTCTACTACTGATAATACCACATCATATTGAACAGGGTTTAATGACGTTTACGAATACAGTTGCGGACAAGGCGAAGAAAAAGCAATACATTTTGTTTTACTATATTATATCACGGACCGACTATTTTCCCATCAAGCAACACGGTAGAAATTCTATATACATTGCATTTGTTGTCTAAATGTCCGTCTGGTTACACACAAGTAGGCGATGTACCAAAATGCTGAATTCACATTCGTGCACACAGCCAACCGAAAGACACCACTTATTTCTGGTGTTTTGTAGCGTTCCAGACGTTGTAGGAATAGTTTCATCACGCTTGTTTTCTGCTCTCAGTAAAATATGACTCCACCATCGACCACAGGGTGGCATACGACCCACAGATACGGAGGAGAAACAGTAGCCTACTACTTCAACGTCAACAAAGACACAGTAGTAGCTACAAGGGTGTTTATTTTATTTTACCTTTATTTAGCCAGGTCGGCCAGTTGGGAACAAGTTCTCATTTACAACTGCGACCTGGCCAAGAATAAAGCACAGCAATGCGACAACAACAACAACACAGAGTTACACGTAAACAAACGTAGTCAATAACACAGTAGAACATGAAAATAGAAAGATCTATGTACAGTGACATGGCCATACTCGTATTTGTAATTGTATCTGTAAATTGACAGGATGATACTCGCGATCAGGGTTAAACTGAAGTGTTTTAATATGCCTAAATACATTTTGGCAGAATACCTCACTACACATTCTCACTGCAAAAAAAAAAAACCTGCAGAAATGTCTGTGGAATGGATCTGCATCTTGGAACAACAGAATCCATCTTATTGACTGATTTCATCAGGAAATAAGTGGACCAGGGACATGTCTGTGGCATGGTAATGGTTGACCAGGGAAATGTCTGTTGTCAAGGTAATGGTTGACCAGGGAAATGTCTGTGGAATGGTAATGTTTGACCAGGGACATGACTGTGGCATGGTAATGGTTGACCAGGGAAATGTCTGTGGCATTGTAGACCAGGGACATGTCTGTGGAATGGTAATGGTTGACCAGGGAAATGTCTGTGGAATGGTAATGTTTGACCAGGGACATGACTGTGGCGTGGTAATGGTTGACCAGGGAAATGTCTGTGGCATGGTAATGGTTGACCAGGGAAATGTCTGTGGCATGGTAATGCTTGAGCAGGGAAATGACTGTGGAATGGTAATGATTGACCAGGGAAATGTCTGTGGCATGGTAATGGTTGACCAGGGAAATGTCTGTGGCATGGTAATGGTTGAGCAGGGAAATGACTGTGGAATGGTAATGGTTGACCAGGGCAATGACTGTGGCATGGTAATGGTTGACATTTACTGTGGTCTTAAATGACAAACTGTCCTATAAATGATTTAATAATCTAGCAAATAAAATACCTCAATCCACATTACGTCCTGAGGGCACAAAATGATCCATTCACAAGTAGGCCTTTTCCTTGACATTATCAGGACATGACAGGCATAATCACCAGTGCTACAATAACATATCACACACATCCGGGTTATCAGAAGACAGACATGTATCTCTGAGGCCTTTAGTTGACTTATAAACAGACCCCAGTCTGTTCATCTGATAAGTAAAAAATCTCCTTCTCAACACGAAACTCAATAGAACTCCGAATTTAACACATTCCTCCATTACTTTTTAACATCAAGATCAGGGGAGAGCGCGAACGCAGTCCCCCACTACCAGAAATTATGCAATCGAGATTTCCACATTTGAGAAATTCGCAGGGGTCAGCACAGCCGAGTGCAATGGCTGAGCCTCGCCCTGGGTGAACCGCCTTCGTGATCACGGTGTCTCCCTTGCCAGGTAAGTATGAGTTGTACACGTTGGTAGAGGAGCACTCCTTCCAGGACAAAGGTGTTTGACTCACGGTTACCACTTCTACTACTGATAATACCACATCATATTGAACAGGGTTTAATGACGTTTACGAATACAGTTGCGGACAAGGCGAAGAAAAAGCAATACATTTTGTTTTACTATATTATATCACGGACCGACTATTTTCCCATCAAGCAACACGGTAGAAATTCTATATACATTGCATTTGTTGTCTAAATGTCCGTCTGGTTACACACAAGTAGGCGATGTACCAAAATGCTGAATTCACATTCGTGCACACAGCCAACCGAAAGACACCACTTATTTCTGGTGTTTTGTAGCGTTCCAGACGTTGTAGGAATAGTTTCATCACGCTTGTTTTCTGCTCTCAGTAAAATATGACTCCACCATCGACCACAGGGTGGCATACGACCCACAGATACGGAGGAGAAACAGTAGCCTACTACTTCAACGTCAACAAAGACACAGTAGTAGCTACAAGGGTGTTTATTTTATTTTACCTTTATTTAGCCAGGTCGGCCAGTTGGGAACAAGTTCTCATTTACAACTGCGACCTGGCCAAGAATAAAGCACAGCAATGCGACAACAACAACAACACAGAGTTACACGTAAACAAACGTAGTCAATAACACAGTAGAACATGAAAATAGAAAGATCTATGTACAGTGACATGGCCATACTCGTATTTGTAATTGTATCTGTAAATTGACAGGATGATACTCGCGATCAGGGTTAAACTGAAGTGTTTTAATATGCCTAAATACATTTTGGCAGAATACCTCACTACACATTCTCACTGCAAAAAAAAAAAACCTGCAGAAATGTCTGTGGAATGGATCTGCATCTTGGAACAACAGAATCCATCTTATTGACTGATTTCATCAGGAAATAAGTGGACCAGGGACATGTCTGTGGCATGGTAATGGTTGACCAGGGAAATGTCTGTTGTCAAGGTAATGGTTGACCAGGGAAATGTCTGTGGAATGGTAATGTTTGACCAGGGACATGACTGTGGCATGGTAATGGTTGACCAGGGAAATGTCTGTGGCATTGTAGACCAGGGACATGTCTGTGGAATGGTAATGGTTGACCAGGGAAATGTCTGTGGAATGGTAATGTTTGACCAGGGACATGACTGTGGCGTGGTAATGGTTGACCAGGGAAATGTCTGTGGCATGGTAATGGTTGACCAGGGAAATGTCTGTGGCATGGTAATGGTTGAGCAGGGAAATGACTGTGGAATGGTAATGATTGACCAGGGAAATGTCTGTGGCATGGTAATGGTTGACCAGGGAAATGTCTGTGGCATGGTAATGGTTGAGCAGGGAAATGACTGTGGAATGGTAATGGTTGACCAGGGCAATGACTGTGGCATGGTAATGGTTGACATTTACTGTGGTCTTAAATGACAAACTGTCCTATAAATGATTTAATAATCTAGCAAATAAAATACCTCAATCCACATTACGTCCTGAGGGCACAAAATGATCCATTCACAAGTAGGCCTTTTCCTTGACATTATCAGGACATGACAGGCATAATCACCAGTGCTACAATAACATATCACACACATCCGGGTTATCAGAAGACAGACATGTATCTCTGAGGCCTTTAGTTGACTTATAAACAGACCCCAGTCTGTTCATCTGATAAGTAAAAAATCTCCTTCTCAACACGAAACTCAATAGAACTCCGAATTTAACACATTCCTCCATTACTTTTTAACATCAAGATCAGGGGAGAGCGCGAACGCAGTACCCCACTACCAGAAATTATGCAATCGAGATTTCCACATTTGAGAAATTCGCAGGGGTCAGCACAGCCGAGTGCAATGGCTGAGCCTCGCCCTGGGTGAACCGCCTTCGTGATCACGGTGTCTCCCTTGCCAGGTAAGTATGAGTTGTACACGTTGGTAGAGGAGCACTCCTTCCAGGACAAAGGTGTTTGACTCACGGTTACCACTTCTACTACTGATAATACCACATCATATTGAACAGGGTTTAATGACGTTTACGAATACAGTTGCGGACAAGGCGAAGAAAAAGCAATACATTTTGTTTTACTATATTATATCACGGACCGACTATTTTCCCATCAAGCAACACGGTAGAAATTCTATATACATTGCATTTGTTGTCTAAATGTCCGTCTGGTTACACACAAGTAGGCGATGTACCAAAATGCTGAATTCACATTCGTGCACACAGCCAACCGAAAGACACCACTTATTTCTGGTGTTTTGTAGCGTTCCAGACGTTGTAGGAATAGTTTCATCACGCTTGTTTTCTGCTCTCAGTAAAATATGACTCCACCATCGACCACAGGGTGGCATACGACCCACAGATACGGAGGAGAAACAGTAGCCTACTACTTCAACGTCAACAAAGACACAGTAGTAGCTACAAGGGTGTTTATTTTATTTTACCTTTATTTAGCCAGGTCGGCCAGTTGGGAACAAGTTCTCATTTACAACTGCGACCTGGCCAAGAATAAAGCACAGCAATGCGACAACAACAACAACACAGAGTTACACGTAAACAAACGTAGTCAATAACACAGTAGAACATGAAAATAGAAAGATCTATGTACAGTGACATGGCCATACTCGTATTTGTAATTGTATCTGTAAATTGACAGGATGATACTCGCGATCAGGGTTAAACTGAAGTGTTTTAATATGCCTAAATACATTTTGGCAGAATACCTCACTACACATTCTCACTGCAAAAAAAAAAAAACTGCAGAAATGTCTGTGGAATGGATCTGCATCTTGGAACAACAGAATCCATCTTATTGACTGATTTCATCAGGAAATAAGTGGACCAGGGACATGTCTGTGGCATGGTAATGGTTGACCAGGGAAATGTCTGTTGTCAAGGTAATGGTTGACCAGGGAAATGTCTGTGGAATGGTAATGTTTGACCAGGGACATGACTGTGGCATGGTAATGGTTGACCAGGGAAATGTCTGTGGCATTGTAGACCAGGGACATGTCTGTGGAATGGTAATGGTTGACCAGGGAAATGTCTGTGGAATGGTAATGTTTGACCAGGGACATGACTGTGGCGTGGTAATGGTTGACCAGGGAAATGTCTGTGGCATGGTAATGGTTGACCAGGGAAATGTCTGTGGCATGGTAATGGTTGAGCAGGGAAATGACTGTGGAATGGTAATGATTGACCAGGGAAATGTCTGTGGCATGGTAATGGTTGACCAGGGAAATGTCTGTGGCATGGTAATGGTTGAGCAGGGAAATGACTGTGGAATGGTAATGGTTGACCAGGGCAATGACTGTGGCATGGTAATGGTTGACATTTACTGTGGTCTTAAATGACAAACTGTCCTATAAATGATTTAATAATCTAGCAAATAAAATACCTCAATCCACATTACGTCCTGAGGGCACAAAATGATCCATTCACAAGTAGGCCTTTTCCTTGACATTATCAGGACATGACAGGCATAATCACCAGTGCTACAATAACATATCACACACATCCGGGTTATCAGAAGACAGACATGTATCTCTGAGGCCTTTAGTTGACTTATAAACAGACCCCAGTCTGTTCATCTGATAAGTAAAAAATCTCCTTCTCAACACGAAACTCAATAGAACTCCGAATTTAACACATTCCTCCATTACTTTTTAACATCAAGATCAGGGGAGAGCGCGAACGCAGTCCCCCACTACCAGAAATTATGCAATCGAGATTTCCACATTTGAGAAATTCGCAGGGGTCAGCACAGCCGAGTGCAATGGCTGAGCCTCGCCCTGGGTGAACCGCCTTCGTGATCACGGTGTCTCCCTTGCCAGGTAAGTATGAGTTGTACACGTTGGTAGAGGAGCACTCCTTCCAGGACAAAGGTGTTTGACTCACGGTTACCACTTCTACTACTGATAATACCACATCATATTGAACAGGGTTTAATGACGTTTACGAATACAGTTGCGGACAAGGCGAAGAAAAAGCAATACATTTTGTTTTACTATATTATATCACGGACCGACTATTTTCCCATCAAGCAACACGGTAGAAATTCTATATACATTGCATTTGTTGTCTAAATGTCCGTCTGGTTACACACAAGTAGGCGATGTACCAAAATGCTGAATTCACATTCGTGCACACAGCCAACCGAAAGACACCACTTATTTCTGGTGTTTTGTAGCGTTCCAGACGTTGTAGGAATAGTTTCATCACGCTTGTTTTCTGCTCTCAGTAAAATATGACTCCACCATCGACCACAGGGTGGCATACGACCCACAGATACGGAGGAGAAACAGTAGCCTACTACTTCAACGTCAACAAAGACACAGTAGTAGCTACAAGGGTGTTTATTTTATTTTACCTTTATTTAGCCAGGTCGGCCAGTTGGGAACAAGTTCTCATTTACAACTGCGACCTGGCCAAGAATAAAGCACAGCAATGCGACAACAACAACAACACAGAGTTACACGTAAACAAACGTAGTCAATAACACAGTAGAACATGAAAATAGAAAGATCTATGTACAGTGACATGGCCATACTCGTATTTGTAATTGTATCTGTAAATTGACAGGATGATACTCGCGATCAGGGTTAAACTGAAGTGTTTTAATATGCCTAAATACATTTTGGCAGAATACCTCACTACACATTCTCACTGCAAAAAAAAAAAACCTGCAGAAATGTCTGTGGAATGGATCTGCATCTTGGAACAACAGAATCCATCTTATTGACTGATTTCATCAGGAAATAAGTGGACCAGGGACATGTCTGTGGCATGGTAATGGTTGACCAGGGAAATGTCTGTTGTCAAGGTAATGGTTGACCAGGGAAATGTCTGTGGAATGGTAATGTTTGACCAGGGACATGACTGTGGCATGGTAATGGTTGACCAGGGAAATGTCTGTGGCATTGTAGACCAGGGACATGTCTGTGGAATGGTAATGGTTGACCAGGGAAATGTCTGTGGAATGGTAATGTTTGACCAGGGACATGACTGTGGCGTGGTAATGGTTGACCAGGGAAATGTCTGTGGCATGGTAATGGTTGACCAGGGAAATGTCTGTGGCATGGTAATGGTTGAGCAGGGAAATGACTGTGGAATGGTAATGATTGACCAGGGAAATGTCTGTGGCATGGTAATGGTTGACCAGGGAAATGTCTGTGGCATGGTAATGGTTGAGCAGGGAAATGACTGTGGAATGGTAATGGTTGACCAGGGCAATGACTGTGGCATGGTAATGGTTGACATTTACTGTGGTCTTAAATGACAAACTGTCCTATAAATGATTTAATAATCTAGCAAATAAAATACCTCAATCCACATTACGTCCTGAGGGCACAAAATGATCCATTCACAAGTAGGCCTTTTCCTTGACATTATCAGGACATGACAGGCATAATCACCAGTGCTACAATAACATATCACACACATCCGGGTTATCAGAAGACAGACATGTATCTCTGAGGCCTTTAGTTGACTTATAAACAGACCCCAGTCTGTTCATCTGATAAGTAAAAAATCTCCTTCTCAACACGAAACTCAATAGAACTCCGAATTTAACACATTCCTCCATTATTTTTAACATCAAGATCAGGGGAGAGCGCGAACGCAGTCCCCCACTACCAGAAATTATGCAATCGAGATTTCGCAGGGGTCAGCACAGCCGGAGTGCAATGGCTGAGCCTCGCCCTGGGTGAACCGCCTTCGTGATCACGGTGTCTCCCTTGCCAGGTAAGTATGAGTTGTACACGTTGGTAGAGGAGCACTCCTTCCAGGACAAAGGTGTTTGACTCACGGTTACCACTTCTACTACTGATAATACCACATCATATTGAACAGGGTTTAATGACGTTTACGAATACAGTTGCGGACAAGGCGAAGAAAAAGCAATACATTTTGTTTTACTATATTATATCACGGACCGACTATTTTCCCATCAAGCAACACGGTAGAAATTCTATATACATTGCATTTGTTGTCTAAATGTCCGTCTGGTTACACACAAGTAGGCGATGTACCAAAATGCTGAAATCACATTCGTGCACACAGCCAACCGAAAGACACCACTTATTTCTGGTGTTTTGTAGCGTTCCAGACGTTGTAGGAATAGTTTCATCACGCTTGTTTTCTGCTCTCAGTAAAATATGACTCCACCATCGACCACAGGGTGGCATACGACCCACAGATACGGAGGAGAAACAGTAGCCTACTACTTCAACGTCAACAAAGACACAGTAGTAGCTACAAGGGTGTTTATTTTATTTTACCTTTATTTAGCCAGGTCGGCCAGTTGGGAACAAGTTCTCATTTACAACTGCGACCTGGCCAAGAATAAAGCACAGCAATGCGACAACAACAACAACACAGAGTTACACGTAAACAAACGTAGTCAATAACACAGTAGAACATGAAAATAGAAAGATCTATGTACAGTGACATGGCCATACTCGTATTTGTAATTGTATCTGTAAATTGACAGGATGATACTCGCGATCAGGGTTAAACTGAAGTGTTTTAATATGCCTAAATACATTTTGGCAGAATACCTCACTACACATTCTCACTGCAAAAAAAAAAAACCTGCAGAAATGTCTGTGGAATGGATCTGCATCTTGGAACAACAGAATCCATCTTATTGACTGATTTCATCAGGAAATAAGTGGACCAGGGACATGTCTGTGGCATGGTAATGGTTGACCAGGGAAATGTCTGTTGTCAAGGTAATGGTTGACCAGGGAAATGTCTGTGGAATGGTAATGTTTGACCAGGGACATGACTGTGGCATGGTAATGGTTGACCAGGGAAATGTCTGTGGCATTGTAGACCAGGGACATGTCTGTGGAATGGTAATGGTTGACCAGGGAAATGTCTGTGGAATGGTAATGTTTGACCAGGGACATGACTGTGGCGTGGTAATGGTTGACCAGGGAAATGTCTGTGGCATGGTAATGGTTGACCAGGGAAATGTCTGTGGCATGGTAATGGTTGAGCAGGGAAATGACTGTGGAATGGTAATGATTGACCAGGGAAATGTCTGTGGCATGGTAATGGTTGACCAGGGAAATGTCTGTGGCATGGTAATGGTTGAGCAGGGAAATGACTGTGGAATGGTAATGGTTGACCAGGGCAATGACTGTGGCATGGTAATGGTTGACATTTACTGTGGTCTTAAATGACAAACTGTCCTATAAATGATTTAATAATCTAGCAAATAAAATACCTCAATCCACATTACGTCCTGAGGGCACAAAATGATCCATTCACAAGTAGGCCTTTTCCTTGACATTATCAGGACATGACAGGCATAATCACCAGTGCTACAATAACATATCACACACATCCGGGTTATCAGAAGACAGACATGTATCTCTGAGGCCTTTAGTTGACTTATAAACAGACCCCAGTCTGTTCATCTGATAAGTAAAAAATCTCCTTCTCAACACGAAACTCAATAGAACTCCGAATTTAACACATTCCTCCATTATTTTTAACATCAAGATCAGGGGAGAGCGCGAACGCAGTCCCCCACTACCAGAAATTATGCAATCGAGATTTCCACATTTGAGAAATTCGCAGGGGTCAGCACAGCCGGAGTGCAATGGCTGAGCCGCGCCCTGGGTGAACCGCCTTCGTGATCACGGTGTCTCCCTTGCCAGGTAAGTATGAGTTGTACACGTTGGTAGAGGAGCACTCCTTCCAGGACAAAGGTGTTTGACTCACGGTTACCACTTCTACTACTGATAATACCACATCATATTGAACAGGGTTTAATGACGTTTACGAATACAGTTGCGGACAAGGCGAAGAAAAAGCAATACATTTTGTTTTACTATATTATATCACGGACCGACTATTTTCCCATCAAGCAACACGGTAGAAATTCTATATACATTGCATTTGTTGTCTAAATGTCCGTCTGGTTACACACAAGTAGGCGATGTACCAAAATGCTGAAATCACATTCGTGCACACAGCCAACCGAAAGACACCACTTATTTCTGGTGTTTTGTAGCGTTCCAGACGTTGTAGGAATAGTTTCATCACGCTTGTTTTCTGCTCTCAGTAAAATATGACTCCACCATCGACCACAGGGTGGCATACGACCCACAGATACGGAGGAGAAACAGTAGCCTACTACTTCAACGTCAACAAAGACACAGTAGTAGCTACAAGGGTGTTTATTTTATTTTACCTTTATTTAGCCAGGTCGGCCAGTTGGGAACAAGTTCTCATTTACAACTGCGACCTGGCCAAGAATAAAGCACAGCAATGCGACAACAACAACAACACAGAGTTACACATAAACAAACGTAGTCAATAACACAGTAGAACATGAAAATAGAAAGATCTATGTACAGTGACATGGCCATACTCGTATTTGTAATTGTATCTGTAAATTGACAGGATGATACTCGCGATCAGGGTTAAACTGAAGTGTTTTAATATGCCTAAATACATTTTGGCAGAATACCTCACTACACATTCTCACTGCAAAAAAAAAAACCTGCAGAAATGTCTGTGGAATGGATCTGCATCTTGGAACAACAGAATCCATCTTATTGACTGATTTCATCAGGAAATAAGTGGACCAGGGACATGTCTGTGGCATGGTAATGGTTGACCAGGGAAATGTCTGTTGTCAAGGTAATGGATGACCAGGGAAATGTCTGTTGTCAAGGTAATGGTTGACCAGGGAAATGTCTGTGGAATGGTAATGTTTGACCAGGGACATGTCTGTGGCATGGTAATGGTTGACCAGGGAAATGTCTGTTGTCAAGGTAATGGTTGACCAGGGAAATGTCTGTTGTCAAGGTAATGGTTGACCAGGGAAATGTCTGTGGAATGGTAATGGTTGACCAGGGAAATGTCTGTTGTCAAGGTAATGGTTGACCAGGGAAATGTCTGTGGAATGGTAATGTTTGACCAGGGACATGACTGTGGCATGGTAATGGTTGACCAGGGAAATGTCTGTGGCATTGTAGACCAGGGACATGTCTGTGGAATGGTAATGGTTGACCAGGGAAATGTCTGTGGAATGGTAATGTTTGACCAGGGACATGACTGTGGCGTGGTAATGGTTGACCAGGGAAATGTCTGTGGCATGGTAATGGTTGACCAGTGAAATGTCTGTGGCATGGTAATGGTTGAGCAGGGAAATGACTGTGGAATGGTAATGATTGACCAGGGAAATGTCTGTGGCATGGTAATGGTTGACCAGGGAAATGTCTGTGGCATGGTAATGGTTGAGCAGGGAAATGACTGTGGAATGGTAATGGTTGACCAGGGCAATGACTGTGGCATGGTAATGGTTGACATTTACTGTGGTCTTAAATGACAAACTGTCCTATAAATGATTTAATAATCTAGCAAATAAAATACCTCAATCCACATTACGTCCTGAGGGCACAAAATGATCCATTCACAAGTAGGCCTTTTCCTTGACATTATCAGGACATGACAGGCATAATCACCAGTGCTACAATAACATATCACACACATCCGGGTTATCAGAAGACAGACATGTATCTCTGAGGCCTTTAGTTGACTTATAAACAGACCCCAGTCTGTTCATCTGATAAGTAAAAAATCTCCTTCTCAACACGAAACTCAATAGAACTCCGAATTTAACACATTCCTCCATTATTTTTAACATCAAGATCAGGGGAGAGCGCGAACGCAGTCCCCCACTACCAGAAATTATGCAATCGAGATTTCCACATTTGAGAAATTCGCAGGGGTCAGCACAGCCGGAGTGCAATGGCTGAGCCTCGCCCTGGGTGAACCGCCTTCGTGATCACGGTGTCTCTCTTGCCAGGTAAGTATGAGTTGTACACGTTGGTAGAGGAGCACTCCTTCCAGGACAAAGGTGTTTGACTCACGGTTACCACTTCTACTACTGATAATACCACATCATATTGAACAGGGTTTAATGACGTTTACGAATACAGTTGCGGACAAGGCGAAGAAAAAGCAATACATTTTGTTTTACTATATTATATCACGGACCGACTATTTTCCCATCAAGCAACACGGTAGAAATTCTATATACATTGCATTTGTTGTCTAAATGTCCGTCTGGTTACACACAAGTAGGCGATGTACCAAAATGCTGAATTCACATTCGTGCACACAGCCAACCGAAAGACACCACTTATTTCTGGTGTTTTGTAGCGTTCCAGACGTTGTAGGAATAGTTTCATCACGCTTGTTTTCTGCTCTCAGTAAAATATGACTCCACCATCGACCACAGGGTGGCATACGACCCACAGATACGGAGGAGAAACAGTAGCCTACTACTTCAACGTCAACAAAGACACAGTAGTAGCTACAAGGGTGTTTATTTTATTTTACCTTTATTTAGCCAGGTCGGCCAGTTGGGAACAAGTTCTCATTTACAACTGCGACCTGGCCAAGAATAAAGCACAGCAATGCGACAACAACAACAACACAGAGTTACACGTAAACAAACGTAGTCAATAACACAGTAGAACATGAAAATAGAAAGATCTATGTACAGTGACATGGCCATACTCGTATTTGTAATTGTATCTGTAAATTGACAGGATGATACTCGCGATCAGGGTTAAACTGAAGTGTTTTAATATGCCTAAATACATTTTGGCAGAATACCTCACTACACATTCTCACTGCAAAAAAAAAAAAACCTGCAGAAATGTCTGTGGAATGGATCTGCATCTTGGAACAACAGAATCCATCTTATTGACTGATTTCATCAGGAAATAAGTGGACCAGGGACATGTCTGTGGCATGGTAATGGTTGACCAGGGAAATGTCTGTTGTCAAGGTAATGGTTGACCAGGGAAATGTCTGTGGAATGGTAATGTTTGACCAGGGACATGACTGTGGCATGGTAATGGTTGACCAGGGAAATGTCTGTGGCATTGTAGACCAGGGACATGTCTGTGGAATGGTAATGGTTGACCAGGGAAATGTCTGTGGAATGGTAATGTTTGACCAGGGACATGACTGTGGCGTGGTAATGGTTGACCAGGGAAATGTCTGTGGCATGGTAATGGTTGACCAGGGAAATGTCTGTGGCATGGTAATGGTTGAGCAGGGAAATGACTGTGGAATGGTAATGATTGACCAGGGAAATGTCTGTGGCATGGTAATGGTTGACCAGGGAAATGTCTGTGGCATGGTAATGGTTGAGCAGGGAAATGACTGTGGAATGGTAATGGTTGACCAGGGCAATGACTGTGGCATGGTAATGGTTGACATTTACTGTGGTCTTAAATGACAAACTGTCCTATAAATGATTTAATAATCTAGCAAATAAAATACCTCAATCCACATTACGTCCTGAGGGCACAAAATGATCCATTCACAAGTAGGCCTTTTCCTTGACATTATCAGGACATGACAGGCATAATCACCAGTGCTACAATAACATATCACACACATCCGGGTTATCAGAAGACAGACATGTATCTCAGGCCTTTAGTTGACTTATAAACAGACCCCAGTCTGTTCATCTGATAAGTAAAAAATCTCCTTCTCAACACGAAACTCAATAGAACTCCGAATTTAACACATTCCTCCATTATTTTTAACATCAAGATCAGGGGAGAGCGCGAACGCAGTCCCCCACTACCAGAAATTATGCAATCGAGATTTCCACATTTGAGAAATTCGCAGGGGTCAGCACAGCCGGAGTGCAATGGCTGAGCCTCGCCCTGGGTGAACCGCCTTCGTGATCACGGTGTCTCCCTTGCCAGGTAAGTATGAGTTGTACACGTTGGCAGAGGAGCACTCCTTCCAGGACAAAGGTGTTTGACTCACGGTTACCACTTCTACTACTGATAATACCACATCATATTGAACAGGGTTTAATGACGTTTACGAATACAGTTGCGGACAAGGCGAAGAAAAAGCAATACATTTTGTTTTACTATATTATATCACGGACCGACTATTTTCCCATCAAGCAACACGGTAGAAATTCTATATACATTGCATTTGTTGTCTAAATGTCCGTCTGGTTACACACAAGTAGGCGATGTACCAAAATGCTGAATTCACATTCGTGCACACAGCCAACCGAAAGACACCACTTATTTCTGGTGTTTTGTAGCGTTCCAGACGTTGTAGGAATAGTTTCATCACGCTTGTTTTCTGCTCTCAGTAAAATATGACTCCACCATCGACCACAGGGTGGCATACGACCCACAGATACGGAGGAGAAACAGTAGCCTACTACTTCAACGTCAACAAAGACACAGTAGTAGCTACAAGGGTGTTTATTTTATTTTACCTTTATTTAGCCAGGTCGGCCAGTTGGGAACAAGTTCTCATTTACAACTGCGACCTGGCCAAGAATAAAGCACAGCAATGCGACAACAACAACAACACAGAGTTACACGTAAACAAACGTAGTCAATAACACAGTAGAACATGAAAATAGAAAGATCTATGTACAGTGACATGGCCATACTCGTATTTGTAATTGTATCTGTAAATTGACAGGATGATACTCGCGATCAGGGTTAAACTGAAGTGTTTTAATATGCCTAAATACATTTTGGCAGAATACCTCACTACACATTCTCACTGCAAAAAAAAAAAACCTGCAGAAATGTCTGTGGAATGGATCTGCATCTTGGAACAACAGAATCCATCTTATTGACTGATTTCATCAGGAAATAAGTGGACCAGGGACATGTCTGTGGCATGGTAATGGTTGACCAGGGAAATGTCTGTTGTCAAGGTAATGGTTGACCAGGGAAATGTCTGTGGAATGGTAATGTTTGACCAGGGACATGACTGTGGCATGGTAATGGTTGACCAGGGAAATGTCTGTGGCATTGTAGACCAGGGACATGTCTGTGGAATGGTAATGGTTGACCAGGGAAATGTCTGTGGAATGGTAATGTTTGACCAGGGACATGACTGTGGCGTGGTAATGGTTGACCAGGGAAATGTCTGTGGCATGGTAATGGTTGACCAGGGAAATGTCTGTGGCATGGTAATGGTTGAGCAGGGAAATGACTGTGGAATGGTAATGATTGACCAGGGAAATGTCTGTGGCATGGTAATGGTTGACCAGGGAAATGTCTGTGGCATGGTAATGGTTGAGCAGGGAAATGACTGTGGAATGGTAATGGTTGACCAGGGCAATGACTGTGGCATGGTAATGGTTGACATTTACTGTGGTCTTAAATGACAAACTGTCCTATAAATGATTTAATAATCTAGCAAATAAAATACCTCAATCCACATTACGTCCTGAGGGCACAAAATGATCCATTCACAAGTAGGCCTTTTCCTTGACATTATCAGGACATGACAGGCATAATCACCAGTGCTACAATAACATATCACACACATCCGGGTTATCAGAAGACAGACATGTATCTCTGAGGCCTTTAGTTGACTTATAAACAGACCCCAGTCTGTTCATCTGATAAGTAAAAAATCTCCTTCTCAACACGAAACTCAATAGAACTCCGAATTTAACACATTCCTCCATTATTTTTAACATCAAGATCAGGGGAGAGCGCGAACGCAGTCCCCCACTACCAGAAATTATGCAATCGAGATTTCCACATTTGAGAAATTCGCAGGGGTCAGCACAGCCGGAGTGCAATGGCTGAGCCTCGCCCTGGGTGAACCGCCTTCGTGATCACGGTGTCTCTCTTGCCAGGTAAGTATGAGTTGTACACGTTGGTAGAGGAGCACTCCTTCCAGGACAAAGGTGTTTGACTCACGGTTACCACTTCTACTACTGATAATACCACATCATATTGAACAGGGTTTAATGACGTTTACGAATACAGTTGCGGACAAGGCGAAGAAAAAGCAATACATTTTGTTTTACTATATTATATCACGGACCGACTATTTTCCCATCAAGCAACACGGTAGAAATTCTATATACATTGCATTTGTTGTCTAAATGTCCGTCTGGTTACACACAAGTAGGCGATGTACCAAAATGCTGAATTCACATTCGTGCACACAGCCAACCGAAAGACACCACTTATTTCTGGTGTTTTGTAGCGTTCCAGACGTTGTAGGAATAGTTTCATCACGCTTGTTTTCTGCTCTCAGTAAAATATGACTCCACCATCGACCACAGGGTGGCATACGACCCACAGATACGGAGGAGAAACAGTAGCCTACTACTTCAACGTCAACAAAGACACAGTAGTAGCTACAAGGGTGTTTATTTTATTTTACCTTTATTTAGCCAGGTCGGCCAGTTGGGAACAAGTTCTCATTTACAACTGCGACCTGGCCAAGAATAAAGCACAGCAATGCGACAACAACAACAACACAGAGTTACACGTAAACAAACGTAGTCAATAACACAGTAGAACATGAAAATAGAAAGATCTATGTACAGTGACATGGCCATACTCGTATTTGTAATTGTATCTGTAAATTGACAGGATGATACTCGCGATCAGGGTTAAACTGAAGTGTTTTAATATGCCTAAATACATTTTGGCAGAATACCTCACTACACATTCTCACTGCAAAAAAAAAAAAACCTGCAGAAATGTCTGTGGAATGGATCTGCATCTTGGAACAACAGAATCCATCTTATTGACTGATTTCATCAGGAAATAAGTGGACCAGGGACATGTCTGTGGCATGGTAATGGTTGACCAGGGAAATGTCTGTTGTCAAGGTAATGGTTGACCAGGGAAATGTCTGTGGAATGGTAATGTTTGACCAGGGACATGACTGTGGCATGGTAATGGTTGACCAGGGAAATGTCTGTGGCATTGTAGACCAGGGACATGTCTGTGGAATGGTAATGGTTGACCAGGGAAATGTCTGTGGAATGGTAATGTTTGACCAGGGACATGACTGTGGCGTGGTAATGGTTGACCAGGGAAATGTCTGTGGCATGGTAATGGTTGACCAGGGAAATGTCTGTGGCATGGTAATGGTTGAGCAGGGAAATGACTGTGGAATGGTAATGATTGACCAGGGAAATGTCTGTGGCATGGTAATGGTTGACCAGGGAAATGTCTGTGGCATGGTAATGGTTGAGCAGGGAAATGACTGTGGAATGGTAATGGTTGACCAGGGCAATGACTGTGGCATGGTAATGGTTGACATTTACTGTGGTCTTAAATGACAAACTGTCCTATAAATGATTTAATAATCTAGCAAATAAAATACCTCAATCCACATTACGTCCTGAGGGCACAAAATGATCCATTCACAAGTAGGCCTTTTCCTTGACATTATCAGGACATGACAGGCATAATCACCAGTGCTACAATAACATATCACACACATCCGGGTTATCAGAAGACAGACATGTATCTCAGGCCTTTAGTTGACTTATAAACAGACCCCAGTCTGTTCATCTGATAAGTAAAAAATCTCCTTCTCAACACGAAACTCAATAGAACTCCGAATTTAACACATTCCTCCATTATTTTTAACATCAAGATCAGGGGAGAGCGCGAACGCAGTCCCCCACTACCAGAAATTATGCAATCGAGATTTCCACATTTGAGAAATTCGCAGGGGTCAGCACAGCCGGAGTGCAATGGCTGAGCCTCGCCCTGGGTGAACCGCCTTCGTGATCACGGTGTCTCCCTTGCCAGGTAAGTATGCGTTGTACACGTTGGCAGAGGAGCACTCCTTCCAGGACAAAGGTGTTTGACTCACGGTTACCACTTCTACTACTGATAATACCACATCATATTGAACAGGGTTTAATGACGTTTACGAATACAGTTGCGGACAAGGCGAAGAAAAAGCAATACATTTTGTTTTACTATATTATATCACGGACCGACTATTTTCCCATCAAGCAACACGGTAGAAATTCTATATACATTGCATTTGTTGTCTAAATGTCCGTCTGGTTACACACAAGTAGGCGATGTACCAAAATGCTGAATTCACATTCGTGCACACAGCCAACCGAAAGACACCACTTATTTCTGGTGTTTTGTAGCGTTCCAGACGTTGTAGGAATAGTTTCATCACGCTTGTTTTCTGCTCTCAGTAAAATATGACTCCACCATCGACCACAGGGTGGCATACGACCCACAGATACGGAGGAGAAACAGTAGCCTACTACTTCAACGTCAACAAAGACACAGTAGTAGCTACAAGGGTGTTTATTTTATTTTACCTTTATTTAGCCAGGTCGGCCAGTTGGGAACAAGTTCTCATTTACAACTGCGACCTGGCCAAGAATAAAGCACAGCAATGCGACAACAACAACAACACAGAGTTACACGTAAACAAACGTAGTCAATAACACAGTAGAACATGAAAATAGAAAGATCTATGTACAGTGACATGGCCATACTCGTATTTGTAATTGTATCTGTAAATTGACAGGATGATACTCGCGATCAGGGTTAAACTGAAGTGTTTTAATATGCCTAAATACATTTTGGCAGAATACCTCACTACACATTCTCACTGCAAAAAAAAAAAACCTGCAGAAATGTCTGTGGAATGGATCTGCATCTTGGAACAACAGAATCCATCTTATTGACTGATTTCATCAGGAAATAAGTGGACCAGGGACATGTCTGTGGCATGGTAATGGTTGACCAGGGAAATGTCTGTTGTCAAGGTAATGGTTGACCAGGGAAATGTCTGTGGAATGGTAATGTTTGACCAGGGACATGACTGTGGCATGGTAATGGTTGACCAGGGAAATGTCTGTGGCATTGTAGACCAGGGACATGTCTGTGGAATGGTAATGGTTGACCAGGGAAATGTCTGTGGAATGGTAATGTTTGACCAGGGACATGACTGTGGCGTGGTAATGGTTGACCAGGGAAATGTCTGGCATGGTAATGGTTGACCAGGGAAATGTCTGTGGCATGGTAATGGTTGAGCAGGGAAATGACTGTGGAATGGTAATGATTGACCAGGGAAATGTCTGTGGCATGGTAATGGTTGACCAGGGAAATGTCTGTGGCATGGTAATGGTTGAGCAGGGAAATGACTGTGGAATGGTAATGGTTGACCAGGGCAATGACTGTGGCATGGTAATGGTTGACATTTACTGTGGTCTTAAATGACAAACTGTCCTATAAATGATTTAATAATCTAGCAAATAAAATACCTCAATCCACATTACGTCCTGAGGGCACAAAATGATCCATTCACAAGTAGGCCTTTTCCTTGACATTATCAGGACATGACAGGCATAATCACCAGTGCTACAATAACATATCACACACATCCGGGTTATCAGAAGACAGACATGTATCTCTGAGGCCTTTAGTTGACTTATAAACAGACCCCAGTCTGTTCATCTGATAAGTAAAAAATCTCCTTCTCAACACGAAACTCCGAATTTAACACATTCCTCCATTATTTTTAACATCAAGATCAGGGGAGAGCGCGAACGCAGTCCCCCACTACCAGAAATTATGCAATCGAGAGAAAAATTCGCAGGGGTCAGCACAGCCGGAGTGCAATGGCTGAGCCTCGCCCTGGGTGAACCGCCTTCGTGATCACGGTGTCTCCCTTGCCAGGTAAGTATGAGTTGTACACGTTGGTAGAGGAGCACTCCTTCCAGGACAAAGGTGTTTGACTCACGGTTACCACTTCTACTACTGATAATACCACATCATATTGAACAGGGTTTAATGACGTTTACGAATACAGTTGCGGACAAGGCGAAGAAAAAGCAATACATTTTGTTTTACTATATTATATCACGGACCGACTATTTTCCCATCAAGCAACACGGTAGAAATTCTATATACATTGCATTTGTTGTCTAAATGTCCGTCTGGTTACACACAAGTAGGCGATGTACCAAAATGCTGAATTCACATTCGTGCACACAGCCAACCGAAAGACACCACTTATTTCTGGTGTTTTGTAGCGTTCCAGACGTTGTAGGAATAGTTTCATCACGCTTGTTTTCTGCTCTCAGTAAAATATGACTCCACCATCGACCACAGGGTGGCATACGACCCACAGATACGGAGGAGAAACAGTAGCCTACTACTTCAACGTCAACAAAGACACAGTAGTAGCTACAAGGGTGTTTATTTTATTTTACCTTTATTTAGCCAGGTCGGCCAGTTGGGAACAAGTTCTCATTTACAACTGCGACCTGGCCAAGAATAAAGCACAGCAATGCGACAACAACAACAACACAGAGTTACACGTAAACAAACGTAGTCAATAACACAGTAGAACATGAAAATAGAAAGATCTATGTACAGTGACATGGCCATACTCGTATTTGTAATTGTATCTGTAAATTGACAGGATGATACTCGCGATCAGGGTTAAACTGAAGTGTTTTAATATGCCTAAATACATTTTGGCAGAATACCTCACTACACATTCTCACTGCAAAAAAAAAAACCTGCAGAAATGTCTGTGGAATGGATCTGCATCTTGGAACAACAGAATCCATCTTATTGACTGATTTCATCAGGAAATAAGTGGACCAGGGACATGTCTGTGGCATGGTAATGGTTGACCAGGGAAATGTCTGTTGTCAAGGTAATGGTTGACCAGGGAAATGTCTGTGGAATGGTAATGTTTGACCAGGGACATGACTGTGGCATGGTAATGGTTGACCAGGGAAATGTCTGTGGCATTGTAGACCAGGGACATGTCTGTGGAATGGTAATGGTTGACCAGGGAAATGTCTGTGGAATGGTAATGTTTGACCAGGGACATGACTGTGGCGTGGTAATGGTTGACCAGGGAAATGTCTGTGGCATGGTAATGGTTGACCAGGGAAATGTCTGTGGCATGGTAATGGTTGAGCAGGGAAATGACTGTGGAATGGTAATGATTGACCAGGGAAATGTCTGTGGCATGGTAATGGTTGACCAGGGAAATGTCTGTGGCATGGTAATGGTTGAGCAGGGAAATGACTGTGGAATGGTAATGGTTGACCAGGGCAATGACTGTGGCATGGTAATGGTTGACATTTACTGTGGTCTTAAATGACAAACTGTCCTATAAATGATTTAATAATCTAGCAAATAAAATACCTCAATCCACATTACGTCCTGAGGGCACAAAATGATCCATTCACAAGTAGGCCTTTTCCTTGACATCAGGACATGACAGGCATAATCACCAGTGCTACAATAACATATCACACACATCCGGGTTATCAGAAGACAGACATGTATCTCTGAGGCCTTTAGTTGACTTATAAACAGACCCCAGTCTGTTCATCTGATAAGTAAAAAATCTCCTTCTCAACACGAAACTCAATAGAACTCCGAATTTAACACATTCCTCCATTATTTTTAACATCAAGATCAGGGGAGAGCGCGAACGCAGTCCCCCACTACCAGAAATTATGCAATCGAGATTTCCACATTTGAGAAATTCGCAGGTGTCAGCACAGCCGGAGTGCAATGGCTGAGCCTCGCCCTGGGTGAACCGCCTTCGTGATCACGGTGTCTCCCTTGCCAGGTAAGTATGAGTTGTACACGTTGGTAGAGGAGCACTCCTTCCAGGACAAAGGTGTTTGACTCACGGTTACCACTTCTACTACTGATAATACCACATCATATTGAACAGGGTTTAATGACGTTTACGAATACAGTTGCGGACAAGGCGAAGAAAAAGCAATACATTTTGTTTTACTATATTATATCACGGACCGACTATTTTCCCATCAAGCAACACGGTAGAAATTCTATATACATTGCATTTGTTGTCTAAATGTCCGTCTGGTTACACACAAGTAGGCGATGTACCAAAATGCTGAATTCACATTCGTGCACACAGCCAACCGAAAGACACCACTTATTTCTGGTGTTTTGTAGCGTTCCAGACGTTGTAGGAATAGTTTCATCACGCTTGTTTTCTGCTCTCAGTAAAATATGACTCCACCATCGACCACAGGGTGGCATACGACCCACAGATACGGAGGAGAAACAGTAGCCTACTACTTCAACGTCAACAAAGACACAGTAGTAGCTACAAGGGTGTTTATTTTATTTTACCTTTATTTAGCCAGGTCGGCCAGTTGGGAACAAGTTCTCATTTACAACTGCGACCTGGCCAAGAATAAAGCACAGCAATGCGACAACAACAACAACACAGAGTTACACGTAAACAAACGTAGTCAATAACACAGTAGAACATGAAAATAGAAAGATCTATGTACAGTGACATGGCCATACTCGTATTTGTAATTGTATCTGTAAATTGACAGGATGATACTCGCGATCAGGGTTAAACTGAAGTGTTTTAATATGCCTAAATACATTTTGGCAGAATACCTCACTACACATTCTCACTGCAAAAAAAAAAAACCTGCAGAAATGTCTGTGGAATGGATCTGCATCTTGGAACAACAGAATCCATCTTATTGACTGATTTCATCAGGAAATAAGTGGACCAGGGACATGTCTGTGGCATGGTAATGGTTGACCAGGGAAATGTCTGTTGTCAAGGTAATGGTTGACCAGGGAAATGTCTGTGGAATGGTAATGTTTGACCAGGGACATGACTGTGGCATGGTAATGGTTGACCAGGGAAATGTCTGTGGCATTGTAGACCAGGGACATGTCTGTGGAATGGTAATGGTTGACCAGGGAAATGTCTGTGGAATGGTAATGTTTGACCAGGGACATGACTGTGGCGTGGTAATGGTTGACCAGGGAAATGTCTGTGGCATGGTAATGGTTGACCAGGGAAATGTCTGTGGCATGGTAATGGTTGAGCAGGGAAATGACTGTGGAATGGTAATGATTGACCAGGGAAATGTCTGTGGCATGGTAATGGTTGACCAGGGAAATGTCTGTGGCATGGTAATGGTTGAGCAGGGAAATGACTGTGGAATGGTAATGGTTGACCAGGGCAATGACTGTGGCATGGTAATGGTTGACATTTACTGTGGTCTTAAATGACAAACTGTCCTATAAATGATTTAATAATCTAGCAAATAAAATACCTCAATCCACATTACGTCCTGAGGGCACAAAATGATCCATTCACAAGTAGGCCTTTTCCTTGACATTATCAGGACATGACAGGCATAATCACCAGTGCTACAATAACATATCACACACATCCGGGTTATCAGAAGACAGACATGTATCTCTGAGGCCTTTAGTTGACTTATAAACAGACCCCAGTCTGTTCATCTGATAAGTAAAAAATCTCCTTCTCAACACGAAACTCAATAGAACTCCGAATTTAACACATTCCTCCATTATTTTTAACATCAAGATCAGGGGAGAGCGCGAACGCAGTCCCCCACTACCAGAAATTATGCAATCGAGATTTCCACATTTGAGAAATTCGCAGGGGTCAGCACAGCCGGAGTGCAATGGCTGAGCCTCGCCCTGGGTGAACCGCCTTCGTGATCACGGTGTCTCCCTTGCCAGGTAAGTATGAGTTGTACACGTTGGTAGAGGAGCACTCCTTCCAGGACAAAGGTGTTTGACTCACGGTTACCACTTCTACTACTGATAATACCACATCATATTGAACAGGGTTTAATGACGTTTACGAATACAGTTGCGGACAAGGCGAAGAAAAAGCAATACATTTTGTTTTACTATATTATATCACGGACCGACTATTTTCCCATCAAGCAACACGGTATAAATTCTATATACATTGCATTTGTTGTCTAAATGTCCGTCTGGTTACACACAAGTAGGCGATGTACCAAAATGCTGAAATCACATTCGTGCACACAGCCAACCGAAAGACACCACTTATTTCTGGTGTTTTGTAGCGTTCCAGACGTTGTAGGAATAGTTTCATCACGCTTGTTTTCTGCTCTCAGTAAAATATGACTCCACCATCGACCACAGGGTGGCATACGACCCACAGATACGGAGGAGAAACAGTAGCCTACTACTTCAACGTCAACAAAGACACAGTAGTAGCTACAAGGGTGTTTATTTTATTTTACCTTTATTTAGCCAGGTCGGCCAGTTGGGAACAAGTTCTCATTTACAACTGCGACCTGGCCAAGAATAAAGCACAGCAATGCGACAACAACAACAACACAGAGTTACACGTAAACAAACGTAGTCAATAACACAGTAGAACATGAAAATAGAAAGATCTATGTACAGTGACATGGCCATACTCGTATTTGTAATTGTATCTGTAAATTGACAGGATGATACTCGCGATCAGGGTTAAACTGAAGTGTTTTAATATGCCTAAATACATTTTGGCAGAATACCTCACTACACATTCTCACTGCAAAAAAAAAAACCTGCAGAAATGTCTGTGGAATGGATCTGCATCTTGGAACAACAGAATCCATCTTATTGACTGATTTCATCAGGAAATAAGTGGACCAGGGACATGTCTGTGGCATGGTAATGGTTGACCAGGGAAATGTCTGTTGTCAAGGTAATGGTTGACCAGGGAAATGTCTGTGGAATGGTAATGTTTGACCAGGGACATGACTGTGGCATGGTAATGGTTGACCAGGGAAATGTCTGTGGCATTGTAGACCAGGGACATGTCTGTGGAATGGTAATGGTTGACCAGGGAAATGTCTGTGGAATGGTAATGTTTGACCAGGGACATGACTGTGGCGTGGTAATGGCTGACACATTCTCACTGCAAAAAAAAAAAAACTGCAGAAATGTCTGTGGAATGGATCTGCATCTTGGAACAACAGAATCCATCTTATTGACTGATTTCATCAGGAAATAAGTGGACCAGGGACATGTCTGTGGCATGGTAATGGTTGACCAGGGAAATGTCTGTGGCATTGTAGACCAGGGACATGTCTGTGGAATGGTAATGGTTGACAAGGGAAATGTCTGTGGCATGGTAATGGTTGACCAGGGAAATGTCTGTGGCATTGTAGACCAGGGACATGTCTGTGGAATGGTAATGGTTGACCAGGGAAATGTCTGTGGAATGGTAATGGTTGACCAGGGAAATGTCTGTGGAATGGTAATGTTTGACCAGGGACATGACTGTGGCGTGGTAATGGTTGACCAGGGAAATGTCTGTGGCATGGTAATGGTTGACCAGGGAAATGTCTGTGGCATGGTAATGATTGACCAGGGAAATGTCTGTGGCATGGTAATGGTTGACCAGGGAAATGTCTGTGGAATGGTAATGTTTGACCAGGGACATGACTGTGGCGTGGTAATGGTTGACCAGGGAAATGTCTGTGGCATTGTAGACCAGGGACATGTCTGTGGAATGGTAATGGTTGACCAGGGAAATGTCTGTGGCATGGTAATGATCGACCAGGGAAATGTCTGTGGCATGGTAATGGTTGACCAGGGAAATGTCTGTGGCATGGTAATGGTTGAGCAGGGAAATGACTGTGGAATGGTAATGGTTGACCAGGGCAATGACTGTGGCATGGTAATGGTTGACATTTACTGTGGTCTTAAATGACAAACTGTCCTATAAATGATTTAATAATCTAGCAAATAAAATACCTCAATCCACATTACGTCCTGAGGGCACAAAATGATCCATTCACAAGTAGGCCTTTTCCTTGACATTATCAGGACATGACAGGCATAATCACCAGTGCTACAATAACATATCACACACATCCGGGTTATCAGAAGACAGAAATGTATCTCTGAGGTCTTTAGTTGACTTATAAACAGACCACAGCCGGAGTGCAATGGCTGAGCCTCGCCCTGGGTGAACCGCCTTCGTGATGACAGTGTCTCCCTTACCAGGTAAGTATGAGTTGTAAACGTTGGTAGAGGAGTAGTCCTTCCAGGACAAAGGTGTTTGACTCACGGTTACCACTTCTACTACTGATAATACCACATCATATTGAACAGGGTTTAATGACGTTTACGAATACAGTTGCGGACAAGGCGAAGAAAAAAGCAATACATTTTGTTTTACTATATTACATCACGGACCGACTATTTTCCCATCAAGCAACACGGTAGAAATTCTATATACATTGCATTTGTTGTCTAAATGTCCGTCTGGTTACACACAAGTAGGCGATGTACCAAAATGCTGAAATCACATTCGTGCACACAGCCAACCGAAAGACACCACTTATTTCTGGTGTTTTGTAGCGTTCCAGACGTTGTAGGAATAGTTTCATCACGCTTGTTTTCTGCTCTCAGTAAAATATGATTCCACCATCGACCACAGGGTGGCATACGACCCACAGATATGGAGGAGAAACAGTAGCCTACTACTTCATCAACAAGACACGGTAGTAGCTACAATGGGTGGTTTTTAATTAATTGTTTTATTTCACCAGGTAGGCTAGTTGGGAACAAGTTCTCATTTACAAACTGCGACCTGGCCAAGATAAAGCACAGCAGTGCGACAAAAACAACAACACAGAGTTACACGTAAACAAACGTAGTCAATAACACAGTAGAACATGAAAATAGAAAGATCTATGTACAGTGACATGGCCATACTCGTATTTGTAATTGTATCTGTAAATTGACAGGATGATACTCACGATCAGGGTTAAACTGAAGTGTTTTAATATGCCTAAATACATTTTTGGCAGAATACCTCACTACACATTCTCACTGCAAAAAAAAAAAAACTGCAGAAATGTCTGTGGAATGGATCTGCATCTTGGAACAACAGAATCCATCTTATTGACTGATTTCATCAGGAAATAAGTGGACCAGGGACATGTCTGTGGCATGGTAATGGTTGACCAGGGAAATGTCTGTGGCATTGTAGACCAGGGACATGTCTGTGGAATGGTAATGGTTGACAAGGGAAATGTCTGTGGCATGGTAATGGTTGACCAGGGAAATGTCTGTGGCATTGTAGACCAGGGACATGTCTGTGGAATGGTAATGGTTGACCAGGGAAATGTCTGTGGAATGGTAATGGTTGACCAGGGAAATGTCTGTGGAATGGTAATGTTTGACCAGGGACATGACTGTGGCGTGGTAATGGTTGACCAGGGAAATGTCTGTGGCATGGTAATGGTTGACCAGGGAAATGTCTGTGGCATGGTAATGATTGACCAGGGAAATGTCTGTGGCATGGTAATGGTTGACCAGGGAAATGTCTGTGGAATGGTAATGTTTGACCAGGGACATGACTGTGGCGTGGTAATGGTTGACCAGGGAAATGTCTGTGGCATTGTAGACCAGGGACATGTCTGTGGAATGGTAATGGTTGACCAGGGAAATGTCTGTGGCATGGTAATGATTGACCAGGGAAATGTCTGTGGCATGGTAATGGTTGACCAGGGAAATGTCTGTGGCATGGTAATGGTTGAGCAGGGAAATGACTGTGGAATGGTAATGGTTGACCAGGGCAATGACTGTGGCATGGTAATGGTTGACATTTACTGTGGTCTTAAATGACAAACTGTCCTATAAATGATTTAATAATCTAGCAAATAAAATACCTCAATCCACATTACGTCCTGAGGGCACAAAATGATCCATTCACAAGTAGGCCTTTTCCTTGACATTATCAGGACATGACAGGCATAATCACCAGTGCTACAATAACATATCACACACATCCGGGTTATCAGAAGACAGACATGTATCTCTGAGGCCTTTAGTTGACTTATAAACAGACCCCAGTCTGTTCATCTGATAAGTAAAAAATCTCCTTCTCAACACGAAACTCAATAGAACTCCGAATTTAACACATTCCTCCATTATTTTTAACATCAAGATCAGGGGATTGCGCGAACGCAGTCCCCCACTACCATAAATTATGCAATCGAGATTTCCACATTTGAGAAATTCGCAGGGGTCAGCACAGCCGGAGTGCAATGGCTGAGCCTCGCCCTGGGTGAACCGCCTTCGTGATGACAGTGTCTCCCTTGCCAGGTAAGTATGAGTTGTAAACGTTGGTAGAGGAGTAGTCCTTCCAGGACAAAGGTGTTTGACTCACGGTTACCACTTCTACTACTGATAATACCACATCATATTGAACAGGGTTTAATGACGTTTACGAATACAGTTGCGGACAAGGCGAAGAAAAAAGCAATACATTTTGTTTTACTATATTATATCACGGACCGACTATTTTCCCATCAAGCAACACGGTAGAAATTCTATATACATTGCATTTGTTGTCTAAATGTCCGTCTGGTTACACACAAGTAGGCGATGTACCAAAATGCTGAAATCACATTCGTGCACACAGCCAACCGAAAGACACCACTTATTTCTGGTGTTTTGTAGCGTTCCAGACGTTGTAGGAATAGTTTCATCACGCTTGTTTTCTGCTCTCAGTAAAATATGATTCCACCATCGACCACAGGGTGGCATACGACCCACAGATATGGAGGAGAAACAGTAGCCTACTACTTCATCAACAAGACACGGTAGTAGCTACAATGGGTGGTTTTTAATTAATTGTTTTATTTCACCAGGTAGGCTAGTTGGGAACAAGTTCTCATTTACAAACTGCGACCTGGCCAAGATAAAGCACAGCAGTGCGACAAAAACAACAACACAGAGTTACACGTAAACAAACGTAGTCAATAACACAGTAGAACATGAAAATAGAAAGATCTATGTACAGTGACATGGCCATACTCGTATTTGTAATTGTATCTGTAAATTGACAGGATGATACTCGCGATCAGGGTTAAACTGAAGTGTTTTAATATGCCTAAATACATTTTTGGCAGAATACCTCACTACACATTCTCACTGCAAAAAAAAAAAAAACTGCAGAAATGTCTGTGGAATGGATCTGCATCTTGGAACAACAGAATCCATCTTATTGACTGATTTCATCAGGAAATAAGTGGACCAGGGACATGTCTGTGGCATGGTAATGGTTGACCAGGGAAATGTCTGTGGCATTGTAGACCAGGGACATGTCTGTGGAATGGTAATGGTTGACCAGGGAAATGTCTGTGGCATGGTAATGGTTGACCAGGGAAATGTCTGTGGCATTGTAGACCAGGGACATGTCTGTGGAATGGTAATGGTTGACCAGGGAAATGTCTGTGGAATGGTAATGGTTGACCAGGGAAATGTCTGTGGAATGGTAATGTTTGACCAGGGACATGACTGTGGCATGGTAATGATTGACCAGGGAAATGTCTGTGGCATGGTAATGGTTGACCAGGGAAATGTCTGTGGAATGGTAATGTTTGACCAGGGACATGACTGTGGCGTGGTAATGGTTGACCAGGGAAATGTCTGTGGCATTGTAGACCAGGGACATGTCTGTGGAATGGTAATGGTTGACCAGGGCAATGACTGTGGCATGGTAATGGTTGACATTTACTGTGGTCTTAAATGACAAACTGTCCTATAAATGATTTAATAATCTAGCAAATAAAATACCTCAATCCACATCACGTCCTGAGGGCACAAAATGATCCATTCACAAGTAGGCCTTTTCCTTGACATTATCAGGACATGACAGGCATAATCACCAGTGCTACAATAACATATCACACACATCCGGGTTATCAGAAGACAGAAATGTATCTCTGAGGTCTTTAGTTGACTTATAAACAGACCCCAGTCATTCATCTGATAAGTAAAAATTCTCCTTCTCAACACGAAACTCAATAGAACTCCGAATTTAACACATTCCTCCATTATTTTTAACATCAAGATAAGGGGAGAGCGCGAACGCAGTCCCCCACTACCATAAATTATGCAATCGAGATTTCCACATTTGAGAAATTCGCAGGGGTCTGCACAGCCGGAGTGCAATGGCTGAGCCTCGCCCTGGGTGAACCGCCTTCGTGATGACAGTGTCTCCCTTGCCAGGTAAGTATGAGTTGTAAACGTTGGTAGAGGAGTAGTCCTTCCAGGACAAAGGTGTTTGACTCACGGTTACCACTTCTACTACTGATAATACCACATCATATTGAACAGGGTTTAATGACGTTTACGAATACAGTTGCGGACAAGGCGAAGAAAAAAGCAATACATTTTGTTTTACTATATTATATCACGGACCGACTATTTTCCCATCAAGCAACACGGTAGAAATTCTATATACATTGCATTTGTTGTCTAAATGTCCGTCTGGTTACACACAAGTAGGCGATGTACCAAAATGCTGAAATCACATTCGTGCACACAGCCAACCGAAAGACACCACTTATTTCTGGTGTTTTGTAGCGTTCCAGACGTTGTAGGAATAGTTTCATCACGCTTGTTTTCTGCTCTCAGTAAAATATGATTCCACCATCGACCACAGGGTGGCATACGACCCACAGATATGGAGGAGAAACAGTAGCCTACTACTTCATCAACAAGACACGGTAGTAGCTACAATGGGTGGTTTTTAATTAATTGTTTTATTTCACCAGGTAGGCTAGTTGGGAACAAGTTCTCATTTACAAACTGCGACCTGGCCAAGATAAAGCACAGCAGTGCGACAAAAACAACAACACAGAGTTACACGTAAACAAACGTAGTCAATAACACAGTAGAACATGAAAATAGAAAGATCTATGTACAGTGACATGGCCATACTCGTATTTGTAATTGTATCTGTAAATTGACAGGATGATACTCACGATCAGGGTTAAACTGAAGTGTTTTAATATGCCTAAATACATTTTTGGCAGAATACCTCACTACACATTCTCACTGCAAAAAAAAAAAAACTGCAGAAATGTCTGTGGAATGGATCTGCATCTTGGAACAACAGAATCCATCTTATTGACTGATTTCATCAGGAAATAAGTGGACCAGGGACATGTCTGTGGCATGGTAATGGTTGACCAGGGAAATGTCTGTGGCATTGTAGACCAGGGACATGTCTGTGGAATGGTAATGGTTGACAAGGGAAATGTCTGTGGCATGGTAATGGTTGACCAGGGAAATGTCTGTGGCATTGTAGACCAGGGACATGTCTGTGGAATGGTAATGGTTGACCAGGGAAATGTCTGTGGAATGGTAATGGTTGACCAGGGAAATGTCTGTGGAATGGTAGTGTTTGACCAGGGACATGACTGTGGCGTGGTAATGGTTGACCAGGGAAATGTCTGTGGCATGGTAATGGTTGACCAGGGAAATGTCTGTGGCATGGTAATGATTGACCAGGGAAATGTCTGTGGCATGGTAATGGTTGACCAGGGAAATGTCTGTGGAATGGTAATGTTTGACCAGGGACATGACTGTGGCGTGGTAATGGTTGACCAGGGAAATGTCTGTGGCATTGTAGACCAGGGACATGTCTGTGGAATGGTAATGGTTGACCAGGGAAATGTCTGTGGCATGGTAATGATTGACCAGGGAAATGTCTGTGGCATGGTAATGGTTGACCAGGGAAATGTCTGTGGCATGGTAATGGTTGAGCAGGGAAATGACTGTGGAATGGTAATGGTTGACCAGGGCAATGACTGTGGCATGGTAATGGTTGACATTTACTGTGGTCTTAAATGACAAACTGTCCTATAAATGATTTAATAATCTAGCAAATAAAATACCTCAATCCACATTACGTCCTGAGGGCACAAAATGATCCATTCACAAGTAGGCCTTTTCCTTGACATTATCAGGACATGACAGGCATAATCACCAGTGCTACAATAACATATCACACACATCCGGGTTATCAGAAGACAGACATGTATCTCTGAGGCCTTTAGTTGACTTATAAACAGACCCCAGTCTGTTCATCTGATAAGTAAAAAATCTCCTTCTCAACACGAAACTCAATAGAACTCCGAATTTAACACATTCCTCCATTATTTTTAACATCAAGATCAGGGGATTGCGCGAACGCAGTCCCCCACTACCATAAATTATGCAATCGAGATTTCCACATTTGAGAAATTCGCAGGGGTCAGCACAGCCGGAGTGCAATGGCTGAGCCTCGCCCTGGGTGAACCGCCTTCGTGATGACAGTGTCTCCCTTGCCAGGTAAGTATGAGTTGTAAACGTTGGTAGAGGAGTAGTCCTTCCAGGACAAAGGTGTTTGACTCACGGTTACCACTTCTACTACTGATAATACCACATCATATTGAACAGGGTTTAATGACGTTTACGAATACAGTTGCGGACAAGGCGAAGAAAAAAGCAATACATTTTGTTTTACTATATTATATCACGGACCGACTATTTTCCCATCAAGCAACACGGTAGAAATTCTATATACATTGCATTTGTTGTCTAAATGTCCGTCTGGTTACACACAAGTAGGCGATGTACCAAAATGCTGAAATCACATTCGTGCACACAGCCAACCGAAAGACACCACTTATTTCTGGTGTTTTGTAGCGTTCCAGACGTTGTAGGAATAGTTTCATCACGCTTGTTTTCTGCTCTCAGTAAAATATGATTCCACCATCGACCACAGGGTGGCATACGACCCACAGATATGGAGGAGAAACAGTAGCCTACTACTTCATCAACAAGACACGGTAGTAGCTACAATGGGTGGTTTTTAATTAATTGTTTTATTTCACCAGGTAGGCTAGTTGGGAACAAGTTCTCATTTACAAACTGCGACCTGGCCAAGATAAAGCACAGCAGTGCGACAAAAACAACAACACAGAGTTACACGTAAACAAACGTAGTCAATAACACAGTAGAACATGAAAATAGAAAGATCTATGTACAGTGACATGGCCATACTCGTATTTGTAATTGTATCTGTAAATTGACAGGATGATACTCGCGATCAGGGTTAAACTGAAGTGTTTTAATATGCCTAAATACATTTTTGGCAGAATACCTCACTACACATTCTCACTGCAAAAAAAAAAAAAACTGCAGAAATGTCTGTGGAATGGATCTGCATCTTGGAACAACAGAATCCATCTTATTGACTGATTTCATCAGGAAATAAGTGGACCAGGGACATGTCTGTGGCATGGTAATGGTTGACCAGGGAAATGTCTGTGGCATTGTAGACCAGGGACATGTCTGTGGAATGGTAATGGTTGACCAGGGAAATGTCTGTGGCATGGTAATGGTTGACCAGGGAAATGTCTGTGGCATTGTAGACCAGGGACATGTCTGTGGAATGGTAATGGTTGACCAGGGAAATGTCTGTGGAATGGTAATGGTTGACCAGGGAAATGTCTGTGGAATGGTAATGTTTGACCAGGGACATGACTGTGGCATGGTAATGATTGACCAGGGAAATGTCTGTGGCATGGTAATGGTTGACCAGGGAAATGTCTGTGGAATGGTAATGTTTGACCAGGGACATGACTGTGGCGTGGTAATGGTTGACCAGGGAAATGTCTGTGGCATTGTAGACCAGGGACATGTCTGTGGAATGGTAATGGTTGACCAGGGCAATGACTGTGGCATGGTAATGGTTGACATTTACTGTGGTCTTAAATGACAAACTGTCCTATAAATGATTTAATAATCTAGCAAATAAAATACCTCAATCCACATTACGTCCTGAGGGCACAAAATGATCCATTCACAAGTAGGCCTTTTCCTTGACATTATCAGGACATGACAGGCATAATCACCAGTGCTACAATAACATATCACACACATCCGGGTTATCAGAAGACAGAAATGTATCTCTGAGGTCTTTAGTTGACTTATAAACAGACCCCAGTCATTCATCTGATAAGTAAAAATTCTCCTTCTCAACACGAAACTCAATAGAACTCCGAATTTAACACATTCCTCCATTATTTTTAACATCAAGATCAGGGGAGAGCGCGAACGCAGTCCCCCACTACCATAAATTATGCAATCGAGATTTCCACATTTGAGAAATTCGCAGGGGTCAGCACAGCCGGAGTGCAATGGCTGAGCCTCGCCCTGGGTGAACCGCCTTCGTGATGACAGTGTCTCCCTTGCCAGGTAAGTATGAGTTGTAAACGTTGGTAGAGGAGTAGTCCTTCCAGGACAAAGGTGTTTGACTCACGGTTACCACTTCTACTACTGATAATACCACATCATATTGAACAGGGTTTAATGACGTTTACGAATACAGTTGCGGACAAGGCGAAGAAAAAAGCAATACATTTTGTTTTACTATATTATATCACGGACCGACTATTTTCCCATCAAGCAACACGGTAGAAATTCTATATACATTGCATTTGTTGTCTAAATGTCCGTCTGGTTACACACAAGTAGGCGATGTACCAAAATGCTGAAATCACATTCGTGCACACAGCCAACCGAAAGACACCACTTATTTCTGGTGTTTTGTAGCGTTCCAGACGTTGTAGGAATAGTTTCATCACGCTTGTTTTCTGCTCTCAGTAAAATATGATTCCACCATCGACCACAGGGTGGCATACGACCCACAGATATGGAGGAGAAACAGTAGCCTACTACTTCATCAACAAGACACGGTAGTAGCTACAATGGGTGGTTTTTAATTAATTGTTTTATTTCACCAGGTAGGCTAGTTGGGAACAAGTTCTCATTTACAAACTGCGACCTGGCCAAGATAAAGCACAGCAGTGCGACAAAAACAACAACACAGAGTTACACGTAAACAAACGTAGTCAATAACACAGTAGAACATGAAAATAGAAAGATCTATGTACAGTGACATGGCCATACTCGTATTTGTAATTGTATCTGTAAATTGACAGGATGATACTCACGATCAGGGTTAAACTGAAGTGTTTTAATATGCCTAAATACATTTTTGGCAGAATACCTCACTACACATTCTCACTGCAAAAAAAAAAAAACTGCAGAAATGTCTGTGGAATGGATCTGCATCTTGGAACAACAGAATCCATCTTATTGACTGATTTCATCAGGAAATAAGTGGACCAGGGACATGTCTGTGGCATGGTAATGGTTGACCAGGGAAATGTCTGTGGCATTGTAGACCAGGGACATGTCTGTGGAATGGTAATGGTTGACAAGGGAAATGTCTGTGGCATGGTAATGGTTGACCAGGGAAATGTCTGTGGCATTGTAGACCAGGGACATGTCTGTGGAATGGTAATGGTTGACCAGGGAAATGTCTGTGGAATGGTAATGGTTGACCAGGGAAATGTCTGTGGAATGGTAGTGTTTGACCAGGGATATGACTGTGGCGTGGTAATGGTTGACCAGGGAAATGTCTGTGGCATGGTAATGGTTGACCAGGGAAATGTCTGTGGCATGGTAATGATTGACCAGGGAAATGTCTGTGGCATGGTAATGGTTGACCAGGGAAATGTCTGTGGAATGGTAATGTTTGACCAGGGACATGACTGTGGCGTGGTAATGGTTGACCAGGGAAATGTCTGTGGCATTGTAGACCAGGGACATGTCTGTGGAATGGTAATGGTTGACCAGGGAAATGTCTGTGGCATGGTAATGATTGACCAGGGAAATGTCTGTGGCATGGTAATGGTTGACCAGGGAAATGTCTGTGGCATGGTAATGGTTGAGCAGGGAAATGACTGTGGAATGGTAATGGTTGACCAGGGCAATGACTGTGGCATGGTAATGGTTGACATTTACTGTGGTCTTAAATGACAAACTGTCCTATAAATGATTTAATAATCTAGCAAATAAAATACCTCAATCCACATTACGTCCTGAGGGCACAAAATGATCCATTCACAAGTAGGCCTTTTCCTTGACATTATCAGGACATGACAGGCATAATCACCAGTGCTACAATAACATATCACACACATCCGGGTTATCAGAAGACAGAAATGTATCTCTGAGGTCTTTAGTTGACTTATAAACAGACCCCAGTCATTCATCTGATAAGTAAAAATTCTCCTTCTCAACACGAAACTCAATAGAACTCCGAATTTAACACATTCCTCCATTATTTTTAACATCAAGATCAGGGGAGAGCGCGAACGCAGTCCCCCACTACCATAAATTATGCAATCGAGATTTCCACATTTGAGAAATTCGCAGGGGTCAGCACAGCCGGAGTGCAATGGCTGAGCCTCGCCCTGGGTGAACCGCCTTCGTGATGACAGTGTCTCCCTTGCCAGGTAAGTATGAGTTGTAAACGTTGGTAGAGGAGTAGTCCTTCCAGGACAAAGGTGTTTGACTCACGGTTACCACTTCTACTACTGATAATACCACATCATATTGAACAGGGTTTAATGACGTTTACGAATACAGTTGCGGACAAGGCGAAGAAAAAAGCAATACATTTTGTTTTACTATATTATATCACGGACCGACTATTTTCCCATCAAGCAACACGGTAGAAATTCTATATACATTGCATTTGTTGTCTAAATGTCCGTCTGGTTACACACAAGTAGGCGATGTACCAAAATGCTGAAATCACATTCGTGCACACAGCCAACCGAAAGACACCACTTATTTCTGGTGTTTTGTAGCGTTCCAGACGTTGTAGGAATAGTTTCATCACGCTTGTTTTCTGCTCTCAGTAAAATATGATTCCACCATCGACCACAGGGTGGCATACGACCCACAGATATGGAGGAGAAACAGTAGCCTACTACTTCATCAACAAGACACGGTAGTAGCTACAATGGGTGGTTTTTAATTAATTGTTTTATTTCACCAGGTAGGCTAGTTGGGAACAAGTTCTCATTTACAAACTGCGACCTGGCCAAGATAAAGCACAGCAGTGCGACAAAAACAACAACACAGAGTTACACGTAAACAAACGTAGTCAATAACACAGTAGAACATGAAAATAGAAAGATCTATGTACAGTGACATGGCCATACTCGTATTTGTAATTGTATCTGTAAATTGACAGGATGATACTCACGATCAGGGTTAAACTGAAGTGTTTTAATATGCCTAAATACATTTTTGGCAGAATACCTCACTACACATTCTCACTGCAAAAAAAAAAAAACTGCAGAAATGTCTGTGGAATGGATCTGCATCTTGGAACAACAGAATCCATCTTATTGACTGATTTCATCAGGAAATAAGTGGACCAGGGACATGTCTGTGGCATGGTAATGGTTGACCAGGGAAATGTCTGTGGCATTGTAGACCAGGGACATGTCTGTGGAATGGTAATGGTTGACAAGGGAAATGTCTGTGGCATGGTAATGGTTGACCAGGGAAATGTCTGTGGCATTGTAGACCAGGGACATGTCTGTGGAATGGTAATGGTTGACCAGGGAAATGTCTGTGGAATGGTAATGGTTGACCAGGGAAATGTCTGTGGAATGGTAGTGTTTGACCAGGGACATGACTGTGGCGTGGTAATGGTTGACCAGGGAAATGTCTGTGGCATGGTAATGGTTGACCAGGGAAATGTCTGTGGCATGGTAATGATTGACCAGGGAAATGTCTGTGGCATGGTAATGGTTGACCAGGGAAATGTCTGTGGAATGGTAATGTTTGACCAGGGACATGACTGTGGCGTGGTAATGGTTGACCAGGGAAATGTCTGTGGCATTGTAGACCAGGGACATGTCTGTGGAATGGTAATGGTTGACCAGGGAAATGTCTGTGGCATGGTAATGATTGACCAGGGAAATGTCTGTGGCATGGTAATGGTTGACCAGGGAAATGTCTGTGGCATGGTAATGGTTGAGCAGGGAAATGACTGTGGAATGGTAATGGTTGACCAGGGCAATGACTGTGGCATGGTAATGGTTGACATTTACTGTGGTCTTAAATGACAAACTGTCCTATAAATGATTTAATAATCTAGCAAATAAAATACCTCAATCCACATTACGTCCTGAGGGCACAAAATGATCCATTCACAAGTAGGCCTTTTCCTTGACATTATCAGGACATGACAGGCATAATCACCAGTGCTACAATAACATATCACACACATCCGGGTTATCAGAAGACAGAAATGTATCTCTGAGGTCTTTAGTTGACTTATAAACAGACCCCAGTCATTCATCTGATAAGTAAAAATTCTCCTTCTCAACACGAAACTCAATAGAACTCCGAATTTAACACATTCCTCCATTATTTTTAACATCAAGATCAGGGGAGAGCGCGAACGCAGTCCCCCACTACCATAAATTATGCAATCGAGATTTCCACATTTGAGAAATTCGCAGGGGTCAGCACAGCCGGAGTGCAATGGCTGAGCCTCGCCCTGGGTGAACCGCCTTCGTGATGACAGTGTCTCCCTTGCCAGGTAAGTATGAGTTGTAAACGTTGGTAGAGGAGTAGTCCTTCCAGGACAAAGGTGTTTGACTCACGGTTACCACTTCTACTACTGATAATACCACATCATATTGAACAGGGTTTAATGACGTTTACGAATACAGTTGCGGACAAGGCGAAGAAAAAAGCAATACATTTTGTTTTACTATATTATATCACGGACCGACTATTTTCCCATCAAGCAACACGGTAGAAATTCTATATACATTGCATTTGTTGTCTAAATGTCCGTCTGGTTACACACAAGTAGGCGATGTACCAAAATGCTGAAATCACATTCGTGCACACAGCCAACCGAAAGACACCACTTATTTCTGGTGTTTTGTAGCGTTCCAGACGTTGTAGGAATAGTTTCATCACGCTTGTTTTCTGCTCTCAGTAAAATATGATTCCACCATCGACCACAGGGTGGCATACGACCCACAGATATGGAGGAGAAACAGTAGCCTACTACTTCATCAACAAGACACGGTAGTAGCTACAATGGGTGGTTTTTAATTAATTGTTTTATTTCACCAGGTAGGCTAGTTGGGAACAAGTTCTCATTTACAAACTGCGACCTGGCCAAGATAAAGCACAGCAGTGCGACAAAAACAACAACACAGAGTTACACGTAAACAAACGTAGTCAATAACACAGTAGAACATGAAAATAGAAAGATCTATGTACAGTGACATGGCCATACTCGTATTTGTAATTGTATCTGTAAATTGACAGGATGATACTCGCGATCAGGGTTAAACTGAAGTGTTTTAATATGCCTAAATACATTTTTGGCAGAATACCTCACTACACATTCTCACTGCAAAAAAAAAAAAAACTGCAGAAATGTCTGTGGAATGGATCTGCATCTTGGAACAACAGAATCCATCTTATTGACTGATTTCATCAGGAAATAAGTGGACCAGGGACATGTCTGTGGCATGGTAATGGTTGACCAGGGAAATGTCTGTGGCATGGTAATGGTTGACCAGGGAAATGTCTGTGGCATTGTAGACCAGGGACATGTCTGTGGAATGGTAATGGTTGACCAGGGAAATGTCTGTGGAATGGTAATGGTTGACCAGGGAAATGTCTGTGGAATGGTAATGTTTGACCAGGGACATGACTGTGGCGTGGTAATGGTTGACCAGGGAAATGTCTGTGGCATGGTAATGGTTGACCAGGGACATGACTGTGGCGTGGTAATGGTTGACCAGGGAAATGTCTGTGGAATGGTAATGTTTGACCAGGGACATGACTGTGGCGTGGTAATGGTTGACCAGGGAAATGTCTGTGGCATTGTAGACCAGGGACATGTCTGTGGAATGGTAATGGTTGACCAGGGAAATGTCTGTGGCATGGTAATGGTTGACCAGGGAAATGTCTGTGGCATGGTAATGATTGACCAGGGAAATGTCTGTGGCATGGTAATGGTTGACCAGGGAAATGTCTGTGGCATGGTAATGGTTGAGCAGGGAAATGACTGTGGAATGGTAATGGTTGACCAGGGCAATGACTGTGGCATGGTAATGGTTGACATTTACTGTGGTCTTAAATGACAAACTGTCCTATAAATGATTTAATAATCTAGCAAATAAAATACCTCAATCCACATTACGTCCTGAGGGCACAAAATGATCCATTCACAAGTAGGCCTTTTCCTTGACATTATCAGGACATGACAGGCATAATCACCAGTGCTACAATAACATATCACACACATCCGGGTTATCAGAAGACAGAAATGTATCTCTGAGGTCTTTAGTTGACTTATAAACAGACCCCAGTCATTCATCTGATAAGTAAAAATTCTCCTTCTCAACACGAAACTCAATAGAACTCCGAATTTAACACATTCCTCCATTATTTTTAACATCAAGATCAGGGGAGAGCGCGAACGCAGTCCCCCACTACCAGAAATTATGCAATCGAGATTTCCACATTTGAGAAATTCGCAGGGGTCAGCACAGCCGGAGTGCAATGGCTGAGCCTCGCCCTGGGTGAACCGCCTTCGTGATCACGGTGTCTCCCTTGCCAGGTAAGTATGAGTTGTACACGTTGGTAGAGAAGTACTCCTTCCAGGACAAAGGTGTTTGACTCACGGTTACCACTTCTACTACTGATAATACCACATCATATTGAACAGGGTTTAATGACGTTTACGAATACAGTTGCGGACAAGGCGAAGAAAAAAGCAATACATTTTGTTTTACTATATTATATCACGGACCAACTATTTTCCCATCAAGCAACACGGTAGAAATTCTAAATACATTGCATTTTTGGTCTAAATGTTGGTCTGGTAACACACAAGTAGGCGATGTACCAAAATGCTGAAATCACATTCGTGCACACAGCCAACCGAAAGACACCATTTATTTCTGGTGTTTTGTAGCGTTCCAGACGTTGTAGGAATAGTTTCATCACGCTTGTTTTCTGCTCTCAGTAAAATATGATTCCACCATCGACCACAGGGTGGCATACGACCCACAGATATGGAGGAGAAACAGTAGCCTACTACTTCATCAACAAGACACGGTAGTAGCTACAATGGGTGGTTTTTAATTAATTGTTTTATTTCACCAGGTAGGCTAGTTGGGAACAAGTTCTCATTTACAAACTGCGACCTGGCCAAGATAAAGCACAGCAGTGCTACAAAAACAACAACACAGAGTTACACGTAAACAAACGTAGTCAATAACACAGTAGAACATGAAAATAGAAAGATCTATGTACAGTGACATGGCCATACTCGTATTTGTAATTGTATCTGTAAATTGACAGGATGATACTCGCGATCAGGGTTAAACTGAAGTGTTTTAATATGCATAAATACATTTTTGGCAGAATACCTCACTACACATTCTCACTGCAAAAAAAAAAACCTGCAGAAATGTCTGTGGAATGGATCTGCATCTTGGAACAACAGAATCCATCTTATTGACTGATTTCATCAGGAAATAAGTGGACCAGGGACATGTCTGTGGCATGGTAATGGTTGACCAGGGAAATGTCTGTTGTCAAGGTAATGGTTGACCAGGGAAATGTCTGTGGAATGGTAATGTTTGACCAGGGACATGACTGTGGCATGGTAATGGTTGACCAGGGAAATGTCTGTGGCATTGTAGACCAGGGACATGTCTGTGGAATGGTAATGGTTGACCAGGGAAATGTCTGTGGAATGGTAATGTTTGACCAGGAACATGACTGTGGCGTGGTAATGGTTGACCAGGGAAATGTCTGTGGCATGGTAATGGTTGACCAGGGAAATGTCTGTGGCATGGTAATGGTTGAGCAGGGAAATGACTGTGGAATGGTAATGATTGACCAGGGAAATGTCTGTGGCATGGTAATGGTTGACCAGGGAAATGTCTGTGGCAAGGTAATGGTTGAGCAGGGAAATGACTGTGGAATGGTAATGGTTGACCAGGGCAATGACTGTGGCATGGTAATGGTTGACATTTACTGTGGTCTTAAATGACAAACTGTCCTATAAATGATTTAATAATCTAGCAAATAAAATACCTCAATCCACATTACGTCCTGAGGGCACAAAATGATCCATTCACAAGTAGGCCTTTTCCTTGACATTATCAGGACATGACAGGCATAATCACCAGTGCTACAATAACATATCACACACATCCGGGTTATCAGAAGACAGACATGTATCTCTGAGGCCTTTAGTTGACTTATAAACAGACCCCAGTCTGTTCATCTGATAAGTAAAAAATCTCCTTCTCAACACGAAACTCAATAGAACTCCGAATTTAACACATTCCTCCATTATTTTTAACATCAAGATCAGGGGAGAGCGCGAACGCAGTCCCCCACTACCAGAAATTATGCAATGAGTTGTACACGTTGGTAGAGGAGCACTCCTTCCAGGACAAAGGTGTTTGACTCACGGTTACCACTTCTACTACTGATAATACCACATCATATTGAACAGGGTTTAATGACGTTTACGAATACAGTTGCGGACAAGGCGAAGAAAAAGCAATACATTTTGTTTTACTATATTATATCACGGACCGACTATTTTCCCATCAAGCAACACGGTAGAAATTCTATATACATTGCATTTGTTGTCTAAATGTCCGTCTGGTTACACACAAGTAGGCGATGTACCAAAATGCTGAATTCACATTCGTGCACACAGCCAACCGAAAGACACCACTTATTTCTGGTGTTTTGTAGCGTTCCAGACATTGTAGGAATAGTTTCATCACGCTTGTTTTCTGCTCTCAGTAAAATATGACTCCACCATCGACCACAGGGTGGCATACGACCCACAGATACGGAGGAGAAACAGTAGCCTACTACTTCAACGTCAACAAAGACACAGTAGTAGCTACAAGGGTGTTTATTTTATTTTACCTTTATTTAGCCAGGTCGGCCAGTTGGGAACAAGTTCTCATTTACAACTGCGACCTGGCCAAGAATAAAGCACAGCAATGCGACAACAACAACAACACAGAGTTACACGTAAACAAACGTAGTCAATAACACAGTAGAACATGAAAATAGAAAGATCTATGTACAGTGACATGGCCATACTCGTATTTGTAATTGTATCTGTAAATTGACAGGATGATACTCGCGATCAGGGTTAAACTGAAGTGTTTTAATATGCCTAAATACATTTTGGCAGAATACCTCACTACACATTCTCACTGCAAAAAAAAAAACCTGCAGAAATGTCTGTGGAATGGATCTGCATCTTGGAACAACAGAATCCATCTTATTGACTGATTTCATCAGGAAATAAGTGGACCAGGGACATGTCTGTGGCATGGTAATGGTTGACCAGGGAAATGTCTGTTGTCAAGGTAATGGTTGACCAGGGAAATGTCTGTGGAATGGTAATGTTTGACCAGGGACATGACTGTGTCATGGTAATGGTTGACCAGGGAAATGTCTGTGGCATTGTAGACCAGGGACATGTCTGTGGAATGGTAATGGTTGACCAGGGAAATGTCTGTGGAATGGTAATGTTTGACCAGGGACATGACTGTGGCGTGGTAATGGTTGACCAGGGAAATGTCTGTGGCATGGTAATGGTTGACCAGGGAAATGACTGTGGAATGGTAATGATTGACCAGGGAAATGTCTGTGGCATGGTAATGGTTGACCAGGGAAATGTCTGTGGCATGGTAATGGTTGAGCAGGGAAATGACTGTGGAATGGTAATGGTTGACCAGGGCAATGACTGTGGCATGGTAATGGTTGACATTTACTGTGGTCTTAAATGACAAACTGTCCTATAAATGATTTAATAATCTAGCAAATAAAATACCTCAATCCACATTACGTCCTGAGGGCACAAAATGATCCATTCACAAGTAGGCCTTTTCCTTGACATTATCAGGACATGACAGGCATAATCACCAGTGCTACAATAACATATCACACACATCCGGGTTATCAGAAGACAGAAATGTATCTCTGAGGTCTTTAGTTGACTTATAAACAGACCCCAGTCATTCATCTGATAAGTAAAAATTCTCCTTCTCAACACGAAACTCAATAGAACTCCGAATTTAACACATTCCTCCATTATTTTTAACATCAAGATCAGGGGAGAGCGCGAACGCAGTCCCCCACTACCATAAATTATGCAATCGAGATTTCCACATTTGAGAAATTCGCAGGGGTCAGCACAGCCGGAGTGCAATGGCTGAGCCTCGCCCTGGGTGAACCGCCTTCGTGATCACGGTGTCTCCCTTGCCAGGTAAGTATGAGTTGTACACGTTGGTAGAGAAGTACTCCTTCCAGGACAAAGGTGTTTGACTCACGGTTACCACTTCTACTACTGATAATACCACATCATATTGAACAGGGTTTAATGACGTTTACGAATACAGTTGCGGACAAGGCGAAGAAAAAAGCAATACATTTTGTTTTACTATATTATATCACGGACCGACTATTTTCCCATCAAGCAACACGGTAGAAATTCTAAATACATTGCATTTTTGGTCTAAATGTTGGTCTGGTAACACACAAGTAGGCGATGTACCAAAATGCTGAAATCACATTCGTGCACACAGCCAACCGAAAGACACCATTTATTTCTGGTGTTTTGTAGCGTTCCAGACGTTGTAGGAATAGTTTCATCACGCTTGTTTTCTGCTCTCAGTAAAATATGATTCCACCATCGACCACAGGGTGGCATACGACCCACAGATATGGAGGAGAAACAGTAGCCTACTACTTCATCAACAAGACACGGTAGTAGCTACAATGGGTGGTTTTTAATTAATTGTTTTATTTCACCAGGTAGGCTAGTTGGGAACAAGTTCTCATTTACAAACTGCGACCTGGCCAAGATAAAGCACAGCAGTGCTACAAAAACAACAACACAGAGTTACACGTAAACAAACGTAGTCAATAACACAGTAGAACATGAAAATAGAAAGATCTATGTACAGTGACATGGCCATACTCGTATTTGTAATTGTATCTGTAAATTGACAGGATGATACTCGCGATCAGGGTTAAACTGAAGTGTTTTAATATGCATAAATACATTTTTGGCAGAATACCTCACTACACATTCTCACTGCAAAAAAAAAAAACTGCAGAAATGTCTGTGGAATGGATCTGCATCTTGGAACAACAGAATCCATCTTATTGACTGATTTCATCAGGAAATAAGTGGACCAGGGACATGTCTGTGGCATGGTAATGGTTGACCAGGGAAATGTCTGTGGCATTGTAGACCAGGGACATGTCTGTGGAATGGTAATGGTTGACCAGGGAAATGTCTGTGGAATGGTAATGGTTGACCAGGGAAATGTCTGTGGAATGGTAATGTTTGACCAGGGACATGACTGTGGCGTGGTAATGGTTGACCAGGGAAATGTCTGTGGCATGGTAATGGTTGACCAGGGAAATGTCTGTGGCATGGTAATGATTGACCAGGGAAATGTCTGTGGCATGGTAATGGTTGACCAGGGAAATGTCTGTGGCATGGTAATGGTTGAGCAGGGAAATGATTGTGGAATGGTAATGGTTGACCAGGGCAATGACTGTGGCATGGTAATGGTTGACATTTACTGTGGTCTTAAATGACAAACTGTCCTATAAATGATTTAATAATCTAGCAAATAAAATACCTCAATCCACATTACGTCCTGAGGGCACAAAATGATCCATTCACAAGTAGGCCTTTTCCTTGACATTATCAGGACATGACAGGCATAATCACCAGTGCTACAATAACATATCACGCACATCCGGGTTATCAGAAGACAGAAATGTATCTCTGAGGTCTTTAGTTGACTTATAAACAGACCCCAGTCATTCATCTGATAAGTAAAAAATCTCCTTCTCAACACGAAACTCAATAGAACTCCGAATTTAACACATTCCTCCATTATTTTTAACATCAAGATCAGGGGAGAGCGCGAACGCAGTCCCCCACTACCAGAAATTATGCAATCGAGATTTACACATTTGAGAAATTCGCAGGGGTCAGCACAGCCGGAGTGCAATGGCTGAGCCTCGCCCTGGGTGAACCGCCTTCGTGATCACGGTGTCTCCCTTGCCAGGTAAGTATGAGTTGTACACGTTGGTAGAGGAGCACTCCTTCCAGGACAAAGGTGTTTGACTCACGGTTACCACTTCTACTACTGATAATACCACATCATATTGAACAGGGTTTAATGACGTTTACGAATACAGTTGCGGACAAGGCGAAGAAAAAGCAATACATTTTGTTTTACTATATTATATCACGGACCGACTATTTTCCCATCAAGCAACACGGTAGAAATTCTATATACATTGCATTTGTTGTCTAAATGTCCGTCTGGTTACACACAAGTAGGCGATGTACCAAAATGCTGAAATCACATTCGTGCACACAGCCAACCGAAAGACACCACTTATTTCTGGTGTTTTGTAGCGTTCCAGACGTTGTAGGAATAGTTTCATCACGCTTGTTTTCTGCTCTCAGTAAAATATGACTCCACCATCGACCACAGGGTGGCATACGACCCACAGATACGGAGGAGAAACAGTAGCCTACTACTTCAACGTCAACAAAGACACAGTAGTAGCTACAAGGGTGTTTATTTTATTTTACCTTTATTTAGCCAGGTCGGCCAGTTGGGAACAAGTTCTCATTTACAACTGCGACCTGGCCAAGAATAAAGCACAGCAATGCGACAACAACAACAACAACACAGAGTTACACGTAAACAAACGTAGTCAATAACACAGTAGAACATGAAAATAGAAAGATCTATGTACAGTGACATGGCCATACTCGTATTTGTAATTGTATCTGTAAATTGACAGGATGATACTCGCGATCAGGGTTAAACTGAAGTGTTTTAATATGCCTAAATACATTTTGGCAGAATACCTCACTACACATTCTCACTGCAAAAAAAAAAACCTGCAGAAATGTCTGTGGAATGGATCTGCATCTTGGAACAACAGAATCCATCTTATTGACTGATTTCATCAGGAAATAAGTGGACCAGGGACATGTCTGTGGCATGGTAATGGTTGACCAGGGAAATGTCTGTTGTCAAGGTAATGGTTGACCAGGGAAATGTCTGTGGAATGGTAATGTTTGACCAGGGACATGACTGTGGCATGGTAATGGTTGACCAGGGAAATGTCTGTGGCATTGTAGACCAGGGACATGTCTGTGGAATGGTAATGGTTGACCAGGGAAATGTCTGTGGAATGGTAATGTTTGACCAGGGACATGACTGTGGCGTGGTAATGGTTGACCAGGGAAATGTCTGTGGCATGGTAATGGTTGACCAGGGAAATGTCTGTGGCATGGTAATGGTTGAGCAGGGAAATGACTGTGGAATGGTAATGATTGACCAGGGAAATGTCTGTGGCATGGTAATGGTTGACCAGGGAAATGTCTGTGGCATGGTAATGGTTGAGCAGGGAAATGACTGTGGAATGGTAATGGTTGACCAGGGCAATGACTGTGGCATGGTAATGGTTGACATTTACTGTGGTCTTAAATGACAAACTGTCCTATAAATGATTTAATAATCTAGCAAATAAAATACCTCAATCCACATTACGTCCTGAGGGCACAAAATGATCCATTCACAAGTAGGCCTTTTCCTTGACATTATCAGGACATGACAGGCATAATCACCAGTGCTACAATAACATATCACACACATCCGGGTTATCAGAAGACAGACATGTATCTCTGAGGCCTTTAGTTGACTTATAAACAGACCCCAGTCTGTTCATCTGATAAGTAAAAAATCTCCTTCTCAACACGAAACTCAATAGAACTCCGAATTTAACACATTCCTCCATTATTTTTAACATCAAGATCAGGGGAGAGCGCGAACGCAGTCCCCCACTACCAGAAATTATGCAATGAGTTGTACACGTTGGTAGAGGAGCACTCCTTCCAGGACAAAGGTGTTTGACTCACGGTTACCACTTCTACTACTGATAATACCACATCATATTGAACAGGGTTTAATGACGTTTACGAATACAGTTGCGGACAAGGCGAAGAAAAAGCAATACATTTTGTTTTACTATATTATATCACGGACCGACTATTTTCCCATCAAGCAACACGGTAGAAATTCTATATACATTGCATTTGTTGTCTAAATGTCCGTCTGGTTACACACAAGTAGGCGATGTACCAAAATGCTGAATTCACATTCGTGCACACAGCCAACCGAAAGACACCACTTATTTCTGGTGTTTTGTAGCGTTCCAGACATTGTAGGAATAGTTTCATCACGCTTGTTTTCTGCTCTCAGTAAAATATGACTCCACCATCGACCACAGGGTGGCATACGACCCACAGATACGGAGGAGAAACAGTAGCCTACTACTTCAACGTCAACAAAGACACAGTAGTAGCTACAAGGGTGTTTATTTTATTTTACCTTTATTTAGCCAGGTCGGCCAGTTGGGAACAAGTTCTCATTTACAACTGCGACCTGGCCAAGAATAAAGCACAGCAATGCGACAACAACAACAACAACACAGAGTTACACGTAAACAAACGTAGTCAATAACACAGTAGAACATGAAAATAGAAAGATCTATGTACAGTGACATGGCCATACTCGTATTTGTAATTGTATCTGTAAATTGACAGGATGATACTCGCGATCAGGGTTAAACTGAAGTGTTTTAATATGCCTAAATACATTTTGGCAGAATACCTCACTACACATTCTCACTGCAAAAAAAAAAACCTGCAGAAATGTCTGTGGAATGGATCTGCATCTTGGAACAACAGAATCCATCTTATTGACTGATTTCATCAGGAAATAAGTGGACCAGGGACATGTCTGTGGCATGGTAATGGTTGACCAGGGAAATGTCTGTTGTCAAGGTAATGGTTGACCAGGGAAATGTCTGTGGAATGGTAATGTTTGACCAGGGACATGACTGTGGCATGGTAATGGTTGACCAGGGAAATGTCTGTGGCATTGTAGACCAGGGACATGTCTGTGGAATGGTAATGGTTGACCAGGGAAATGTCTGTGGAATGGTAATGTTTGACCAGGGACATGACTGTGGCGTGGTAATGGTTGACCAGGGAAATGTCTGTGGCATGGTAATGGTTGACCAGGGAAATGTCTGTGGCATGGTAATGGTTGAGCAGGGAAATGACTGTGGAATGGTAATGATTGACCAGGGAAATGTCTGTGGCATGGTAATGGTTGACCAGGGAAATGTCTGTGGCATGGTAATGGTTGAGCAGGGAAATGACTGTGGAATGGTAATGGTTGACCAGGGCAATGACTGTGGCATGGTAATGGTTGACATTTACTGTGGTCTTAAATGACAAACTGTCCTATAAATGATTTAATAATCTAGCAAATAAAATACCTCAATCCACATTACGTCCTGAGGGCACAAAATGATCCATTCACAAGTAGGCCTTTTCCTTGACATTATCAGGACATGACAGGCATAATCACCAGTGCTACAATAACATATCACACACATCCGGGTTATCAGAAGACAGACATGTATCTCTGAGGCCTTTAGTTGACTTATAAACAGACCCCAGTCTGTTCATCTGATAAGTAAAAAATCTCCTTCTCAACACGAAACTCAATAGAACTCCGAATTTAACACATTCCTCCATTATTTTTAACATCAAGATCAGGGGAGAGCGCGAACGCAGTCCCCCACTACCATAAATTATGCAATGAGTTGTACACGTTGGTAGAGGAGCACTCCTTCCAGGACAAAGGTGTTTGACTCACGGTTACCACTTCTACTACTGATAATACCACATCATATTGAACAGGGTTTAATGACGTTTACGAATACAGTTGCGGACAAGGCGAAGAAAAAGCAATACATTTTGTTTTACTATATTATATCACGGACCGACTATTTTCCCATCAAGCAACACGGTAGAAATTCTATATACATTGCATTTGTTGTCTAAATGTCCGTCTGGTTACACACAAGTAGGCGATGTACCAAAATGCTGAATTCACATTCGTGCACACAGCCAACCGAAAGACACCACTTATTTCTGGTGTTTTGTAGCGTTCCAGACGTTGTAGGAATAGTTTCATCACGCTTGTTTTCTGCTCTCAGTAAAATATGACTCCACCATCGACCACAGGGTGGCATACGACCCACAGATACGGAGGAGAAACAGTAGCCTACTACTTCAACGTCAACAAAGACACAGTAGTAGCTACAAGGGTGTTTATTTTATTTTACCTTTATTTAGCCAGGTCGGCCAGTTGGGAACAAGTTCTCATTTACAACTGCGACCTGGCCAAGAATAAAGCACAGCAATGCGACAACAACAACAACAACACAGAGTTACACGTAAACAAACGTAGTCAATAACACAGTAGAACATGAAAATAGAAAGATCTATGTACAGTGACATGGCCATACTCGTATTTGTAATTGTATCTGTAAATTGACAGGATGATACTCGCGATCAGGGTTAAACTGAAGTGTTTTAATATGCCTAAATACATTTTGGCAGAATACCTCACTACACATTCTCACTGCAAAAAAAAAAACCTGCAGAAATGTCTGTGGAATGGATCTGCATCTTGGAACAACAGAATCCATCTTATTGACTGATTTCATCAGGAAATAAGTGGACCAGGGACATGTCTGTGGCATGGTAATGGTTGACCAGGGAAATGTCTGTTGTCAAGGTAATGGTTGACCAGGGAAATGTCTGTGGAATGGTAATGTTTGACCAGGGACATGACTGTGGCATGGTAATGGTTGACCAGGGAAATGTCTGTGGCATTGTAGACCAGGGACATGTCTGTGGAATGGTAATGGTTGACCAGGGAAATGTCTGTGGAATGGTAATGTTTGACCAGGGACATGACTGTGGCGTGGTAATGGTTGACCAGGGAAATGTCTGTGGCATGGTAATGGTTGACCAGGGAAATGTCTGTGGCATGGTAATGGTTGAGCAGGGAAATGACTGTGGAATGGTAATGATTGACCAGGGAAATGTCTGTGGCATGGTAATGGTTGACCAGGGAAATGTCTGTGGCATGGTAATGGTTGAGCAGGGAAATGACTGTGGAATGGTAATGGTTGACCAGGGCAATGACTGTGGCATGGTAATGGTTGACATTTACTGTGGTCTTAAATGACAAACTGTCCTATAAATGATTTAATAATCTAGCAAATAAAATACCTCAATCCACATTACGTCCTGAGGGCACAAAATGATCCATTCACAAGTAGGCCTTTTCCTTGACATTATCAGGACATGACAGGCATAATCACCAGTGCTACAATAACATATCACACACATCCGGGTTATCAGAAGACAGACATGTATCTCTGAGGCCTTTAGTTGACTTATAAACAGACCCCAGTCTGTTCATCTGATAAGTAAAAAATTTCCTTCTCAACACGAAACTCAATAGAACTCCGAATTTAACACATTCCTCCATTATTTTTAACATCAAGATCAGGGGAGAGCGCGAACGCAGTCCCCCACTACCATAAATTATGCAATCGAGATTTACACATTTGAGAAATTCGCAGGGGTCAGCACAGCCGGAGTGCAATGGCTGAGCCTCGCCCTGGGTGAACCGCCTTCGTGATCACGGTGTCTCCCTTGCCAGGTAAGTATGAGTTGTACACGTTGGTAGAGGAGCACTCCTTCCAGGACAAAGGTGTTTGACTCACGGTTACCACTTCTACTACTGATAATACCACATCATATTGAACAGGGTTTAATGACGTTTACGAATACAGTTGCGGACAAGGCGAAGAAAAAGCAATACATTTTGTTTTACTATATTATATCACGGACCGACTATTTTCCCATCAAGCAACACGGTAGAAATTCTATATACATTGCATTTGTTGTCTAAATGTCCGTCTGGTTACACACAAGTAGGCGATGTACCAAAATGCTGAATTCACATTCGTGCACACAGCCAACCGAAAGACACCACTTATTTCTGGTGTTTTGTAGCGTTCCAGACGTTGTAGGAATAGTTTCATCACGCTTGTTTTCTGCTCTCAGTAAAATATGACTCCACCATCGACCACAGGGTGGCATACGACCCACAGATACGGAGGAGAAACAGTAGCCTACTACTTCAACGTCAACAAAGACACAGTAGTAGCTACAAGGGTGTTTATTTTATTTTACCTTTATTTAGCCAGGTCGGCCAGTTGGGAACAAGTTCTCATTTACAACTGCGACCTGGCCAAGAATAAAGCACAGCAATGCGACAACAACAACAACAACACAGAGTTACACGTAAACAAACGTAGTCAATAACACAGTAGAACATGAAAATAGAAAGATCTATGTACAGTGACATGGCCATACTCGTATTTGTAATTGTATCTGTAAATTGACAGGATGATACTCGCGATCAGGGTTAAACTGAAGTGTTTTAATATGCCTAAATACATTTTGGCAGAATACCTCACTACACATTCTCACTGCAAAAAAAAAAACCTGCAGAAATGTCTGTGGAATGGATCTGCATCTTGGAACAACAGAATCCATCTTATTGACTGATTTCATCAGGAAATAAGTGGACCAGGGACATGTCTGTGGCATGGTAATGGTTGACCAGGGAAATGTCTGTTGTCAAGGTAATGGTTGACCAGGGAAATGTCTGTGGAATGGTAATGTTTGACCAGGGACATGACTGTGGCATGGTAATGGTTGACCAGGGAAATGTCTGTGGCATTGTAGACCAGGGACATGTCTGTGGAATGGTAATGGTTGACCAGGGAAATGTCTGTGGAATGGTAATGTTTGACCAGGGACATGACTGTGGCGTGGTAATGGTTGACCAGGGAAATGTCTGTGGCATGGTAATGGTTGACCAGGGAAATGTCTGTGGCATGGTAATGGTTGAGCAGGGAAATGACTGTGGAATGGTAATGATTGACCAGGGAAATGTCTGTGGCATGGTAATGGTTGACCAGGGAAATGTCTGTGGCATGGTAATGGTTGAGCAGGGAAATGACTGTGGAATGGTAATGGTTGACCAGGGCAATGACTGTGGCATGGTAATGGTTGACATTTACTGTGGTCTTAAATGACAAACTGTCCTATAAATGATTTAATAATCTAGCAAATAAAATACCTCAATCCACATTACGTCCTGAGGGCACAAAATGATCCATTCACAAGTAGGCCTTTTCCTTGACATTATCAGGACATGACAGGCATAATCACCAGTGCTACAATAACATATCACACACATCCGGGTTATCAGAAGACAGACATGTATCTCTGAGGCCTTTAGTTGACTTATAAACAGACCCCAGTCTGTTCATCTGATAAGTAAAAAATTTCCTTCTCAACACGAAACTCAATAGAACTCCGAATTTAACACATTCCTCCATTATTTTTAACATCAAGATCAGGGGAGAGCGCGAACGCAGTCCCCCACTACCAGAAATTATGCAATCGAGATTTACACATTTGAGAAATTCGCAGGGGTCAGCACAGCCGGAGTGCAATGGCTGAGCCTCGCCCTGGGTGAACCGCCTTCGTGATCACGGTGTCTCCCTTGCCAGGTAAGTATGAGTTGTACACGTTGGTAGAGGAGCACTCCTTCCAGGACAAAGGTGTTTGACTCACGGTTACCACTTCTACTACTGATAATACCACATCATATTGAACAGGGTTTAATGACGTTTACGAATACAGTTGCGGACAAGGCGAAGAAAAAGCAATACATTTTGTTTTACTATATTATATCACGGACCGACTATTTTCCCATCAAGCAACACGGTAGAAATTCTATATACATTGCATTTGTTGTCTAAATGTCCGTCTGGTTACACACAAGTAGGCGATGTACCAAAATGCTGAAATCACATTCGTGCACACAGCCAACCGAAAGACACCACTTATTTCTGGTGTTTTGTAGCGTTCCAGACGTTGTAGGAATAGTTTCATCACGCTTGTTTTCTGCTCTCAGTAAAATATGACTCCACCATCGACCACAGGGTGGCATACGACCCACAGATACGGAGGAGAAACAGTAGCCTACTACTTCAACGTCAACAAAGACACAGTAGTAGCTACAAGGGTGTTTATTTTATTTTACCTTTATTTAGCCAGGTCGGCCAGTTGGGAACAAGTTCTCATTTACAACTGCGACCTGGCCAAGAATAAAGCACAGCAATGCGACAACAACAACAACAACACAGAGTTACACGTAAACAAACGTAGTCAATAACACAGTAGAACATGAAAATAGAAAGATCTATGTACAGTGACATGGCCATACTCGTATTTGTAATTGTATCTGTAAATTGACAGGATGATACTCGCGATCAGGGTTAAACTGAAGTGTTTTAATATGCCTAAATACATTTTGGCAGAATACCTCACTACACATTCTCACTGCAAAAAAAAAAACCTGCAGAAATGTCTGTGGAATGGATCTGCATCTTGGAACAACAGAATCCATCTTATTGACTGATTTCATCAGGAAATAAGTGGACCAGGGACATGTCTGTGGCATGGTAATGGTTGACCAGGGAAATGTCTGTGGCATTGTAGACCAGGGACATGTCTGTGGAATGGTAATGGTTGACCAGGGAAATGTCTGTTGTCAAGGTAATGGTTGACCAGGGAAATGTCTGTTGTCAAGGTAATGGTTGATCAGGGAAATGTCTGTTGTCATGGTAATGGTTGACCAGGGCAATGACTGTGGCATGGTATAGGTTGACCAGGGAAATGTCTGTTGTCATGGTAATAGTTGACCAGGGAAATTTCTGTGGCATGGTAATGGTTGACATGTACTGTGGTCTTAAATTACAAACTCTCCTATAAATGATTTAATATTCTAACAAATGAAAGACCTCAATCCAGATTACGTCGTGAGGGCACAAAATGATCCATTCACAAGTAGGCCTTTTCCTTGACATTATCAGGACATGACAGGCATAATCACCAGTGCTACAATAACATATCACACACATCCGGGTTATCAGAAGACAAAATGTATCTCTGAGGCCTTAGTTGACTCATAAACAGACCCTACATTCTATAGCCATTCATCTGATAAGAACATGTAAAATGTTGACAAATGTCCTTCTCAACACGAAACTCAATAGAAGAGCGAGTTAAAACACATGGAATTAAATATGTCCCTAAATTATTTTTTAACATCAAGATCAGGGGAGAGCGCGAACGCAGTCCCCCACTACCAGAAATTATGCAATCGAGATTTCCACATTTGAGAAATTCGCAGGGGTCAGCACAGCCGAAGTGCAATGGCTGAGCCTCGCCCTGGGTGAACCGCCTTCGCGATCACGGTGTCTCCCTTGCCAGGTAAGTATGAGTTGTACACGTTGGTAGAGGAGTACTCCTTCCAGGACAAAGGTGTTTGACTCACGGTTACCACTTCTACTACTGATAATACCACATCATATTGAACAGGGTTTAATGACGTTTACGAATACAGTTGCGGACAAGGCGAAGAAAAAAGCAATACATTTTGTTTTACTATATTATATCACGGACCGACTATTTCCCCATCAAGCAACACGGTAGAAATTCTAAATACATTGCATTTTTGGTCTAAATGTTGGTCTGGTAACACACAAGTAGGCGATGTACCAAAATGCTGAAATCACATTCGTGCACACAGCCAACCGAAAGACACCATTTATTTCTGTTGTTTTGTAGCGTTCCAGACGTTGTAGGAATAGTTTCATCACGCTTGTTTTCTGCTCTCATTTAAAATATGATTCCACCATCGACCACAGGGTGGCATACGACCCACAGATATGGAGGAGAAACAGTAGCCTACTACTTCATCAACAAGACACGGTAGTAGCTACAATGGGTGGTTTTTAATTAATTGTTTTATTTCACCAGGTAGGCTAGTTGGGAACAAGTTCTCATTTACAAACTGCGACCTGGCCAAGATAAAGCACAGCAGTGCGACAAAAACAACAACACAGAGTTACACGTAAACAAACGTAGTCAATAACACAGTAGAACATGAAAATAGAAAGATCTATGTACAGTGACATGGCCATACTCGTATTTGTAATTGTATCTGTAAATTGACAGGATGATACTCGCGATCAGGGTTAAACTGAAGTGTTTTAATATGCCTAAATACATTTTTGGCAGAATGTCTCACTACACATTCTCACTGCAAAAAAAAAAAAACTGCAGAAATGTCTGTGGAATGGATCTGCATCTTGGAACAACAGAATCCATCTTATTGACTGATTTCATCAGGAAATAAGTGGACCAGGGACATGTCTGTGGCATGGTAATGGTTGACCAGGGAAATGTCTGTGGCATTGTAGACCAGGGACATGTCTGTGGAATGGTAATGGTTGACCAGGGAAATGTCTGTGGCATGGTAATGGTTGACCAGGGAAATGTCTGTGGCATGGTAATGGTTGACCAGGGAAATGACTGTGGAATGGTAATGGTTGACCAGGGCAATGACTGTGGCATGGTAATGGTTGACATTTACTGTGGTCTTAAATGACAAACTGTCCTATAAATGATTTAATAATCTAGCAAATAAAATACCTCAATCCACATTACGTCCTGAGGGCACAAAATGATCCATTCACAAGTAGGCCTTTTCCTTGACATTATCAGGACATGACAGGCATAATCACCAGTGCTACAATAACATATCACACACATCCGGGTTATCAGAAGACAGAAATGTATCTCTGAGGCCTTTAGTTGACTTATATAAACAGACCCCAGTCATTCATCTGATAAGTAAAAAATCTCCTTCTCAACACGAAACTCAATAGAACTCCGAATTTAACACATTCCTCCATTATTTTTAACATCAAGATCAGGGGAGAGCGCGAACGCAGTCCCCCACTACCAGAAATTATGCAATCGAGATTTCCACATTTGAGAAATTCGCAGGGGTCAGCACAGCCGGAGTGCAATGGCTGAGCCACGCCCTGTGTGAACCGCATTCGTGATCACGGTGTCTCCCTTGCCAGGTAAGTATGAGTTATACACGTTGGTAGAGGAGTACTCCTTCCAGGACAAAGGTGTTTGACTCACGGTTACCACTTCTACTACTGATAATACCACATCATATTGAACAGGGTTTAATGACGTTTACGAATACAGTTGCGGACAAGGCGAAGAAAAAAGCAATACATTTTGTTTTACTATATTATATCACGGACCGACTATTTTCCCATCAAGCAACACGGTAGAAATTCTAAATACATTGCATTTTTGGTCTAAATGTTGGTCTGGTAACACACAAGTAGGCGATGTACCAAAATGCTGAAATCACATTCGTGCACACAGCCAACCGAAAGACACCATTTATTTCTGTTGTTTTGTAGCGTTCCAGACGTTGTAGGAATAGTTTCATCACGCTTGTTTTCTGCTCTCATTTAAAATATGATTCCACCATCGACCACAGGGTGGCATACGACCCACAGATATGGAGGAGAAACAGTAGCCTACTACTTCATCATCAACAAGACACAGTAGTAGCTACTCTGGGTGTGCTGACAGGGCCATACTCGTATTTGTAATTTGTCACAGTAGCAGGCAGCAGGAAAAGACGCCAGGAAAAGAGATTGGATGAAATGATGAAGCCAGCGGAGGAAGAACTACAGCTTCACTCTATCCAATCAGAGCAGCAGGATCAACCTACAGCCCCGCCCTCCTCTTTACAGACATACAAACTAGCCAGGAGATTGATTTTAAATCACGCACATGATTGAGAGAATCTTGCTGGCACCCAAAGAAGAAAGAAATAAGTTTATTTCGATCACAGATTATTACAAAAAAAGACCTGGATCATAATCGTATCCAGAAAATTGCCCATATCAGTTACGATCCTCGTTTTGTCTGACTACTCGAGTAGCTACAGTAACAGAGACGTTAACAATGAACCCAATGTTCTTTATGTGGTAATAGGACGTGGGAGAAACGTTTCTCTTAATAACAGTAAGTGTTACACATATTGATGCATACAACATGCACGTACTGAAATCACAGTCAAAAATAGCTTGACTGAGTGGTTGTTTTGACCTCCAGTTTTTATTTATTTATCTTTATTTAAGCTTTATTTAACTAGGCAAGTCCGATTTATTTAACTTGGCAACACATTTTTTATTTACAATGACGGCCTACACTGGCCAAACCTGGACAACGCTGGGCCAATTGAATAGGCTACTTACTACGACTTTTAGTTTTGTCGTACTTTTCAGACAGGTGATCTATTATAAATTATAAACTGGGTGGTTTGAGCCCTGAATGCAGATGGTTCTAATTTAGTTGGTAACCAGTTTGTAATAGCAATAATGCCCCTCTGAGGTTTGTTGTATATGGCCAACGTTAGAGTGACCCCTATCCACAAGAAGGACAGCAAAACAGACCTGTATCTATTTCTAAGTGTGCAGTCTAAGGTGCTGTAAAAAGCCATTTATGAATAGATGGATGAATATATTGGCTAGAATACTCTTATCAGAACTACAGTCAGATTTTAGAAAGACCCACTCCACTGACATCTCTGTTTTGACTGACTTCATCAGGAAATAAGTGGACCAGGAACATGTCTGTGGCATGGTAATGATTGACCAGGGACATGTCTGTGGAATGGTGTTGGTTGACCAGGGAAATTTCTGTGATTTGGTAATGGTTGACCAGGGAAATGTCTGTGATATGGTAATGGTTGACCAGGGAAATGTCTGTGGCATGGTAATGGTTGACCAGGGACATGTCTGTGGAATGGATCTGCATCTTGGAACAACAGAATCCATCTTATTTGGGTCCAGAGTAAATGTTGCACCTCAACTCAGTGGTTACACCGAAAACCTCTGTCAGCTGTCTTTGGGTGTGAACTGGATAGGTACTTGACTGCTGAGAATATGAATAAATCCATCTATATCACCAAGGCTCATTAACTTTGTATAGTCATTACAACTCTCACTTCTCGACTGTGAAGTGGCTGATGACACCATCGCCCCACCTTAAGGATCACTTAGGTAGAAAGATTTATTTGACAATTTAAAAACACAATACAAACACACTTACAATGACACAAAAAATAAGTTTGAAAACGAAATGAGAGTTGGATACGATATACAAAGTTGATGAGCCTTGGTGATATAGACCGGTTACCATTTCAGACGATATAAAATCAAAGCAGGTCCAAGGTCTATATCTGTATTCTGGACCGTTCAACTTTAGGCACACGTTCAAAGCTACTGTGATTACATTCAATCCATTTTCATCAGTTTCCTCCCTCTTAATGTTGATCATTATGTTACAATGTGCAGTAATCTATTGTTGTCAATACATATTGCAAGTCAGTTAAGAACAAATTCTTATTTACAATGACGGCCGAACCCCGTCCAAACCCGGACGACGCTGGGCCAATGGTGCGCCGCCCTACGGCACTCCCAATCACGGCCGGATGTCATGCAGCCTGTTTATTGTGGTCTTAAATTACAAACTGTCCTATAAATGATTTAATAATCTCGCAAATAAAATACCTCAAACCAGATGACGTCATGAGGGCGCAAAATGATCCATTCACAAGTAGGCCTTTTCCTTGACATAATCAGGACATGACAGGCATAATCACCAGTGCTACAATAACATATCACACACATCCGGGTTATCAGAAGACAAAATGTATCTCTGAGGGCTTAGTTGACTTACAAACAAACAGACCCTACATTCTATAGCCACTCATCTGATAAGAACATGTCAATGTTGACAAATGTCCTTCTCAACACGACACTCAATAGAAGAGCGAGTTAAAACACATCGAATTAATAAATATGTCCCTAAATTATTTTTAACATCAAGATCAGGGGAGAGCGCGAACGCAGTCCCCCACTACCAGAAATTATGCAATCGAGATTTCCACATTTGAGAAATTCGCAGGGGTCAGCACAGCCGGAGTGCAATGGCTGAGCCTCGCCCTGGGTGAACCGCCTTCGTGATCACGGTGTCTCCCTTGCCAGGTAAGTATGAGTTGTACACGTTGGTAGAGGAGTACTCCTTCCAGGACAAAGGTGTTTGACTCACGGTTACCACTTCTACTACTGATAATACCACATCATATTGAACAGGGTTTAATGACGTTTACGAATACAGTTGCGGACAAGGCGAAGAAAAAAGCAATACATTTTGTTTTACTATATTATATCACGGACCGACTATTTTCCCATCAAGCAACACGGTAGAAATTCTAAATACATTGCATTTTAGGTCTAAATGTTGGTCTGGTAACACACAAGTAGGCGATGTACCAAAATGCTGAAATCACATTCGTGCACACAGCCAACCGAAAGACACCATTTATTTCTGGTGTTTTGTAGCGTTCCAGACGTTGTAGGAATAGTTTCATCACGCTTGTTTTCTGCTCTCAGTAAAATATGATTCCACCATCGACCACAGGGTGGCATACGACCCACAGATATGGAGGAGATACAGTAGCCTACTACTTCATCATCAACAAGACACAGTAGTAGCTACTCTGGGTGTGCTGACAGGGCCATACTCGTATTTGTAATTTGTCACAGTAGCAGGTAGCAGAAATCTGAATGATAACACTATGATCAGACCAGAAACACGCCAGGAAAAGAGATTGGATGAAATGATGAAGCCAGCGGAGGAAGAACTACAGCTTCACTCTATCCAATCAGAGCAGCAGGATCAACCTACAGCCCCGCCCTCCTCTTTACAGACATACAAACTAGCCAGGAGATTGATTTTAAATCACGCACATGATTGAGAGAATCTTGCTGGCACCCAAAGAAGAAAGAAATAAGTTTATTTCGATCACAGATTATTACAAAAAAAGACCTGGATCATAATCGTATCCAGAAAATTGCCCATATCAGTTACGATCCTCGTTTTGTCTGACTACTCGAGTAGCTACAGTAACAGAGACGTTAACAATGAACCCAATGTTCTTTATGTGGTAATAGGACGTGGGAGAAACGTTTCTCTTAATAACAGTAAGTGTTACACATATTGATGCAGACAACATGCACGTACTGAAATCACAGTCAAAAATAGCTTGACTGAGTGGTTGTTTTGACCTCCAGTTTTTATTTATTTATCTTTATTTAAGCTTTATTTAACTAGGCAAGTCCGATTTATTTAACTTGGCAACACATTTTTTATTTACAATGACGGCCTACACTGGCCAAACCTGGACAACGCTGGGCCAATTGAATAGGCTACTTACTACGACTTTTAGTTTTGTCGTACTTTTCAGACAGGTGATCTATTATAAATTATAAACTGGGTGGTTTGAGCCCTGAATGCAGATGGTTCTAATTTAGTTGGTAACCAGTTTGTAATAGCAATAATGCCCCTCTGAGGTTTGTTGTATATGGCCAATGTTAGAGTGACCCCTATCCACAAGAAGGACAGCAAAACAGACCTGTATCTATTTCTAAGTGTGCAGTCTAAGGTGCTGTAAAAAGCCATTTATGAATAGATGGATGAATATATTGGCTAGAATACTCTTATCAGAACTACAGTCAGATTTTAGAAAGACCCACTCCACTGACATCTCTGTTTTGACTGACTTCATCAGGAAATAAGTGGACCAGGAACATGTCTGTGGCATGGTAATGATTGACCAGGGACATGTCTGTGGAATGGTGTTGGTTGACCAGGGAAATGTCTGTGATTTGGTAATGGTTGACCAGGGAAATGTCTGTGATATGGTAATGGTTGACCAGGGAAATGTCTGTGGCATGGTAATGGTTGACCAGGGACATGTCTGTGGAATGGATCTGCATCTTGGAACAACAGAATCCATCTTATTTGGGTCCAGAGTAAATGTTGCTCCTCAACTCAGTGGTTACACCGAAAACCTCTGTCAGCTGTCTTTGGGTGTGAACTGGATAGGTACTTGACTGCTGAGAATATGAATAAATCCATCTATATCACCAAGGCTCATTAACTTTGTATAGTCATTACAACTCTCACTTCTCGACTGTGAAGTGGCTGATGACACCATCGCCCCACCTTAAGGATCACTTAGGTAGAAAGATTTATTTGACAATTTAAAAACACAATACAAACACACTTACAATGACACAAAAAATAAGTTTGAAAACGAAATGAGAGTTGGATACAATATACAAAGTTGATGAGCCTTGGTGATATAGACCGGTTACCATTTTAGACGATACAAAATCAAAGCAGACCAAGGTCTATATCTGTATTCTGGACCTTTCAACTTTAGGCACACGTTCAAAGCTAATGTGATTACATTCAATCCATTTTCATCAGTTTCCTCCCTCTTAATGTTGATCATTATGTTACAATGTGCAGTAATCTATTGTTGTCAATAAATATTGCAAGTCAGTTAAGAACAAATTCTTATTTACAATGACGGCCGAACCCCGTCCAAACCCGGACGACGCTGGGCCAATGGTGCGCCGCCCTACGGCACTCCCAATCACGGCCGGATGTGATGCAGCCTGTTTATTGTGGTCTTAAATGACAAACTGTCCTATAAATGATTTAATAATCTCGCAAATAAAATACCTCAAACCAGATGACGTCCCGAGGGCACAAAATGATCCATTCACAAGTAGGCCTTTTTCTTGACAGGACATGACAGGCATGATCACCAGTGCTACAATAACAGATCACACACATCCGGGTTATCAGAAGACAAAATGTATCTCTGAGGGCTTAGTTGACTTATAAATAGACCCTACATCCTATAGTCATTCATCTGATAAGAAAAAAAAATGGAAATACTGACAAATCTCCTTCTCAACACGAAACCCAATAGAACTCCGTGTTAAACACAGTTCCCACATTATTTTTAACATTAAGATCAGGGGAGAGCGCGAACGCAGTCCCCCACTACCAGAAATTATGCAATCGAGATTTCCACATTTGAGAAATTCGCAGGGGTCAGCACAGCCGGAGTGCAATGGCTGAGCCTCGCCCTGGGTGAACCGCCTTCGTGATCACAGTGTCTCCCTTGCCAGGTAAGTATGAGTTGTACACGTCGGTAGAGGAGGAGTGATTCCAGGACAAAGGTGTTTGACTCACGGTTACCACTTCTACTACTGATAATACCACATCGTATTGAACGGGGTTTAATGACGTTTACGAATACAGTTGCGGACAAGGCGAAGAAAAAGCAATACATTTTGTTTTACTATATTATATCACGGACCGACTATTTTCCCATCATGCAATACGGTAGAACTTATATACATACACGTTGAATATTTTCTCTAAATGTCCGTCTGGTTACACACAAGTAGGCGATGTACCAAAATGCTGAAATCACATTCGTGCACACAGCCAACCGATAGACACCACTTATTTCTGGTGTTTTGTAGCGTTCCAGAAGTTGTAGGAATAGTTTCATCACGCTTGTTTTCTGCTCTCAGTAAAATATGATTCCACCATCGACCACAGGGTGGAGAAACAGTAGCCTACTACTTCATCAGCAACAAAACACGGTCTTAGCTACAATGGGTGGTTTTTAATTAATTGTTTTATTTCAGCAGGTAGGATAGTTGGGAACAAGTTCTCATTTACAAACTGCGACCTGGTCAAGAATAAAGCTAAGCAATACGACAAAAACAACAACAGAGAGTTACACATAAACAAACGGAGTCAATAACACAATAGAAAGATCTATGTACAGTGACATGGCCATACTCGTATTTGTAATTGTATCTGTATATTGACATAATTATACCCGTGATCGGAGTGCGCCGAGGTGTGTGTGTGTGTTTGTGTGTGGGCAGCTACATTTGCTATCAATCAATCAGAATATGCATTAGCGTTTCATCTTTATCTCTGCCTCTTGCCCCATTGTGAGATAATAATGCACATTGATAGCAAACGTCCTCGTCGTGTGGTTTGTATCATAGCAGCAGACAGCAGCAATCTAAATGATAATCTATGATCAGACCAAAAACATGCGAGGTTTTTGTCGAGCATGAGAACAGCCATTAGCCGTGGTATTTTGGCCATATACCACACGCCTTGGGGTTAATTCGATAAATTGATTCAGAAAAAAAAGAGCTGGAATACATTTCCTCGTATAATGTTGTTCCTCTTTGAATGCGATTTTACTGCTAAGAAAAACATTCAAAATAAAAGTCCTCGTCAAACTTCCCGTTCCATGGCTACTACTACTTCCGGGTCAGCTTCGCTCCATGCAATGACATTGTAACCAAATATTTACGAAATCAAATACGGGGAGTGTGTCTGTGCACGTTTTTTTTTTTGCTATTCATGCTATGAATTTGTACCCGCCATTTACAAAATCTATACGGGGAGTGTGTCTGTGCCAGTTGTTGCTATACATGCTCTGAAAGACAAAGTTGACCGACATAGTTTTACAATATGACACCAATGTCTACGGGATTCACAGATGAGCGACAGGGCGAAGCACAGGTAAACACGCAACAGTAGACTGCTCCAGTAACTAAGCTACTGTTCCCTAGCAAGCCTCATCTGTCACTTGCAGTCATTGAACATGATTACTGCTACTAGCAAGCTGTAGGCTAACTAGCTAACGTTTTCTATGCACTCGAATTCTTGACAACAACAAAAAACACAAACCGGTTACTTCAATGGATATGTATTGATAAAAATCAATTAATGTTCGTTTTTTGGGACAGCTAACGTGTGTGTGTGTATATATAGAGTCCTGTAGGAATGGATTACATCCCCACAGAAGATGAGAGGAGAGTCTTCAGAGAATGCAACCAGGAGAGTTTCTGGTACAGATGTAAGTTACCATGGGTAACACAAGACTAACAAAATAGTAATAGATTTTACAGGAGTCTATATTTTTAACGGAAGTCTGTGTTTTACACAAATCAGGTTCATGCTCAATATATCATTCCTTCTATGTACAGGTATTGGTGCACACGTGATTCTAACCTCGTTTCTCCCCTCCCTTCCTACAGCCGTGCCCTTCTCAGTGGTCAGCATGCTTGTCACTCAAGGCCTCATCCATAGAGGTAGGCCCACCTCCCACCACCCATCATCACTATATCTTAGTGTACGATAATCTAGGAGAGCATCTCAATACTCTGATATAGAATAGTAGCTTCCTGTTAGAGATACCTTAATGACACGTGGCGTCCAAGATGAAAGTGTACGATAGTGTATGATCTAGGAGAGCATCTCAATACTCTGATATAGAATAGTAGCTTCCGGTTAGAGATACCTTAATGACGACAGCCAAAAATATGGAGGTGTTTTCTGCAGAGGGCTGCAGATGTATCACACCTATACATTTTTTTGAGTGTCTGCAACCCACCTGGTCGACACTTGCCTTTTCTACCATGAATTGGACTAGTGACATCAAGACCGACTCTCCTGTGTTCCTTCCTGTCTTAACCCTGATGACATCAAGACTGACTCTCCTGTGTTCCTTCCTGTGTTTTAGGAGCTCTGACGTTGTCGTCCAGGTTTGGATCTCTCCCTAAAGTGGCCTGTGAGTTCACTGAACACAGATGTTTGTGTATGCATTGTTATTATGAGATTGTAATACAGGTGTGTGTCCCCAGTTGCGGGGCTGTGTGGCTACCTGGCAGGGAAGATGTCGTACATGAAACACTGTCAGGAGAAGTTCAAGAGGCTGGAGCACTCCCCTCTGGGAGAAGCACTGAGACAGAGGACTAGACCCAACGCACAGTCAGTAACACACACACACACACACACACACATATATATATATTCGCTGACTCACTCACTCTCCTCTTCTCTCTCAGGTCGTCTCAGGGCCCCCAGTCAGAGATGAGTGACCCCGACCAGGTGACCTTTGACCCCATGTTCCAGGCCTCTGACCCCCAGAGCCAGGTACACACACACACACACACATTTAAATACTTTATTTGAATCCACCCATCAAATGTACATAAAAAATGGATCTAAACATTTCAAAGTTCCCTGTATGCATAGCAACCAACAGTACAGGAAGCACCTCCTTCTCCAAACAGCTAGGCTGCCCACGACAGCTGAAACAGAGCAGTACCTAGACAACTCCTCTGCCATAGTTATCGTCACCTCGCCCTGGTCCCCCTGTTCTCTCTGGCCCCCCCTGTTCTCTCTGCCCCCCCCCCCCCCTGTTCTCTCTGGCCCCCCCTGTTCTCTCCATACGACAACAATATCTGGTGTATTTGACACACAGGAAAAGACATCATCATCATCAAACCAGCTTCCTGTTACACAAGACTGTTAATGGATGTGGGGTGGCAGGTAGCCTAGTGTGTTGGACTAGTAACCGAAAGTCCAGTCCAGGATAGTGTTGTAGTAGCTGGGAGACAGAGTGGTCAACACGGTCTCAGTCTAGTGTTGTAGTAGCTGGTAGACAGAGTGGTCAACACGGTCTCAGTCTAGTGTTGTAGTCGCTGGGAGACAGAGTGGTCAACACGGTCTCAGTCTAGTGTTGTAGTAGCTGGGAGACAGAGTGGTCAACACGGTCTCAGTCTAGTGTTGTAGTAGCTGGGAGACAGTGGTCAACACAGTCTAGTGTTGTAGTAGCTGAGAGACAGAGTGGTCAACACGGTCTCAGTCTAGTGTTGTAGTAGCTGGTAGACAGAGTGGTCAACACGGTCTCAGTCTAGTGTTGTAGTAGCTGGGAGACAGAGTGGTCAACACGGTCTCAGTCTAGTGTTGTAGTAGCTGAGAGACAGAGTGGTCAACACGGTCTCAGTCTAGTGTTGTAGTAGCTGGTAGACAGAGTGGTCAACACGGTCTCAGTCTAGTGTTGTAGTAGCTGAGAGACAGAGTGGTCAACACGGTCTCAGTCTAGTGTTGTAGTAGCTGGGAGACAGTGGTCAACACAGTCTAGTGTTGTAGTAGCTGAGAGACAGAGTGGTCAACACGGTCTCAGTCTAGTGTTGTAGTAGCTGGTAGACAGAGTGGTCAACACGGTCTCAGTCTAGTGTTGTAGTAGCTGGTAGACAGAGTGGTCAACACGGTCTCAGTCTAGTGTTGTAGTAGCTGGTAGACAGAGTGGTCAACACGGTCTCAGTCCAGTGTTGTAGTAGCTGGTAGACAGAGTGGTCAACACGGTCTCAGTCTAGTGTTGTAGTAGCTGGTAGACAGACTGGTCAACACGGTCTCAGTCCAGTGTTGTAGTCGCTGCATCCGTCCGGTACCGAGGAGTGTTGTCCTGGATGTAGGATGAGCTTCTGCAACAACACTTGCAGTCTGACCACAACTGCATCCGAGGCCGTCACTGGCTCAGTTTTACATATCAGTCCGTGTCCAACCTGATCTCCAGTCAGTGTTCTGTGTAAAGTGTTCCCGTTTTGATTGTGTGTGTCAGGTCCCACCCAACGCCAGAGACTATGGATACAGTGACTCCCCCAACGCGGCACAGACCAGCCGCACTGCTGCAGACATCGACTACAACATGCCAGGTAACCGTGGCAGCAAGTAGTAACCTAACTACAGTTGTTAACCATGACAACCCTCCAACGGTACCCTCCTAGTTATAACTGCCTGATTTAACCTCAGTCTAACCCCCCCACCCCCCCTCCACCTCTCCTCCTGCAGCCCAGGGTCGTTTTCACTAGGAACCGAGGGGTGCAGGGTGAAGTTGGCCCTAGACACTGATCTTGGGTCAGTTGCACCCCCCCCCCCCAATCCCCCCCCCCTCCACTAGTGATTAAAGTTACCATTGGGGGGGACGGGGAAGCTGATCCTAGATCTGCACCATAGACTTAGATAGATGACATCATTTGTATCTATCCCATTGTGGCGTCTGGGGGCACGAGCAGCACCATTAAGGCCATCTCTAGGTTGAAGTAGTCCATCTTCTACTATTTAAACAGAGTTGGTAAACCAACTGAAAGGGAGCATACTGCCCCCTGGAGGGTGTTGTCTGAACAGGAATAAAGTCAAGGTCGGTGATTTACTGCCCCCTGGAGGGTGTTGTCTGAACAGGAATAAAGTCTAGGTAGGTGATATACTGCCCCCTGGAGGGTGTTGTCTGAACAGGAATAAAGTCTCAGTAGGTGATTTACTGCCCCCTGGAGGGTGTTGTCTGAACAGGAATAAAGTTTAGGTAGGTGATTTACTGCCCCCCTGGAGGGTGTTGTCTGAACAGGAATAAAGTCAAGGTTGGTGATTTACTGCCCCCTGGAGGGTGTTGTCTGAACAGGAATAAAGTCTAGGTAGGTGATTTACTGCCCCCTGGAGGGTGTTGTCTGAACAGGCATAAAGTCTCAGTAGGTGATTTACTACCCCCTGGAGGGTGTTGTCTGAACAGGAATAAAGTCTAGGTAGGTGATTTACTGCCCCCTGGAGGGTGTTATCTGAACAGGAATAAAGTCTCAGTAGGTGATTTACTGCCCCCTGGAGGGTGTTGGCTGAACGGGAATAAAGTCTAGGTAGGTGATTTACTGCCCCCTGGAGGGTGTTGTCTGAACAGGAATAAAGTCTCAGTAGGTGATTTACTGCCCCCTGGAGGGTGTTGTCTGAACAGGAATAAAGTCTAGGTAGGTGATTTACTGCCCCCTGGAGGGTGTTGTCTGAACAGGAATAAAGTCTAGGTTGGAGATTTACTGCCCCCTGGAGGGTGTTGTCTGAACAGGAATAAAGTCTAGGTAGGTGATTTACTGCCTCCTGGAGGGTGTTGTCTGAACAGGAATAAAGTCTCAGTAGGTGATTTACTGCCCCCTGGAGGGTGTTATCTGAACAGGAATAAAGTCTAGGTAGGTGATTTACTGCCCCCCTGGAGGGTGTTGTCTGAACAGGAATAAAGTCTAGGTAGGTGATTTACTGCCCCCTGGAGGGTGTTGTCTGAACAGGAATAAAGTCTAGGTAGGTGATTTACTGCCCCCCTGGAGGGTGTTGTCTGAACAGGAATAAAGTCTAGGTAGGTGATTTACTGCCCCCTGGAGGGTATTGTCTGAACAGGAATAAAGTCTAAGTAGGTGATTTACTGCCTCCTGGAGGGTGTTGTCTGAACAGGAATAAAGTCAAGGTTGGTAATTTACTGCCCCCTGGAGGGTGTTGTCTGAACAGGAATAAAGTCAAGGTTGGTGATTTACTGCCCCCTGGAGGGTGTTGTCTGAACAGGAATAAAGTCTAGGTTGGTAATTTACTGCCCCCTGGAGGGTATTGTCTGTTACTGCCCCCTGGAGGGTGTTGTCTGAACAGGAATAAAGTTTAGGTAGGTGATTTACTGCCCCCCTGGAGGGTGTTGTCTGAACAGGAATAAAGTCTAGGTCGGTGATTTACTGCCCCCTGGAGTTCTGGAATGTTTTTTTCACAAGTAGATCATTCATTGGCTGATCCCTCCTCATGACCTGGATGGAATGGTGTTCTCTTTCCTTTAACTCACCCATAGGAAGTCCTCTCCGTTGACTACTTCAAAATGGTGGAAGTCCTCAATGACCATGTCCATGTTAAAACAGGTTATTTTCCAAGTCGATATCTATCTACACTGAACAACAAAATATATTTTTTTAAACACAACATGCAACAATTTCTGAGTTACTGTTCATATAAGGAAATCAGTCAGTTGATATATATTCATTAGGCCCTAATCTATGGGTTTCACAGGACTGGGAATACAGATACCTTAAAAATATATATATATATTAATCTATGGGTTTCACAAATCAAATCAAAATCAAATCAAATTTTATTTGTCACATACACATGGTTAGCAGATGTTAATGCGAGTGTAGCGAAATGCTGGGAATACAGATATCTTTAAAAATATATATATGTATTTTTAAAGTAGGGGTTTGGATCAGAAAACCACTCACTATCTGGTGTGACCACCATTTGCCTCTTCAATGGCTGTGCAAAGTTGCTGGAAGTTGGCGGGAGCTGCAACACACTGTCGTACACGGGTCTTTCCAGAGCATTCTAAACATGCTCAATGTCTGGTGTACGCAGGTCGTGGAACTGGGACATGTGCAGCTTCTAAGAATTGTTTACAGATCTTTGTGCCATGGGGAGTGTCATTATCATGCTGAAACATGAGGTGATAGGTGGTGGATGAATGTCACGACAATGGGGCTCAGGATCTCGTCACGGTATCTCTGTGCGTTCAGATTGCCATCCATAAAATGCAATTGTGCAAACTGGGATGGGCCTACCTGAATTTGTCAAATAAAAATTGCTTGTGTTCTTTTTCCTGACCTGTCACCTCTGACCCCTGAAGCCCAATTGTTCCAATATGACGAGGAGCCCAGGAGGAAGCCAATCATGTACGAGGACTTCTAACCTTTACCCTCAAACCTCTGCCCCCCTCCAGCCCAGTCGTTCCTGGATGACGAGGAGCCCAGGAGGAAGCCCATCATGTACGAGGACCTAAGGAACAAGAACCGAGAAACCTATGAGGTCACGCTTACCCAGAAGGCTGAGACGCTGCTCAAACCAGAGTCTGACCGGCAAGGGAGGACCGCCCACAAGAAGGACGGTGAGTCAGTGGTTGTGTGCCAAATGGCACCCTATCCCCTATGTAGTGCACTACTTTAGACCAGAGCCCTATGGCACCCTATTCCCTATATAGGGCACTACTTTAGACCAGAGCCCTATGGCACACTATTCCCTATACAGGGCACTACTTTAGACCAGAGCCCTATGGCACCCTATTCCCTATATAGTGCACTACTTTAGACCAGAGCCTATAGGCTTCTGTGTGCCATTTGTTCTGATCCTTGTCGTATGTGCGAGAATAGAATGTTTCCTAGTATGTGTATTATTATAATTAAGCTATAAGGCCAGAGGGGGTGTGGTATATGACCAATATACCACGGCTAAGGGCTGTTCTTATGCACGACACAACACGGAGTGCCTGGATACAGCCCGTAGCCGTGGTATATTGGCCATATACCACAAACCCACGAGGTGCCTTATTGCTATTACAGACTACTTACCAACGTAATTAGAGCAGTAAAAATACATTCTTTGTCATACCCGTGGTAAGACGGTCTGATATATTACGGCTGTCAGCCAATCAGAATTCAGGGCTCGAACCACCCAGTTTATAATTAATATATTTTAAATGCCAGTATGTCATACTCATTCCGGCTTTTCATCTAATATGAATTGGCTGCATGTTACTGAGGAAGAGAAGTCTGATTGGCTGCACGTTACTGAGGAAGAGAAGTCTGATTGGCTGCACGTTACTGAGGAAGAGAAGTCTGATTGGCTGCACGTTACTGAGGAAGAGAAGTTCAGACCCACTTGTCTGACAACAGCTGATAATCGAGCCAATAGGGTCACGTTCATTAGGGTGTAACGTTACAGAAATAATAATGGGTTTTATCATCCCTTCATCCTCTCCTTTCTTTTAGCAGGGAAGAAGAACGTCTACGGAGACAGCTTGGAGGAGTGAGTCTCTCCATCTGTTATCATTGACAGTGCTGATTGGACTACAATACCCACAACCCCCTTGTGGTTGCTTTGCTATTATTTACGTCTCAATTTATGAATCTATGGGATTATCTCAATTGCATTTCCCTGATTCCTTGCGTCCTCTCTCCTCAAAACCCATTGGATGAGGTCAGGGGGGTAGGCAGGTAGCCTAGGGGTAAAGAGCGTTGGGTCAGTAACCAAAAGGTTGCTGGTTCAGATCTCAGAACCAACTCTGTGAAAAATCAGTCGATGTGTCCTTGAGCAAGGCACTTAACCCTAATTGCTCTCGATAAGTGTCTGCTTAATTACTTAAATATATTTTTTAAATTAGGGCCCCCCATTGCTAAGAATCAAGGAAATAAGATTCTCCCATTGTCTGTCTGATTCTGTCTTTTGAAAACATGTCAATAAACCCAATTGGTTTTGAAATTGCATAACGTTGTCTTTTTGTGTGTCTGTCAATCAGAGAATGATAAAGAGGCCTCTATTGGCCAAATGGCCTTTCTACTTCATTGGCTGATACCTCCTGTGTTTTGTTGTTTTATTGCAGAAAAAAAACAGTATACATACAAGAAGTATACAAACAGACAATGATAACATATGCTAGGGGGGTACAACACATTATACAAAGAACTTAATAGAAACACACATGGATTGTTTTAAAGGCTTTCTTATCAGAAGAATGTAGAATGGTCTTAATGTACTGCTCGAATTTCTTATAGAAAACATGGAAGTGTGGTTTGTTATTAGTGAATTTACATTTATGTATATGATATTAGCATAATTAGATTTGAGGTAAAATTGGTTTTCCTTATTATAGTTAAGGGGCGGCAGGGTAGCCTAGTGGTTAGAGCGTTGGACTAGTAACCGGAAGGTTGCAAGTTCAAATCCCCGAGCTGACAAGGTACAAATCTGTCGTTCTGTCCCTGAACAGGCAGTCATTAGGCCGTCATTGTAAATAAGAATTTGTTCTTAACTGACTTGCCTAGTTAAATAAAATATAAATTATAGTTAAGGAAACGGAGCAGCACATTCTCCCATAAAAAACAAAAGTAAATCAAAAACAATGAATATCTTGTCATTTCTTTACAGACAACACAAACGCACAACTGTTTCTGGATGCTCAACACAAAGTTCAGAACCCACTGTTCATGTATTTAAAAAAAATAGTTTCTGCAGGTTCACAGGGTCATACTTATGGATCATTCTGAAAGAGAGACCTCTTGTTAAACAAGCAGGTATTTGTGTGGTAATAACCAGACTCCCCCCCAACAGACATTATTGACAAATGTATTCCAGTAAGTTGACATTTTTATTTACCTTTATTTAACTTGGCAAGTCAGTTAAGAACAAATTCTTATTTTCAATGACGGCCTAGGAACAGTGGGGTTAACTGCCTGTTCAGGGGCAGAACGACAGATTTGTACCTTGTCAGCTCGGGTGGTTTGAACTTGCAACCTTCCGGTTACTAGACCAACACTCTAACCACTAGGCTACCCCACATAAGGAATGGATTCAAAATATCCCGTTCTGAGGGAACAAGGAGAAACATATACCAATAAGCAGTATGGATTGAAATAGATAAGTCCTCTATCTATATGGCTGCCAACCTAGGGTCGATAAACCAATCAGCAGTATGGATTGAAACATGTCGTTTTTAAATGCACATTTTTATTTCACCTCTATGGGATCAGTGTCCTAAACTGGCCCTAATGGGACTAGAATGAAGAAAGTAACAGCCAACTTTCCGGGACATTGACATGTCTTATATATGGGCAGAAAGCTTAAATTCTAGTTAATCCACCTGCACTGTGCAATTTACAGTAGCTATTACAGTGAAAAAAAAATACCATGCTATTGTTTGAGGAGAGTGCACAAGAACAAAACACATATCACGGCAACTGGGTTTGATACATTCACCTCTGAAGGTAAATAATGTACTTACAATTCAGTAGTCTTGCTCTGATTTGTCATCCTGAGGATCTCCGAGATAAAATGGAGCATGGTTTTGTTTGATAAAATCAATTTTTTATATTCAAATGTAGGAACTGGGTTCTACAGTTTCAACCCCTGCTGTCTCTGGCCCCACAACCACGCCGCTCGGCCATCTAGATGTGTGAAGGTTAGTGTTTTTTTCTGTAGGGAAGCTACTTATCCTTAATTTATGACATTCCTGGGGGTGTGTAAACTTGAATTGTTTTATTACCATAGCATTTTTGTATGTTCTCTATAGTTATGTACTTGAAAATGTATCAATTGGCCAATTTGGCACATTTGAGCAAACTCCTGGCAGACCAGATACAAAATATTGTGTCGTAAATTAAATGCTTCACTGGATCAGTCTGAAACGTTGCACGCCCACTGCTGCCACCTGGTGGCCAAAATCTAAATTACAACTAAACTATGACTGGGTGGCCTTTCTTTTGGATTTCAAAAATGATGAAAAAAATAAAAAATAGAAAACGCATGTTTTTTGGTTTGTATTATCTCTTACCAGATCTAATGTGTTATATTCTCCTACATTAATTTCACATTTCCACAAACTTCAAAGTGTTTCCTTTCAAATGGTATCAAAAATATGCATATATTTTTTTAAAACTAGGTAAGTCAGTTAAGAACAAATTCTTACTTACAATTACGGCCTACCCCCCTGGACAAACCCTCTCCTACCCCGGACGATGCTGGGCCAATTATGCTTCGCCCTACAGCCTGGGAACGAACCAGGGTCTGTAGTGACGCCACTGCAATGCCATAGACCGCTGTGCCACTCAGGAGGCCATAAAAGCCGCATAGCTCAGTAACTACCACCAATGGAAACAATTGCTTTCCTATATACGGTTATTTAATACGACGCAACTTTAGTGGTACGGACAGAACGAAGAGGTTTAGCTCATGTGTGATCATCATGGTAACAAGTAGGCCTAATAATCTCAACTGAATCACATGTCCGTTCTTTACTGCAACCATAAATAAATTACAAATTAGCTACATACTTTAACCAAGAACATACGATAGCTAGCTACTGTCGGATAAATATGTTGAGATATTTATATGTAGAATAGAAAGCCATTTCGCACACAGAATACTTTCTGTGGAATTCCTGAATCTATGACGAAAGAACGTCTCTCCCCTTCCGGTTTCAGGGCACTGCGGCGGATGTTGATATTCTGTTTTGGAGACCACAACCAGAGTTAGCTAGCGAGCTTTCGTCGTTGCCGGAGTTTTTTTTGTTGTTAGTTGTTGTTTGGTTGTTGTCTGACTTTTAAAAAATCGTTTTTCAACCGGGGGAAGGAACCCACTCCCCAAACGACGGCACCGTGTCTCTCCCGGCGCCTCACCGGGGAAACGCGAGGCCGAGTCGTGCGATGATGGAGGACTTCGACGAGATCTACGAGGAGGAGGAGGAGGAAGAGGAGGACGAGGAGAGGGCCGCGGAGGAACAGCTGTTAAAGTACGCTCCAGACCCGGTGGTCGTCCGAGGATCTGGCCACGTCACTGTGTAAGAAACCGGCAGGGCTCGGGGGGGAAAGACCCAAGCACCCGTTAGTTGTCATAAAATAACGCGAACTAGATAACGAAAGTTACACTACGGCATTAACTAGCTTGTTAGCGGAAAGCTAAGCTAACGTAATCAGGTCGGTGTATTTACGATAACAGGGCCAAGAAACTAGCCTATTAGCATGGCAACAATAGCGATTAACGAGCTAACATTACCTAGTTTATGTAGTTCGGACCATAAAATGACTATATACACACCGTAACTTCCTGGTTAACTAAATATACTTTCCATATGTGATTTAGTCAAACAGTTAAAATAGAACGTCACTCAAGGGATATGAGGCTATCTAGTTGTTGTGTGCATCAAATAATGCATTTACTTATCATGTTCTTGTCCCCGAAGGTTTGGACTCAGTAACAAGTTTGAGTCAGAGTTCCCATCGGCACTTACAGGGAAGGTAAGTCATGGAAAGTACACACATTTTCTGTAAATGTGCCATTTTCGACGTGTGTCCCTCAGAGTTTTAACGAGTGCAAATAATCAGGGGCGGTTGCCAGGTGTGCATCAATTGTGATTGTATATTTTTTTGTGTTGGGGTAGCGTTGAGGTGCCACTTGTTGGGAACAACTGCCATACCTGGCAACCCTGCATTTCCAGCTAGCGACAGACTCTGAGAGAATACCTTGCAAAAGGCACTTTTACAGTATTGTAACTTTGTAGTATTGTATTTGCCACTTTAAAATATAAAGATCCACCTGAATTATTTGTAATAGTCATGTGTTTAATTAGCAGGTAATATTGACTCCCGCCCAGGACAGCTAACTAGCTTTCCTGGAGACGTTGAAAGTGTGCAGGTCTCCCCAGCAGAATCTTGTGTGTTTTGATTCCATCCTCAGACAAGCTCACTCTCCCTACTTGTTTAATGTATATGACCTGATTTGAGTGTTTCCCCTGTCTGTCCTCTAGGTGGCGCCAGAGGAGTTCAAGGCCAGTATAAACCGTGTTAACGGCTGTCTGAAGAAGACGCTGCCAGTGAATGTGCGTTGGCTGCTGTGTGGCTGTCTCTGTTGCTGCTGTACACTGGGCTTCAGTCTCTGGCCCGTCATCTGTCTGAGCAAAAGGGTGGGAGACACACACACACACTGAGATACACACACTGACATATACACACAGACCATCCCTCTGCGTACCATACTCAAGGTTACCTGTCTCTCTCCTCCTCAGACACAGAGATCCATGGAGAAGCTGTTGGATTGGGAGAACAGCAGACTGTACCACAAGGTGTGTAGGGGTGGGATGAGGGCCAGGAGAGGTAGTTAAGTTTGACTGATCTCTCCCTCTCTCTCTCTCCCTCCCCTCTCTCCCTCCCCTTTCTCTCTCTCCCTCCCTCCCTCTCTCTCTCTCCCCCCTCCCCCTCTCTCTCTCCCCCCTCCCCCTCTCTCTCTCCCCCCTCCCCCTCTCTCTCTCTCTCCCTCCCCTCTCTCTCCCTCTCTCTCTCTCCCTCTCTCTCTCTCCCTCCCTCTCTCTCCCTCCCTCTCTCTCTCTCTCTCTCCCTCTCTCTCTCTCTCCCTCTCTCTCTCTCTCCCCTCTCTCTCTCCCCTTTCTCTCTCCCCTTTCTCTCTCCCTTCTCTCTCCCTCCCCTCTCTCCCTTGCCCCTCTCTCCCTCCCTCCTCCCTCTCCCTCCCTCCTCCCTCTCCCTCTCTCCCTCCCTCCCTCTCTCTCTCCCTTTCCTTCCCTCTCTCTCCCTTTCCTTCCCTCTCTCAGCTGTGTTTGCATTGGAGGCTGAGCAAGAGGAAGTGTGAAACCAACAACATGATGGAATATGTGAGAACACACACACACAAAATGGAGTACTTGAGTAATGCACACACACACACACACATGATGGAGTACTTGAGTAATGCACACACACACACACACACGATGGAGTACTTGAGTAATGCACACACACACACACACACGATGGAGTACTTGAGTAATGCACACACACACACACACACGATGGAGTACTTGAGTAATGCACACACACACACACTTTGAATAACCTCTCTCTCTCTCCCCCCTCAGGTAATCCTGATAGAGTTCCTACCCAAGATCCCCATTTTCAGACCGGACTAGCTCTCCGCAGCCCCACCCACATCCTCCCGTGGTGCCTCTCTTCACTCGGCCCAGTCACCTCTCCAAAATGGCCTCCTCTTTCCTCCCCTAACCAGGCCCATACCCCTAAAACAAAACCACCATTTAATGTTTACTGGACATTATCTAACTTCTCTATCTAGCCCCTCTATATACCCAGAAAACACCTGTTTACACCCTAAAGCCCCTCCCCTTCTCTGATGTCAACCTTCGACCCCTGATCTGTTGGAGGAGACGTGGCCTTTTGACCCCCCCCCCCCCCGGGGTGGCCACGTTGACTGTCATCGGTCTGTGGGTCATCATGGGAGACCCAGCTCAGAAAGGGTGTAAACGGTACCATAGAACTGTGGAACTGGAGAAAGTGGACTCCTAATTTTGGACCTGCAATGATGGACCTCCTCTTCACAGCCCTTCCCTGTACTCGAGGCACAATCTTTACTCAGATTTATACCCCCGTTATATTGTACCCCAACCTGAACTATGAGACACTCTGTGCTGTTGGAACAGTTGATCTTATACTCTGTTCTAGAACCTCTGTGGAACCGCTGAGGTGACAATCAATGGATTAGCTACGGAACTTCTACAGAACTTCAATGGAACTAATATAGAACATTGACAGAACTTCAATGGATTAGCACACGGGACAGCAATGGAACTGACAGAACAGCTATGGAACTGACAGAACATTAGAACAGCTATGGAACTCCCAACGGAACGTCATTGGAACAGCTATGGAACTGACAGAACATCATTAGAACAGCTATGGAACTCCCAACGGAACGTCATTGGGCTCCCGAGTGGCACAGCGTTCTAACACACTGCATCTCAGTGCAAGAGGCGTCACTGCAGTACCTGGTTCGATTTCAGGCTGCATCACATCCGGCCGTGATTGGGAGTCCCACAGGGCGGCGCACAATTGGCCCAGCGTCGTCCGGGGTAGGCCGTCATTGTAAATAATAATTTGTTCTTTAAATGACTTGCCTAGTTAAATAAAGGTTAAATACAAATGGAACATTGGTAGAACAGTTGTGGAACTTGCAGCATCATTCGCCTTTTGACTGGTCATAGTATTGGTAGAGAACAGCCAAACTAACCACAGTGGGTCAGTAGAGAGAACAGCCAAACTAACCACAGTGGGTCAGTAGAGAGAACAGCCAAACTAACCACAGTGGGTCAGTAGAGAGAACAGCCAAACTAACCACAATAGATCAGTAGAGAGAACAGCCAAACAAACCACAGTGGGTCAGTAGAGAGAACAGCCAAACAAACCACAGTGGATCAGTAGAGAGAACAGCCAAACTAACCACAGTGGGTCAGTAGAGAGAACAGCCAAACTAAACACAGTGGGTCAGTAGAGAGAACAGCCAAACTAAACACAGTGGGTCAGTAGAGAGAACAGCCAAACTAAACACAGATCAGTAGAGAGAACAGCCAAACTAAACACAGTGGATCAGTAGAGAGAACAGCCAAACTAACCACAGTGGATCAGTAGAGAGAACAGCCAAACTAACCACAGTGGGTCAGTAGAGAGAACAGCCAAACTAAACACAGTGGATCAGTAGAGAGAACAGCCAAACTAAACACAGTGGATTAGTAGAGAGAACAGCCAAACTAAACACAGATCAGTAGAGAGAACAGCCAAACTAACCACAGTGGGTCAGTAGAGAGAACAGCCAAACTAAACACCGTGTGTCAGCTACATGAAACCCCCGAGTCTCTCTCTGCGTCCACTCAAACTAGTCTTCGTCCCAAATGGCATCCTGTCCCTCTATTACCTAACAGGGTTCTGGCCAAAAGTAGGGTACAATCTAGACTAGAGAATAGACTGCTATTTCAGATGGTGGTCCTAGACTCTCCTCATCTCCTCCAATAGGATGTAATTTCAGATGGTGGTCCTAGACTCTCCTCATCTCCTCCAATAGGATGTAATTTCAGATGGTGGTCCTAGACTCTCCTCATCTCCTCCAATAGGATGTAATTTCAGATGGTGGTCCTAGACTCCCCTCATCTCCTCCAATAGGATGTAATTTCAGATGGTGGTCCTAGACTCTCCTCATCTCCTCCAATAGGATGTAATTCCAGATGGTGGTCCTAGACTCTCCTACCCCCCCCTCATCTCCTCCAATAGGATGTAATTTCAGATGGTGGTCCTAGACTCCCCTCATCTCCTCCAATAGGATGTAATTCCAGATGGTGGTCCTAGACTCTCCTACCCCCCCCCCCCCTCATCTCCTCCAATAGGATGTAATTTCAGATGGTGGTCCTAGACTCCCCTCATCTCCTCCAATAGGATGTAATTTCAGATGGTAATCCTAGACTCTCCTCATCTCCTCCAATAGGGTGTCATTTCAGATGGTAATCCTAGACTCTCCTATCCATCATCTCTGCACACTAGACACACCTCTAAACCAGAGAAGATCACACAGACTGTCCCACTATACTGTCTGGTCGTACCCTCAAATGGCACCCTTCTCCTTATATAACACACTACTACCCCCACAGCTCTGGTCTAAAGTAGTGCACTTCATAGGGAACAGGGTACCAGTTGGGATTAGAGCCTATTTGTATTGACCCGTATGCTACACCCGGACATGGGCCGATTTCCTGTATCCAAGACGCTGGTTTGTAGGGTCAGCCTCGCGACCGTTGCCTAGCGACGGGGAGAACTGATGATCAGCGACGCAGAAGGAACAGAACTGATTGTTTGTTTTTCTTCACCTTGTTTTTGTTTTACCTGTTCTGTGACAAGGGACTGTGGATGGTTTTTTTGCGTTACTGCTCTGTGTGTGTGTGTGTGTGTGTGTGTCATTTTGAATGTGTGTGTATTAGATTAATGCTAACAGGTTTCCCTGACAACCAACGGTAAACAGACAGAAGCGTGGTGGAATACTCACCTGAGATAAAGGGTGAGATCCTAAATGGCACCCCTTTCCCCTGTGTAGTGCACTATCTTTGACCAGTAATACACTAGATAGTGACTAGGGGGCCATTTTAGAAGTCACACCAAGCTACACACTCCTCATGACCCTAATTTCTGCTCAAACACTAATGGCTGGGTTTTTGGTTGGTCTTTAATCACTGGTAGCTCTCGCTCTGCATCAGGGCTCTCCCTACTTTTAACCACCTTCTCTGTTGTCATTTCTCATCTCATTTTATTGTTAAACACTCAGTCTTGAGTCTGTCCCAAATGGTACTCTATTCCCTATGTAGTGCACTACTTTAGACCAGGACCCTATTCCATATATAGTGCACTACTTTAGACCAGGGACCATAGGGCTCTGTATAGGGAATAGGATGCCATTTGGGACAGCTTTGGCTGATCAGTAAAGGTCAAGGGTCATGCTCAGGGGGTTACCATGGAGATAGAGGAATATGTAGAATTAAAATGGGATGGCCAAACCTACTCCTGGAGAGATACTACTGGCCGTGCAGGCTTTTGCTCTGACCCTGCTCTAACACCTGATTCTACTAATCAGTCTAATCAGAACCGTGACTGGCAGAATGAGGTGTGTTAGAGCAGGGCTGAAGCAAAAGCTTGCAGACCCAGTAGCTCTCTGGGAGGAGGAATTGATATCACCAAGACCACTTTAGGTTCATACGGCATCAACTAGCTTTCTGATTGGTTTACCGGCCATCAACTAGCTTTCTGATTGGTTACCTCACATATAAAGCTAATTTAATGCAATAAGCAGATTTCCGTTGTGTGTAGTTGTGTTTTCAACTGTAATCTCAGTCCATGATTGGATCTTGGTCACCCCTTTTATATTCTTTGTCTGGTATTTCTGATCAGGTGTGTTATGATCCTAGCAGACGTGTGTGGATGAATGATCACGTAACGTGATTAACGGATGTGAAATAGCTAGCTAGTTAGCGGTGTTCGCGCTAAATAGCGTTTCAATCGGTGACGTCACTCGCTCTGAGACCTTGAAGTAGTGGTTCCCCTTTGCTCTGCAAGGGCCGCGGCTTTTGTGGAGCGATGGGTAACGATGCTTCGTGGGTGACTGTTGTGTGCAGAGGTTCCCTGGTGCGCGCCCGGATATGGGCGAGGGGACGGCCTAAAGTTATACTGTTACATGTATATATGAGGCATATGGACAGTAAACTACCCAGAAACAAACATTTATTGACAAAGAATTACAGCCCAGTCAGATCAGGGGTGTATTTATTAGTCGACCACCGTAGCATAACGTTTTGCAACAACAAAAAAACAAGCGTTTCTTTTGGACAAATTCAGGTTGGTTGAGTAAGAGTCCTGATCTAGGATCAGGTCTGTTTTCTAGTGAATACACCCCATGGTGTTCAATTTGGGTGTTACTGTCCCCATTCAACCATTAGGTTGGTACCCCAACACTGTTACTATCCATTCTACCATTAGGTTGGTACCCCAACACTGTTACTATCCATTCTACCATTAGGTTGGTACCCCAACACTGTTACTATCCATTCTACCATTAGGATGGTACCCCAACACTGTTACTATCCATTCTACCATTAGGTTGGTACCCCAACACTGTTACTATCCATTCTACCATTAGGTTAGTACCCCAACACTGTTACTATCCATTCTACCATTAGGTTGGTACCCCAACACTGTTACTATCCATTCTACCATTAGGTTGGTACCCCAACACTGTTACTATCCATTCTACCATTAGGTTGGTACCCCAACACTGTTACTATTCATTCTACCATTAGGTTGGTACCCCAACACTGTTACTATCCATTCTACCATTAGGTTGGTACCCCAACACTGTTACTATCCATTCTACCATTAGGTTGGTACCCCAACACTGTTACTATCCATTCGGTTGGTACCCCAACACTGTTACTATCCATTCTACCATTCGGTTGGTACCCCAACACTGATCTGAAGCTGTGACCAAAGATTGGGGTCCAGCTCCCCAAGAAGGTTGATCATCCTGGAACATGACTCAGTTCCTTTTCTCAACACCATGTCGATGATGTCACGTGCCTTCTCTGCCCTCTCAGCGATCACCTTCACTGACTCCATTTCCTCCTGGTGGATGACTGTGTGTTGCAGGAGTCTGTCCAGCAGTTCATTCAGGACAGGTCTTGATACTTGCTTGACAAACTCTGTCCGTACAGAACGCAGCTGCTGCTCAGCAGAACCAGTCAGACTGCTCTCAGCCGGACCTCCTGCCCCCGACACAGCACCTGAGAGAGTCAGGTTACAAAATAACTACATTTGTACATTTACATTTCAGTCATTTTGAAGCAGACACTTTCCTCCTTAAATAAAAGCAACCTGAAATAACAAGTATTGAGAAAAATATATTTTTTACAATGACGACCTGCATCACTGAACATATTTAAGGCCGGTTTCAAAGACATAGAAAAACAGATTGGGTCATTCAGAACCAGGTTAATCTACATCAAGTCCTGGAGGAGATGTCATTCAGAACCAGGTTAATCTACATCAAGTCCTGGAGGAGATGTCATTGGGTCATTCAGAACCAGGTTAATCTACATCAAGTTCTGGAGGAGATGTCATTGGGACATTCAGAACCAGGCTAATCTACATCAAGTCCTGGAGGAGATGTCATTGGGACATTCAGAACCAGGTTAATATACATCAAGTCCTGGAGCAGATGTCATTGTTCTTGAAGACAGTATTTTATAATCAGGACTAGTCCAGGTCCTACAGTAAACCATGTTGACTTGCCATTGGTTTGTACAGAGCATTCAGAAAGTATTCAGACCCCTTGACTTTGTCCACATTGTTACGTTACAGACTTGTTCTAAAATGGATTAAGTGTTTTTCCCTCATCGATCTACATACACAACACACCATAATGACATCACAATACCCCATAATGACATCACAATACCCCATAATGACATCACAATACCACATAATGACATCACAATACCACATAATGAAATTGAAAAACAGGTTTTTAGACTTGTTTACAAATAAACAAATACCTTATTTACATAAGTACGTAGACCCTTTGCTATGAGACTGGAAATTCAGCTCAGGTGCATCCTGTTTCCATTGATGTTTTTACAACTTGGAGTCCACTTGTGGTAAATAGAATTGATTGGTCATGTTTGGAAAGGCATACACCCGTCTATATAAGGACCCACAGTTGACAGTGCATGTCAGAGCAAAAACCAAGCCATGAGGTCGAAGGAATTGTCCGTAGAGCTCCGAGACAGGATTGTGTCGAGGCACAGATCTGGGGAAGGGTACCAAAACCTTTCTGCAGCATTGAAGGTCCCCACGAACACAGTGGCCTCCATCATTCTGAAATGGAAGAAGTTTGGAAACACCAAGACTCTTCCTGGCTGCACAGTCAAACTGACCAATCGGGGGAGAAGGGCCTCGGTCCGGGAGGTGACCAAGAACCCGATGGTCACTCTGACAGAGCTCTAGTGTTCCTCTGTGGAGATAGGAAAACCAAATCAGGTCTTTATGGTAGAGAGGCCAGACGGAAGCCACTCCTCAGTAAAAGGCACATGACAGCCTGCTTAGAGTTTGCAAAAAGGCACCTAAAACACAAAATTCTCTGGTATGATGAAACCAAGATTGAACTCTTTGGCCTGAATGCCAACTTGGCACCATCCCGACAGTGGTGGCAGCATCATGCTGTGGGGATGTTTTTCAGCGGCAGGGACTGGGAGACTAGTCAGGATTAAGGGAAAGATGAACGGAGAACAGTACAGAGATCCTTGATGAAAACGTGCTCAGGAGTCAAGGGGTCTGAATACTTTCTGAATGCATTGTAACTCATGTTTACTTACTTGTTGAACAGGTGTCAGTGATGTATTCATCTGAAAGATAAACAAAAATGAGGTTATATCACTCTAAATAGCATCTGGTACTAAAGTACAAAGTGATGATTGACATGTGCTCCTACATCGTGATACTTTCTCCTTCCATGCTGTCCTCTCATCATCACCGAATAACTCCATCTCAATGTCAATCCCTGTTATTTTCACAATCGCCTTGAAAAAGCTTGGTGTGGTGTCTCTTTGTATGAGATGAATCTTCTGGAGCGAGAGAGGGAGAGGGATTGCCAAAGCAATGTAAACATATGTTTCCCATGCCAACAAAGCCATTTGAATTTAATTGAGAGCGAGCGAGAAGGCGACAGCAAGAGAGAGAGAGAGCAATGGATAGACATGTTCTCATTCTACTGAAACAATGGATAGACGACATGTTCTCATTCTACTGAAACAATGGATAGACGACATGTTCTCATTCTACTGAAACAATGGATAGACGACATGTTCTCATTCTACTGAAACAATGGATAGACGACATGTTCTCATTCTACTGAAACAATGGCTAGACGACATGTTCTCATTCTACTGAAACAATGGCTAGACGACATGTTCTCATTCTACTGAAACAATGGCTAGACGACATGTTCTCATTCTACTGAAACAATGGCTAGACGACATGTTCTCATTCTACTGAAACAATGGCTAGACGACATGTTCTCATTCTACTGAAACAATGGCTAGACGACATGTTCTCATTCTACTGAAACAATGGCTAGACGACATGATCTCATTCTACTGAAACAATGGCTAGACGACATGATCTCATTCTACTGAAACAATGGCTAGACGACATGATCTCATTCTACTGAAACAATGGCTAGACGACATGATCTCATTCTACTGAAACAATGGCTAGACGACATGTTCTCATTCTACTGAAACAATGGCTAGACGACATGATCTCATTCTACTGAAACAATGGCTAGACGACATGATCTCATTCTACTGAAACAATGGCTAGACGACATGTTCTCATTCTACTGAAACAATGGCTAGACGACATGTTCTCATTCTACTGAAACAATGGCTAGACGACATGTTCTCATTCTACTGAAACAATGGCTAGACATGTTCTCATTCTACTGAAACAATGGATAGATGACATGTTCTCATTCTACTGAAACAATGGATAGACGACATGTTCTTATTCTACTGAAACAATGGATAGACGACATGTTCTCATTCTACTGAAACAATGGCTAGACGACATGTACTCATTCTACTGAAACAATGGATAGACGACATGTTCTTATTCTACTGAAACAATGGATAGACGACATGTTCTTATTCTACTGAAACAATGGATAGACGACATGTTCTTATTCTACTGAAACAATGGATAGACGACATGTTCTCATTCTACTGAAACAATGGCTAGACGACATGTTCTCATTCTACTGAAACAATGGATAGACGACATGTTCTTATTCTACTGAAACAATGGATAGACTACATGTTCTCATTCTACTGAAACAATGGATAGACGACATGTTCTCATTCTACTGAAACAATGGATAGACGACATGTTCTTATTCTACTGAAACAATGGATAGACGACATGTTCTTATTCTACTGAAACAATGGACAGACGACATGTTCTCATTCTACTGAAACAATGGCTAGACATGTTCTCATTCTACTGAAACAATGGACAGACATGTTCTCATTCTACTGAAACAATGGATAGACGACATGTTCTTATTCTACTGAAACAATGGACAGACATGTTCTCATTCTACTGAAACAATGGATAGACGACATGATCTCATTCTACTGAAACAATGGCTAGACGACATGATCTCATTCTACTGAAACAATGGCTAGACGACATGTTCTCATTCTACTGAAACAATGGCTAGACGACATGATCTCATTCTACTGAAACAATGGCTAGACGACATGATCTCATTCTACTGAAACAATGGCTAGACGACATGTTCTCATTCTACTGAAACAATGGCTAGACGACATGTTCTCATTCTACTGAAACAATGGCTAGACGACATGTTCTCATTCTACTGAAACAATGGCTAGACATGTTCTCATTCTACTGAAACAATGGATAGATGACATGTTCTCATTCTACTGAAACAATGGATAGACGACATGTTCTCATTCTACTGAAACAATGGATAGACGACATGTTCTTATTCTACTGAAACAATGGATAGACGACATGTTCTTATTCTACTGAAACAATGGATAGACGACATGTTCTTATTCTACTGAAACAATGGATAGACGACATGTTCTTATTCTACTGAAACAATGGATAGACGACATGTTCTCATTCTACTGAAACAATGGCTAGACGACATGTTCTCATTCTACTGAAACAATGGCTAGACGACATGTTCTCATTCTACTGAAACAATGGCTAGACATGTTCTCATTCTACTGAAATAATGGCTAGACGACATGTTCTTATTCTACTGAAACAATGGATAGACGACATGTTCTTATTCTACTGAAACAATGGATAGACAACATGTTCTTATTCTACTGAAACAATGGATAGACGACATGTTCTTATTCTACTGAAACAATGGATAGACAACATGTTCTTATTCTACTGAAACAATGGATAGACGACATGTTCTTATTCTACTGAAACAATGGATAGACGACATGTTCTCATTCTACTGAAACAATGGCTAGACGACATGTACTCATTCTACTGAAACAATGGATAGACGACATGTTCTTATTCTACTGAAACAATGGATAGACGACATGTTCTTATTCTACTGAAACAATGGATAGACGACATGTTCTTATTCTACTGAAACAATGGATAGACGACATGTTCTCATTCTACTGAAACAATGGCTAGACGACATGTTCTCATTCTACTGAAACAATGGATAGACGACATGTTCTTATTCTACTGAAACAATGGATAGACGACATGTTCTTATTCTACTGAAACAATGGATAGACGACATGTTCTTATTCTACTGAAACAATGGATAGACGACATGTTCTTATTCTACTGAAACAATGGCTAGACGACATGTTCTTATTCTACTGAAACAATGGATAGACGACATGTTCTCATTCTACTGAAACAATGGATAGACGACATGTTCTTATTCTACTGAAACAATGGATAGACGACATGTTCTTATTCTACTGAAACAATGGATAGACGACATGTTCTTATTCTACTGAAACAATGGATAGACTACATGTTCTCATTCTACTGAAACAATGGATAGACGACATGTTCTCATTCTACTGAAACAATGGATAGACGACATGTTCTTATTCTACTGAAACAATGGATAGACGACATGTTCTTATTCTACTGAAACAATGGACAGACGACATGTTCTCATTCTACTGAAACAATGGCTAGACATGTTCTCATTCTACTGAAACAATGGACAGACATGTTCTCATTCTACTGAAACAATGGATAGACGACATGTTCTTATTCTACTGAAACAATGGACAGACATGTTCTCATTCTACTGAAACAATGGATAGACGACATGTTCTCATTCTACTGAAACAATGGACAGACATGTTCTCATTCTACTGAAACAATGGACAGATGACATGTTCTCATTCTACTGAAACAATGGATAGACATGTTCTAATTCTACTGAGACTGTACCTGTGGATTGATGGAGGTAGAACAGGGAATGTTCAGTCTGAAGAAACTATATAGTTTGAAGGACTGCTCTGGTCTGGAGATGAGAATCCTTGAAGACCCGTGAGACTTCTCCTGTAGTTCCACCGCCTGTGAAACGAGGCACGGAATACCCAGCCAGTCAATGTACAGTCTTATTCAAACATTATTCAGAAAACTGGCAACACACTCAACTTAATGAGTCTCTGCTGCACCAGTGGTTAGTTAAGGTCATCTCTATAATAATGGTCCCTCACCTGTATTTGGCCGGGGTTCCAGGGGAACAGGTACAGGCGAGAAATTAATGTTTCCCCTTTCACTGTCAGATAGAGAATCAGCTCACAGTGGACATCTACGTTCCAAGACAGTAATCTCAGTATCAGAGCGATAGGTGAGAACTTGGGATGGAGAATCTTAACATGGAATCTGGTGACCTCATGCACTTCCTCTAAAGACACTCCATGTTCCTCTGCATGAAGAATCTTCATCTCATTCCTCAGGGAAGGGTTGGTCCCTGAACAACACAATACAAAGGAGACAGGAAGACAAATATTGTATTATTCATCCAACTAAAACAAAGAATATGCAGTACGAGATCACAGTAAACTCAAACTCCCAGAATAGTTAATTCATTAATTCAGGAAGTAAAACTCAGTTACATGGAAATGTCTTTCTGAACACTATTTCTATATGGTTTTACCTAAACAGACAAAGTGTGGCAGATGAACTTCCTCCAGTTCACCTAACTCCATAGTGATGTCCAGCAATGGACCACCTTGTGCGTACTGCATGTCTTTCAGAAGTTGACTGTAGGGTTCCCAGTTCCTGAAGTGATACTTCAGAATGACATCTCTCTCACACAGCCAGCGGAGCCCAGACACTGTGCACTCATAACTCCCTCTGGGTGTCCTGTGCCTTATGGCAACAACAAGATGTGGTAGAGAGGGTCAATGGTCAAATGGAGAGGTTGGATTAGAAGACTATTCCCAAAAGATAATGGGGAAATACACTAGCAATTGGAATGAAATGTTAAAAGTAGTTATTTTACCTGAACATTGTCACTCCCTGGACAGTGGAAGTCAAGGGTTCAATCTGAAGCCAGTGTGTGGAGTCCTGAACAAGGACAAGCATGTCAGTAATACATATGGGGCCTGTTTCCTGGACACAGATTGAGTCTAGTGCTGGACTCAATGGAAGTTTCAATAGAAAGTTCTTTAAGGTCCAGGACTATACTTAATCTGTGTCTGGGAAACTGGCCCATTAACCAAAGTAACTCATCTAATGTATTTATTCAATGTTACATGAAATGCTGGTTATTTATCAATTAAACTGTATTGACAAAATATGACACCAGCTAAAATCCTGCATGACTACAAGCAGAACACAGGACTGCCTATATCCCAGTATGAATGCTTGGTCAGTACACACCTGGCTTTGAGACTGTGTTTATATTACTAAAGCAGAACACAGGACTGTCTATATCCCAGTATGAATGGTTGGTCAGTACACACCTGGCTTTGAGACTGTGTTTATATTACTAAAGCAGAACACAGGACTGTCTATATCCCAGTATGAATGGTTGGTCAGTACACACCTGGCTTTGAGACTGTGTTTATATTACTAAAGCAGAACACAGGATTGTCTATATCCCAGTATGAATGGTTGGTCACTACACACCTGGCTTTGAAACTGTGCCGGACTCTTGCTGTTTTCAACCCTCTAGAGACAGCAGGAGCGGTAGAGATACTCTGAATGATCGGCTATGAAAAGCCAACTGACATTTACTCCTGAGGTGCTGACCTGTTGCACCCTCGACATCCACTGTGATTATTATTATTATTTGACCCTGCTGGTCATTTATGAACATTTGAACATCTTGGCCATGTTCTGTTATAATGCACAGCCAGAAGAGGACTGGCCACCCCTCATAGCCTGGTTCCTCTCTAGGTTTCTTCCTAGGTTCTGGCCTTTCTAGGGAGTTTTTCCTAGCCACCGTGCTTCTACACCTGCATTGCTTGCTGTTTGGGGTTTTAGGCTGGGTTTCTGTATAGCACTTTGAGATATCAGCTGATGTAAGAAGGGTTTTACAAATACATTTGATGTAAAAGTAAGAACTGAGATTATGACTTACCTCAACATGGTCACAAGTCTTACAGCTCTGAGGAATCACTGAAGTCAAAAGTAGTTCATTAAAATGGACAATCTTATTGTAATAAACATGAATCTAAGTTAGCAACAGTCTCAGAATGTACACTCATTATATTAACATACCCTAATCTGACATTAGTGTTATATTAATGAATGGTTGTGGAAGCAGGAAACATCGTTCTGGTCCATGTTTTATAGATGTTGGGGGCCTGATTTCTGCTAGATATTAGGATGAGAGTTTATTGGTAGAGTCAGATAAATGTATGTTGTACGAGCAGCACCACAGATATTGTGATGAGCAAGATGCCCGACTTCTCTCTCACACAGTCACACGCAGTATCTGTCCATGTGCGTGGGTCTTCTTTACTCTCTTACAACGTGGTAGCCACGGGACCAAAACAGTGGTCTAGCCTTGCGCTCCAAAGCTCTTAGTTTTTGCAGAAATTCACCCGCTATACCAGCCTTTCTTAATTAAAGTATGGGTCGCGGCGTGTCTGAATAAATGTACAATTATTTAATGAATTACTGGAATCTGCCAAGTGCATCTGCGCTTTCTGCCTTTTAGCAGCGATCTGTGCTCAGTTTGGCAGCTGGGTGAGTAGGAGAGGGAGATGCCCGTGTGCTTCGCGGTTCACCGGATATTTTTTTCTGCGGTTTTCTTGAACATCACTCCGCGACAACATCGTTCAGCAGCGGATGAGGCCCTGTTAGCCACTGATTTGTTATACCCACTCAGCATCACTCACCAAATGGACTCATACCAGCCACAAGTTCAGAATGAGCTCCAATGGTCATAAAACGCAAATACAGGGATGAGTTTCTCTCTCTTTCATACAAACTTTGAGAAATAACGAAGAGCACCCCACTGTCTGTTTTGTGCAGGGAATTTGCGTTAGTAATGAGTATCTCAAAACAGACAAATGAATTCAAAACGACACGTCCTGACCAAACATCCGCAACATGATGGTAAACCCATTGACTTCCTTCAGAACAAGGCAGAATACTTCAGGAAACAGTGCGACGGTGGAAAACTAAGTCACCTAGCAAGGCATTGTTGTCATTTTTACAACCGGTGATGATAAGCAGAAATAAGGGAGTACTAACTCTCATAGTAGAAGATGTGCGTTTCTCTTTCAAACAATCCCCTGGCCTTGTACACAGCTAATAGCTAAAATTAGCCAAAGCAAGCTAACTAGTTACGGATGGTGCAACCCTTAGTAACAGTACAGATTAATATAAAAAATGATCAGGCCTACTGTACATCTTACTGTAGAAATTATTGTTTTAAACTAGTCTTGGTTGGAACTGTTGCTGTTCAAATACAAGTAATAATTTGTATTCTGAACTGGAATAAACTGATTTGAAAGGAAGATTATTTTTTTGAGGCAAACAGTCATCGACAGCAGGAAGCGGTCTCCTGCCTGACTGAGGAAACAGTAGAGGTTCTGGTCCAGTTTGGCTCCACATACCTACGTGGTGAGTCAGGGTTCTGAACTCTGACATACTTAAAAACACAAGTACAGAAACAGTCTCAAGGTTGAGTATGACCTCAGTGTTGCACTGTTAAACACGGAGCCCAGAACAGACCTGCTTGTTGAAAACATCAACAAGACACACACCTCTCATTAGGACTGTGTGTGTGTTTTCTAGTCTACACCTGTGTGATGTGTGATCAATCAGTTTATTCCGGTTCAGAATGAAAATGATTTATTGTATTTTAGCAGCAAACAGTACCAACCTAGACAGATATGTAAGAGTGTTTTAAATGGGGGAAAATTAACATTAAAATATATTTATATGGGTATTTCATTGAATTGTTATTTGTTTTAGGTGTAACGGATGTGAAACGGCTAGCTTAGTTAGCAGTGTGCGCTAAATAGCGTTTCAATCGGTGACGTCACTTGCTCTGAGACCTTGAAGTAGTAGTTCCCCTTGCTCTGCAAGGGCCGCGGCTTTTGTGGAGCGATGGGTAACGATGCTTCGAGGGTGACTGTCGATGTGTGCAGAAGGTCCCTGGTTCGCGCCCAGGTATGGGCGAGGGGACCGTCTAAAGTTATACTGTTACATAGGCATAAGGGCAATGAAATGTACCGATATTTACGTATAGTTGCATATTTTCCTAAGCTTGGGTCCCAGGAAAAACACAATCTGTAATTTGGGTCCCAGGCTGAAAAAGTTTAAGAACCCCTGCACTATGTTGTTTACGTTGTGCATCTACGTCATATTGCGGTCTCTACCTTTAAGTTTGTTTTGACCAAATAGATCATGATTGTGCTCCTTGTCTGGGACTCAAGTATAATGAACGCTTTAATCATATTTTGATGTAAAAACAATTATCAGTTAACTCACATTTCTCAGGTCCAGGCTTGATACAACTCTCTCCACCATGGTCTCTGGTTTTCTCACGTCCAGGCTTGATACAACTCTCTCCACCATGGTCTCTGGTGTCCTCAGGTCCAGGTTTGATCCAACTCTCTCCACCATGGTCTCTGGTGTTGGTAAAGCAGAAGGATAGACTGTGAATAAACTAAATACAACTTATAAAGGCTTGATATAGCATACATACAGTCTTCATAAGCAGTACAAAGTATGTATAAAGGGTGACAGAACATCTCCCTATGTAGGGTGCATTGTCAAATGTGACATAACATACTATGTCAACTTCAAAATGTGGTCCTGTGTAGCTCAGTTCAAAGAGCACGGTGCTTGAAATGTCAGGGTTGTGGGTTCGACTCCCACCGGGGAAGAGCATATGCTAAATTATGTAAATGTGACATAACCCCCCTATGTCAATTTTGATAAAAGCAATACTGATGGTGACATTGCTTATCTTGATGAAAGCCCCTAGAGATGTGAAGTCACCAGGTATCATGAGATACACACACACACACACACACACACACACCCCCCCCCCCCTCAAAACACTGCACTGGGCTTCTGACACAAAATTGAGACCTACACGTGAGTTTGACTGACATTACAGTGAGGCTGTCCTATTCAACAGGTTCTGATGCCCTCTAGTGGTTAGAGTGAGACTGACATTACAGTGAGGCTGTTCACTGTATGGGATTCTCTACTTTCTCTGTTCTGATCATTCACTGTATGGAATTCTCTACTTGACATTGTCTCTGCTCATTCACTGTATGGGATTCTCTAGTTTACATAGTCTCTGTTCTACTCATTCACTGTCCAGAGAACAGACCACTCTGGTGATTTCAGTGATGAATGTTAAAAAATGTAAGTTAGATCTCAATCCATGTCTACAAGATCACATACTGATAGTATTCTACAGAACCCAATATACACTACCGGTCAAAAGATTTAGAACATCTACTCACTATTTTTTACTATTTTCTACATTGTAGAATAATAGTGAAGACATCAAAACTATGAAATAACACATATGGAATCATGTAGTAACCAAAAAAGTGTTAAACAAATCAAAAAATATTTAATATTTGAGATTCTTCAAATAGCCACCCTTTGCCTTGATGACAGCTTTGCACACTCTTGGCATTCTCCCGGCCCTGCATCTCAGTGCTAGAGGCATCACTGCAGACCCTGGTTCGATTCCAGGCTGTATCACAACCGGCCGTGATTGGGAGTCCCATAGTACAGTGTACAATTGGCAGTCATTGTAAATAACAATTTGTTCTTAACTGACTTGCCTAGTTAAATAAACACACACATATACACATATATATATTTATATACATACACATACATACATACATACACACATATACATAGTGGTTAGAGCGTTGGACTAGTAACCGGAAGGTTGTGAGTTCAAACCCCCGAGCTGACAAGGTACAAATCTGTCGTTCTGCCCCTGAACAGGCAGTTAACCCACTGTTCCCAGGCCGTCATTGAAAATAAGAATTTGTTCTTAACTGACTTGCCTAGTTAAATAAAGGTTAAAAAAAAAAAAAAAAAAAAAAAAAAAATACATGCATAAATTATCTATGGGATTATAACGGATGACAGAACCCTGTGAGTTTGTATTCTGAATTTCATGGTCGCACATTGAGATTCATGGTTACAAGTACGATTCCTCTTCGCTACTTCCTGAGATTTGATTGATGGAACAATCCAGCCAATGGTTGCAACAATATGTGGCTGTGGTTTTGGCTGATTGGTCAGGAGTAAAAAAAAGGTCCTACCCACAAAGCAACTGAAACCATTTTTACAGAAATCTCTTTCTATTAACTTACTAAACTGTTTACAAGTTTACGAATCTCTTGGTTTTGTGACACTGACAGAACTCTGAGCGTGCACAGATAAAACATCTGCAAATGTATTTTGATTCACAGCAGAATATTCATACTAGTAAATGGGCCTGTAGTAATTCTGAAAATAAATTATTCTTGCAAATCGTATTGAGCGTATTCAACTGTCAAGTTATAAGTTTGCGACGACCATTATTCAATTTTACACGACAAGGCCTCCCGAGTGGCGCAGTGGTTTAGAGATTCTGGGTTCGAGTCCAGGCCCGGTCTCAGCCGACCACAACCCGGGAGACTCATGGGGTGGCGCACAATTGGCTCAGCGTCGTCCAGGTTAGGGAGGGTTTGGCCGGCAAGGATGTCCGTGTCCCATTGCGCACTAGCAACTCCTGCGGCGGGGCGGGTGCAGTGCACGCTGACACGGTCGCCAGGTGTACGGTGTTTCCTCCGACATGTTGGTGTCAAAAAGCAGTGCGGCTTGGCTGGGTTGTGATTTCGGAGGACGCACGACTCTCGGCCTTCGCCTCTCCAGAGTCTGTACGGGAGTTGCAGCGATGAGACAAGACTGTAACTACCAATTGGATACCACGAAAAAGGGGTGAAAAACAACAACACAACATGATACAAGATTGTGAAATTTAATTACAGATTTGTGAATCGTAATTGCAACCACGAATCTCAATGTGTGACGACAAACTCACAGGGTTTTGTCATCATGGAAATATGTGGGATTGGATAGAAACCTAGCTTGTTACCAGTTGGATAGAAACCTAGCTTGTTACCAGTTGGATAGAAACCATAGCTTGTTACCAGTTGGATAGAAACCTAGCCTGTTACCAGTTGGATAGAAACCTAGCCTGTTACCAGTTGGATAGAAACCTAGCTTGTTACCAGTTGGATAGAGACCTAGCTTGTTACCAGTTGGATAGAAACCTAGCTTGTTACCAGTTGGATAGAAACCTAGCCTGTTACCAGTTGGATAGAAACCTAGCTTGTTACCAGTTGGATAGAAACCTAGCTTGTTACCAGTTGGATAGAAACCTAGCCTGTTACCAGTTGGATAGAAACCTAGCCTGTTACCAGTTGGATAGAAACCTAGCCTGTTACCAGTTGGATAGAAACCTAGCTTGTTACCATACCAGTTGGATAGAAACCTAGCTTGTTAAAATACCAGTTGGATAGAAACCTAGCTTGTTAAAATACCAGTTGGATAGAAACCTAGCTTGTTACCAGTTGGATAGAAACCTAGCTTGTTACCAGTTGGATAGAAACCTAGCTTGTTACCAGTTGGATAGAAACCTAGCTTGTTACCAGTTGGATAGAGACCTAGCTTGTTACCAGTTGTATAGAAACCTAGCCTGTTACCAGTTGGATAGAAACCTAGCCTGTTACCAGTTGGATAGAAACCTAGCTTGTTACCAGTTGGATAGAAACCTAGCTTGTTACCAGTTGGATAGAAACCTAGCCTGTTACCAGTTGGATAGAAACCTAGCCTGTTACCATACCAGTTGGATAGAAACCTAGCTTGTTACCAGTTGGATAGAAACCTAGCCTGTTACCATACCAGTTGGACAGAACTCTAGCCTGTTACCATACCAGTTGGATAGAAACCTAGCCTGTTACCATACCAGTTGGATAGAAACCTAGCCTGTTACCATACCAGTTGGATAGAAACCTAGCCTGTTACCATACCAGATGGACAGAAACCTAGCCTGTTACCATACCAGTTGGATAGAAACCTAGCCTGTTACCATACCAGTTGGACAGAACTCTAGCTTGTTACCAGTTGTATAGAAACCTAGCCTGTTACCAGTTGGATAGAAACCTAGCTTGTTACCAGTTGGATAGAAACGTAGCCTGTTACCATACCAGTTGGATAGAAACCTAGCCTGTTACCAGTTGGATAGAAACCTAGCCTGTTACCAGTTGGATAGAAACCTAGCCTGTTACCAGTTGGATAGAAACCTAGCCTGTTACCATACCAGTTGGATAGAAACCTAGCCTGTTACCAGTTGGATAGAAACCTAGCCTGTTAACAGATGGATAGAAACCTAGCCTGTTACCAGTTGGATAGAAACCTAGCTTGTGTTTGCAGTTGGTCCTAGGATTTTTTTTTACTTAATGATATAGGCCTACATGTTATGTAATTTGGAAACACTTCCCTTCAAATTAGTTGTATATCTTTAAAATAACTATATTTACAATTTCTCTCTTACCTCTTAGAACTGGTGTCTTGAGGCAGACTCTTTTTAGTGGGTGTGGCCCCTTCCTCTCGGTCAGAATACTTCCTCTTAGAGGCAGTGCCTCTCTTCTCGCTCTCCCCAGAGAGATTCATTTCAGAGGCAGTGGTCCCCTCCTCTATCTCCCCACAGAGACTCATCAGCTATCTGGATTTGGGTGAATGAGAAATGGGGAGGCAAGTTGCTATTGGGAGGGGTGCAGGGCTGTGGACCGGGGTTGGGGTAGCCAGGTGGAAAGCATGGCCAGCCGTAGAAAAATGCTTTTTGACATTCTCAATTATCACGGATTTATCGGTGGTGACAGTGTTTCCTAGCCTCAGTGCAGTGGGCAGCTGGGAGGAGGTGCTCTTATTCTCCACAGACTTTAGTGTCCCAGAACTTTTTGGAGTTTGTGCTACAGGATGCAAATTTCTGTTTGAAAAAGCTAGCCTTTGCTTTCCTAACTGCCTGTGTGTATTGGATCCTAACTTCCCTGAAAAGTTGCATATCGCGGGGGCTATTCGATGCTAATGCAGAATGCCACAGGATGTTTTTGTGCTGGTCAAGAGCAGTCAGGTCTGGATTGAACCAAGGGCTATATCTGTTCCTGGTTCTACATTTTTTTGAATGGGGCATGCTTATTTAAGATGGTGAGGAAAACACTTTTAAAGAATAACCAGGCATCCTCTACTGACAGAATGAGATCAATATCCTTCCAGAATACCCGGGCCAGGTCGATTAGAAAGGCCTGCTCGCTGAAGTGTTCTAGGGAGCGTTTGACAGTGATGAGGGGTGGTCGTTTGACCGCAGACCCATTACGGATGCAGGCAATGAGGCACCGACAGAGATGGCCGCCTCGCTTCTCTTCTCGTTCCTAGGAAACTATGCAGTATTTGTTTTTTTTTTATGTGTTATTTCTTACATTGTTACCCCAGGTAATCTTAGGTTTTTATCACACACAGTCGGGAGGAACTATTGGATATAAGAGCAACGTCAACTCACCATCATTACGACCAGGAATATGACTTTCCAAAAGCGGATCTTGTGTTTTGCCCACTACCCAGGACAATGGATCGGATCCCAGCCAACGTCGCTGTAAAAGGGGCAGACGGAGCGGTCTTCTGGTCAGGCTCCGTAGACGGGCACATCGCGCACCGCTCCCGAGCATTCTTCTCGCCAATGTCCAGTCTCTTGACAACAAGGTAGATGAAATCCGTGGGGAGCATTCCAGAGAGACATTAGAGACTGTAACGTTCTTTGTTTCACGGAAACATGGCTCACTGGAGAGACTCTATCGGAGTCGGTACAGCCAGCTGGTTTCTTCATGCATTGCGCTGACAGAAACAAGCATCTTTCTGGTAAGAAGAAGGGCGGGGGTGTATGCCTTATATGATTAACAAGATGTGGTGTGATCATAACAACATACAGGAACTCAAGTCCTTCTGTTCACCTGACTTAGAATTCCTCACAATCAAATGCCAACCGCATTATCTACCTACAGAATTCCCGTTGATTATAAACACAGCCGCATATATCCCCCCCAAGCAGATGGCCCTGAACGAACTTCATTTAACTCTATGTAAACTGGAAACCACATATCCTGAGGCTGCATTTATTGTAGCTGTGTATTTTAACAAGGCTAATCTGAAAACAAGGCTCCCTAAATTCTACAGTGGTAGGCTTGATTACCAACAACGACGAGACGGCCTACAAGGAGGAGGTGAGGGCCCTCGGAGTGTGGTGTCAGGAAAATAACCTCACACTCAACGTCAACAAAACAAAGGAGATGATCTTGGACTTCAGGAAACAGCAGAGGGAGCATCCCCCTATCCACATCGACGGGACAGTAGAACGTTTTAAGTTCCTCAGCGTACACATCACGGACAAACTGAAATGGTCCAACCACACAGGTGTATCATAGGGCCATTATCTCAGGTGTATCATAGGGCCATTATCTCATCATTATCTCAGGTGTATCATAGGACCATCATCACATCATTGATTGTGGATTTCAGGAAACAGCAGAGGGAACACCCCCCTATCCACATCGATGGAACAGTAGTGGAGAGGGTAGTACGTTTTAAGTTCCTCGGCGTACACATCACAGACAAACTGAATTGGTCCACCCACACAGACAGCATCGTGAAGAAGGCGCAGCAGCGCCTCTTCAACCTCAGGAGGCTGAAGAAATTTGGCTTGTCACCAAAAAACACTCACAAACTTCTACAGATGCACAATCGAGAGCATCCTGTCAGGCTGTATCACCGCCTGGTACAGCAACTGCTCCGCCCATAACCGTAAGGCTCTCCAGAGGTTAGGGAGGTCTGCACAACGCATCACCGGGGGCAAACTACCTGCCCTCCAGGACACCTACACCACCCGATGTCACAGGAAGGCCAAAAAGATCATCAAGGACAACAACCACCCAAGCCACTGCCTGTTCACCCCACTATCATCCAGAAGGCGAGGTCAGGACAGGTGCATCAAAGCTGGGACCGAGAGACTGAAAAACAGCTTCTATTTCAAGGCCATCAGACTGTTAAACAGCCATCCCGAACATTGAGTGGCTGCTCTCAACATACTGACTCAACTCCAGCCACTTTAATAATGGAAAAATTGATGTGATAAATGTATCACTCTACACTTTAAACAATGCCACTTATATAAGTTTACATACCCTACATTACTCATCTCATATGTATATACTGTACTCTATACCATCTACTGCATCTTATTTATGCCATTCTATACCATCACTCATTCATATATTTTTTTATGTACATATTCTTATTTATTCCTTTACACTTGTGTGTATAAGGTAATTGTTGTGAAATTGTTAGGTTAGATTACTCGTCCGTGAGAGACTTGTTTCTGGAAAGGTGGATTTTTAAAAGTAGAAGCTCAAATAGTTTGGTCACAAACCTGGATAGTTTGGCAGAACTCTGCAGGCTAACTCCGCCCCTTTGGCAGTTCTATTTTTGTCGGGAAATAGTTAGGGACGGAAATGTCAGGCGTGGCTGGGTTGTGATTACGGAGAACGCACGACTCTCGGGATTCGCTTCTCCGGAGTCCGTACGGGAGATACAGCGATGAGACAAGACTAACTACCAATTGGATGCAACGAAATTGGGGAGAGAAAACAATTGGTGCATTTTTACATTTTATTTAAATAAATTATGATCAAGATCATGTGCAGCCAATCGCCCATACCCTACCTCATAGCCCCATACCCTACCTCATAGCCCTGTAGCCTATAATATAACATCATCAATATGAATCAGCATCAATGTAAGGAAGCCTAAACATATCATTATTGAAAGTTGAAATCAGTAATGTAATAATATAAGAATTGTGCGGATGTCTTACATGTCTTACACCCTACACCCTAAATCACCTTTCTCTGTGATGGCCTAACTTCTCCAAAAACACGTCTCTACATAACATTGTATAAGAAAGCTTTACAAACCTCAGAAACATGTTTTCTTCGGCCGATGGTGTCCATTTATTCATCTACTTCCTTATAAATGTACTTCCTGTTTCAACACAGTGGGCGGGTTTAACACGTATAAGTTTATTTTATATATTCATATTTATGTCATGTAAAGTCTCCATACACTTCATGTAAGTATTCAGCCCATATAATGTGATTTTCTGGTAAAAGTGGATTTATATTTTATTTCAGGATTTGATTGAGTGATGTTTTGCAGTGCTACCAGGAGAGGGCAGAGTGACAACCAGGTTTGGCAGGAGGACACTAGACGGTCATTTCTCTGTTGTTGTGGTAACATGATAGGATGGGTTGTTGGTTAGGAATAGATAACAGAGCCACGGTTGGACACTTCAGAATACAGCCATGGTTGGAGGAGTCAGCCGGGAGTGGATAGCTGTATCGGCCACTGTTGGATAGCTCAGCCGTAGCTGCATACTAGAGTCATGTTCGGAAAATAGAGGCGTGGTGGAATGTACCAGTCAGCTATGATTGGATAGCTAAGGTAGCTCCGCCCCGTTCATAGTCCCAGACCCAAAACGCTCTCAGTCTGTCAGCGACCGTGCAAGAGTGAACATCTCCCGTAACTATTATTTATAAAATTGTCAAAGCTTGAAGATGGTTCGGTTATTTCCATCCCAGGCCGAAACCGTATCTATGTATGCTCATGTGTACAATGCGCTTTGATGAATTAAAACAGAAACATACCAACCAGAATATAGTAATGTCTTTATTTTCACATTTCAAAATTATATATCCTCGGTCATGGACAGTATATACATTTAAGAAAGCAGAGTATGACAATATGAAACAGCACAAGTCTTATCTGTAGTCAATTTCCATGGGCTTTCCCTACATGAACTTGGCGCCTATCCAGCTCTCGAGATTCATTGTTGGTTAGGAATGGATAATAGAGCCACGGTTGGACACTTCAGAATACAGCCATGGTTGGAGGAGTCAGCCGGGAGTGGATAGCTGTATCGGCCACTGTTGGATGGCTCAGCCGTAGCTGCATACTAGAGTCATGTTCGGAAAATAGAGGCGTGGTGGAATGTACCAGTCAGCTATGATTGGATAGCTACGGTAGCTCCGCCCCGTTCATAGTCCCAGAACCAAAACGCTCTCAGTCTGTCAGCGACCGTGCAAGAGTGAACATCTCCCGTGACTGTTATTTCTAAACTTGTCAAAGCTTGAAATCGGTTCACTCATTTCCATCCCAGCCCGAAACCGTATCTGCAGAACAGCACTTTTTTTTAGGAGCTTTGATATTCTTATATTGTTACGGTACTTTTTGATACTGTTTGTAAGTATCCATGTTATGCACTGAATTTGTAATTGTATTTGAATTTGAAATTAAACTAAAAATTATTTTTCAAAAAAATATGTAAAAAAATCTATGTATGCTTATGTGTACAACGTGGTGCTTTGTTGAATAAAACGGAAACAAACCAACCAGAATATAGTCATGTCTTTAATTTCACATTTCAATATTATATCACCTCGTTCATGGAGGTAATAGACATTTAGGGAGGCAGAGTATGACAGTGTGAAAACGTAACAATGTAAAACAAAAAAAGAACAAGTTTAATGTGTACTCAATTTCCAGGGGCTTCCTCTACGCGAAGCAGAGCCGTCCTGAGCCTCCACTACAGGAACTCAGTGCCAGAGTGAACTTCTCCCCTGGCTACTATTTCAAAGTTGTCAAAGCTTCAAGTCGTTTGACTCATTTCGATCTAAGCCCGAAACTGAGAAGTGCCAGGGGCTTTCCCTACATGAATTTGGCGCCTCTCCAGCTCTCGAGATTCATTGTTGGTTAGGAATAGATAACAGAGCCACGGTTGGACACTTCAGAATACAGCCATGGTTGGAGGAGTCAGCCGGGAGTGGATAGCTGTATCGGCCACTGTTGGATAGCTCAGCCGTAGCTGCATACCAGAGTCATGTTCGGAAAATAGAGGCGTGGTGGAATGTACCAGTCAGCTATGATTGGATAGCTACGGTAGCTCCGCCCCGTTCATAGTCCCTGACCCAAAACACTCTCAGTCTGTCAGCGACCGTGCAAGAGTGAACATCTCCCGTGACTGTTATTTCTAAACCATGCTGATCATTTATGAACATTTGAACATCTTGGCCATGTTCTGTTATAATCTCCACCCGGCACAGCCAGAAGAGGACTGGCCATCCCACATATGCTCTCTCTAATTCTCTCTTTCTTTCTCTCTCTCGGAGGACCTGAGCCCTAGGACCATGCCCCAGGAATACCTGACATGATGACTCCTTGCTGTCCCCAGTCCACCTGACTGTGCTGCTGCTCCAGTTTCAACTATTCTGCCTTATTATTATTCGACCATGCTGGTCATTTATGAACATTTGAACATCTTGACCATGTTTTGTTATAATCTCCACCCGGCACAGCCAGAAGAGGACTGGCCACCCCACATAGCCTGGTTCCTCTCTAGGTTTCTTCCTAGGTTTTGGCCTTTCTAGGGAGTTTTTCCTAGCCACCGTGCTTCTTCACCTGCATTGCTTGCTGTTTGGGGTTTTAGGCTGGGTTTCTGTACAGCACTTTGAGATATCAGCTGATGTACGAAGGGCTATATAAAAAATAAAATTTGATTTGATTTTTAAACTTGTCAAAGCTTGAAATCGGTTCACTCATTTCCATCCCAGCCCGAAACCGTATCTATGTATGCTTATGTGTACAAGGTGGTGCTTTGTTGAATAAAACGGAAACAAACCAACCAGAATATAATAATAAAATGTATTTAATTTCACATTTCAATATTATATCACACTGCATACTAGAGTCATGTTCGGAAAAAATAATAATAATAAAAATAAAAACTGAGAAACAACCTCGGTTGGAAAAAACGGCCTCGGTTGGATATAACGGCCTCGTTCGGATATAACGCGCCGGCTGGATAAAACGATCTCGGTTGGATGAAACCGTGGATGTAAGTGAATGGAAATACAAGTCACTATATAACCAGCACTAGTCACTGACACTGCGCTGTAAAACGAAACCAGAAGGGAGCTGCCAACCGTCATCATCAGAAGAACAAATCAGCCAGAAACACTCCGATTGACTGCTGCTGAGGCTTGAACACTGCCAGAGAGAGCTGCGTTGATTATGAAGGGGAAAGGTGTAATGACTGTTTTCCTACTTGCACTTGTTGCAAAATCCTCCGTGTCTCTTCCCATCACTATAACAGTGATGTTGAATCACCCAGTTACACCGCCCTGCTCTGGATCATGCCATGGTGGCAGAAATAAGACGGGAAGGAAAGATCCATAGAATAAATGGAACATTCTGCCATCACTCCGTGGATCCAAGACCAAGAAAACACATCCAATCAGGAAAAAACACTGGCATGTCACGCTCTGCTCTGTCGTCGCTGCCAGCCACCAGCAAGACTGACACACACTTCATCGGCGTCTCTCTACTGGCACCGTGCGATAGTCTCGGCTCCCATTGAGAACTTCACCCCTTACACACCAGCATAGCTGAGGGGGGAGAGAGACTCGGAAGAAATGCTGAGCTCCGCTGCAGCCCAGCCCATTGAAAATCCTACGAGGCCGCCTACAATTGACACGCTACATTGCATCAACCAATGGTTGTGTGCCATGTCACTGATAATAATAAAATACATCTTTCATGCAGAACTCTCCGTTTTCAGTCTTTCAAATAATATGTTTAGATATTAGGAGGTTGTATGTTTGTATTATCACAGCACTATAATAAAAGGGGGTCCTCAGAATCCATTGTGAGACTAAAAACGTCATAAGTCTCGTCACTAACAACGACGATACAGCCTATAGACAGACAAGAAGCGCAGTGTCTAACAGCGATGTGCAGCGGAAACAACCTGGAGCTGAACACAACGAAAATAAAGGATATAATAGAGGATTTTAGAACTGTTTTATTTGTTCCGTGTGACTGTTATACTGTCTACCTCTGTGTGCTATGTAGACCTACTGACCTATGTGAGAGAGCTCCAAATAATAATTCCAATATATTACTTTTAATAGGTACTTGCAAATGGCAAATATACTACTTGAATAAAATTGATTAAACTACTTGAATACAATTTAGAAAAGCTTCGGATTGAGTTTGGAACTGTCATATAATTTCTGTAGCACAGAAATATAGCGATAGTAAAATATAGCGTAATGAAACAGGCAGGGAGCAGGACTCGAACCCTCGACCTTCTAGCCCGAAGTCTAGCGCGCTATCGACTGTGCCCCAAAAGCATACTCAAGCAGAGTCGCTATCCACGCTTATAAACTCAGGCTCGTTACATTATATAATGATATTGTGTACGACCGATGGTATTATGATATGATATGTTAGTTGGATTAGTCTGCTGGTTTGAAGCTCAAAAAGCGGCTTCACTTCGAGGAGATGCTGTAGTGTTGCCGGCACGGAGAAGTTAGGCTGGGCTCAGTGAGGACGATGGCAGTCAGAGGAAGGAACACGGCTGCGTTACGACACCAGTCAAATCGATGCGCAGCTCTACTATCTCGGTTGTAGCTCCGCGGACGAGAGTCTTTCACATGAGAACATCCAACCACGGCTGAATTGTCCGACCAATGTTAAGTCAAGTCAGTCACTGTAAAACCAAGCTGTACTGGATAGAAAATAGTAGACAGTAAGTTGACCTACCCGGACGAAACATACTACTAATCTACTGGAGAAATGTGTCTCACTTTTGTAAGTGAATGGAAATACAAGTCACTATAAAACTACCACTGTGTCTCTCTACTCACTGACACTCTGCGCTGTAAAACGAAACCAGAAGGGAGCTGCCAACCGTCATCATCAGAAAAATAACAAATCAGCCAGAAGTCATAAACACTCCGATTGACTGCTGCTGAGGCTTGAACACTGCCAGAGAAAACTGCGTTGATTATGAAGGGGAAAGGTGTAATGACTGTTTTCCTACTTGCACTTGTTGCAAAATCCTCCGTGTCTCTTCCGATCACTATAACCGTGATTTTGAATCACCCAGTTACACCGCCCTGCTCTGGATCATGCCATGGTGGCAGAAATAAGACGGGAAGGAAAGATCCATAGAATAAATGGAACATTCTGCCATCACTCCGTGGATCCAAGACCAAGAAAACACATCCCCTCGGGAAAAAACACTGGCATGTCACGCTCTGCTCTGTCGTCGCTGCCAGCCACCAGCATGAATGGCTGTGCTCTACATTCTCAGTGTCTCGGTCTGACAAGACTCCCCACTCGACAGTGCTCTAGTAGTTTACAATCATCTCTCAATATCTATAATAACACTTATTAGGAAGGCTATCCGAATGAATTAGGATCCGAAATGGCAAGTCAGGTCAGTCACTAGAAAACCAAGCTGTATTGGATAGAAAATGGTAGAGTAAATTAACCTTACCGGACGAAGCATACTACCAATCTACAGGCGAAATGTATGTCTCCCTTTTGTAAGTGAATGGAAATACAAGTCACTATAAAACCAGCACTGTGTCTCTATTCACTGACACTGAGCTGTCCGAAGAAACCAGAAGGGAGCGGCCAACCGTCGTCATCAGAAGAACAAATCAGCCAGAAACACTCCGATTGACTGCTGCTGAGGCTTGAACACTGCCAGAGAGAACTGCGTTGATTATGAAGGGGAAAGGTGTAATGACTGTTGTCCTACTTGCACTTGTTGCAAAATCCTCCGTGTGTCTTCCGATCACTATAACCGTGATGTTGAATCACCCAGTTACACCGCCCTGCTTCGGATCATGCCATGGTGGCAGAAATAAGACGGGAAGGAAAGATCCATAGAATAAATGGAACATTCTGCCATCACTCTGTGGATCCAAGACCAACAAAACACATCCCCTCAGGAAAAAACACTGGCATGTCACGCTCTGCTCTGTCGTCGCTGCCAGCCACCAGCATGACTGACTGTGCTCTACATTCTCAGTGTCTCGGTCTGACAAGACTCCCCACTCGACAGTGCTCTAGTAGGCTACAATCATCTCTCAATATCTATAATAACACTTATTAGGAAGGCTATCCGAATGAATTAGGATCCGAAATGGCAAGTCAGGTCAGTCACTAGAAAACCAAGCTGTATTGGATAGAAAATGGTAGAGTAAATTAACCTTACCGGACGAAGCATACTACTAATCTACAGGCGAAATGTATGTCTCTCTTTTGTAAGTGAATGGAAATACAAGTCACTATAAAACCAGCACTGTGTCTCTATTCACTGACACTGAGCTGTCCGAAGAAACCAGAAGGGAGCTGCCAACCATCATCATCAGAAGAACAAATCAGCCAGAAACACTCCGATTGACTGCTGCTGAGGCTTGAACACTGCCAGAGAGAACTGCGTTGATTATGAAGGGGAAAGGTGTAATGACTGTTTTCCTACTTGCACTTGTTGCAAAATCCTCCGTGTCTCTTCCGATCACTATAACCGTGATGTTGAATCACCCAGTTACACCGCCCTGCTCTGGATCATGCCATGGTGGCAGAAATAAGACGGGAAGGAAAGATCCATAGAATAAATGGAACATTCTGCCATCACTCCGTGGATCCAAGACCAAGAAAACACATCCCCTCGGGAAAAAACACTGGCATGTCACGCTCTGCTCTGTCGTCGCTGCCAGCCACCAGCATGAATGGCTGTGCTCTACATTCTCAGTGTCTCGGTCTGACAAGACTCCCCACTCGACAGTGCTCTAGTAGTTTACAATCATCTCTCAATATCTATAATAACACTTATTAGGAAGGCTATCCGAATGAATTAGGATCCGAAATGGCAAGTCAGGTCAGTCACTAGAAAACCAAGCTGTATTGGATAGAAAATGGTAGAGTAAATTAACCTTACCGGACGAAGCATACTACCAATCTACAGGCGAAATGTATGTCTCCCTTTTGTAAGTGAATGGAAATACAAGTCACTATAAAACCAGCACTGTGTCTCTATTCACTGACACTGAGCTGTCCGAAGAAACCAGAAGGGAGCGGCCAACCGTCGTCATCAGAAGAACAAATCAGCCAGAAACACTCCGATTGACTGCTGCTGAGGCTTGAACACTGCCAGAGAGAACTGCGTTGATTATGAAGGGGAAAGGTGTAATGACTGTTGTCCTACTTGCACTTGTTGCAAAATCCTCCGTGTGTCTTCCGATCACTATAACCGTGATGTTGAATCACCCAGTTACACCGCCCTGCTTCGGATCATGCCATGGTGGCAGAAATAAGACGGGAAGGAAAGATCCATAGAATAAATGGAACATTCTGCCATCACTCTGTGGATCCAAGACCAACAAAACACATCCCCTCAGGAAAAAACACTGGCATGTCACGCTCTGCTCTGTCGTCGCTGCCAGCCACCAGCATGACTGACTGTGCTCTACATTCTCAGTGTCTCGGTCTGACAAGACTCCCCACTCGACAGTGCTCTAGTAGGCTACAATCATCTCTCAATATCTATAATAACACTTATTAGGAAGGCTATCCGAATGAATTAGGATCCGAAATGGCAAGTCAGGTCAGTCACTAGAAAACCAAGCTGTATTGGATAGAAAATGGTAGAGTAAATTAACCTTACCGGACGAAGCATACTACTAATCTACAGGCGAAATGTATGTCTCTCTTTTGTAAGTGAATGGAAATACAAGTCACTATAAAACCAGCACTGTGTCTCTATTCACTGACACTGAGCTGTCCGAAGAAACCAGAAGGGAGCTGCCAACCATCATCATCAGAAGAACAAATCAGCCAGAAACACTCCGATTGACTGCTGCTGAGGCTTGAACACTGCCAGAGAGAACTGCGTTGATTATGAAGGGGAAAGGTGTAATGACTGTTTTCCTACTTGCACTTGTTGCAAAATCCTCCGTGTCTCTTCCGATCACTATAACAGTGATGTTGAATCACCCAGTTACACCGCCCTGCTCTGGATCATGCCATGGTGGCAGAAATAAGACGGGAAGGAAAGATCTATAGAATAAATGGAACATTCTGCCATCACTCCGTGGATCCAAGACCAAGAAAACACATCCCATCAGGAAAAAACACTGGCATGTCACGCTCTGCTCTGCCGTCGCTGCCAGCCACCAGCAAGACTGATACACACTTCATCGGCGTCTCTCTACTGCCACCGTGCGATAGTCTCGGCTCCCATTGTGTACTTCACCCCTAACACACCTGCATAGCTGAGGGGGGGAGAGAGTCGGAAGAAATGCTGAGCTCCGCTGCAGCCCAGCCCATTGAAAATCCTACGAGTCCGCCTACAATTGACACGTCACATTGCATCAACCAATGGTTGTGTGCCATGTCACTGACAATAATAAAATACATCTTTCACGCAGAACTCTCCGTCTTCAGTCATTCAAATAATATGTTTAGATATTAAGGAGGCTGTATGTTTGTATTATCACTGCACTATAATAAAAGGAGGTCCTCAGAATCCATTGTGAGACTAAAAACGTCATAATGCTCGTCAATAAACAACGACGATACAGCCTATAGACAGACAAGAAGCGCAGTGTCTAACAGCGATGTGCAGCGGAAACAACCTGGAGCTGAACACAACGAAAATAAAGGACGTCATAGAGGATTTTATACAGGTTTTATTTGTTCCGTGTGACTGTTATACTGTCTACCTATGTGTGCTATGTAGACCTACTATATGTGAGAGAGCTCCAAATAATAATTCCAATATATTACTTATAACAGAAAACAGCCATACCCAAAGGCACAATGTCCACAACCCAGGGAATGTAGTATAGGAGATGGGGCGTATTTTAAAATCGATACCCACACGGTGCCCATGGGCAGTAGTGGGTAGACTGCTCGAACGCACACAGTGGCCTGTCCGTGGAACGTCGAAGCTGTGCGTTCTGAGGCAGGACGTTCCACTAGTGTCCACCGGGACTAACTTAACAGTTGATTTGTTATATTGTATTAATTTGGAAAAGATGGTGATGTGGACCTCGTTTGTCAATAAAATACATTCGTAGCACTTGACATTTGCTTGTGTGACCATCATTTCCTTTTAATGTCATTCAACAGCATTATAAACCATAACCATGTCTATAGTGTTAGTGTAGTGACGCTATTGACAGTGGAGCTGTACATTCCACTTCCTATGTAAAAGTCATTAGCATAGTGGTTAATATGTAGCTAACAGCCTCTCACCCATGCCTTTAAAAGTGTACCCAACCCGTCACATTGAGCAAGAATGGAAGCCAGTATAGGCTCCGGTGGCTTCTGTCAAGCTCTGTGTGATTGATGACGCTCTCTTTAGGTCCGCCCCCATCGTGACTCAGTCTCTGCAGAAGTATATGGGTCATTGGCAATAGAGCCCAAAGCGATATATTAATGACTTCACTAATGACACTCCAAAGCAGAATAGAGTGTATAAATGGCACATCTTAAATCAGTCTTTCGATACACTCAGATATTGTAAAACAGCAAAAGGGGAAATGACAGTAGCTATGACACAGACGTTGCCCTTTGTTAGTGGCAGCATATGTAGAGAGCTGCAGTTGAACCCTGTTAAAGCTGAAGGTGCCCAGTGGCTGTGTACGAGGCTGAAGGTGCCCAGTGGCTGTGTACGACGCTGAAGGTGCCCAGTGGCTGTGTACGAGGCTGAAGGTGCCCAGTGGCTGTGTACGAGGCTGAAGGTGCCCAGTGGCTGTGTACGAGGCTGAAGGTGCCCAGTGGCTGTGTACGACGCTGAAGATGCCCAGTGGCTGTGTACGCGGCTGAAGCTGCCCAGTGGCTGTGTACGCGGCTGAAGCTGCCCAGTGGCTGTGTACGCGGCTGAAGGTGCCCAGTGGCTGTGTACGAGGCTGAAGGTGCCCAGTGGCTGTGTACGAGGCTGAAGGTGCAGTGTAAGAAGACATCTCTAAGTCATACTGGTGTGTGAGGAGCTCCTTGTAAGAATGTGAAAATAAAAGGGGAACTGTTTCTTCAGAGCGGTCAGTGAAGCACTACGCAATCCATTATATGGATGAGGACAGTCTGGGAAACCTTTTTGGTATGGTAAAATGCAAAGGGAACGAGATTCATTTTTTTTTTCGATTGGGACAGGTGCACGCTTCTCAGAGATCACAAGTGTCCCACATCAGCAGCCTGCAACCCGACCCATGAACCAGATGGTTGGGGAGGAAGAACTGGAACATCAACCAGGTATCAGATATGCCACACACTGTGTAGATTAGTAAAGACGTAGGTGGATAGCGTATACAATCACTGTCATATCGCTTGGTACATGTGCCATTACAAAAGTGCTTGTGGTGTTGTATTCAATGTCCACATGTGAATAAAGACAATATTGTTCAGAGATGGAATAACCATGTATTGAAATAGTACAATACATCCATAACCACAGCAGGACATAGTGACAGCATCCATTTTCAAAGAACACAACCTCTATTGCGCCCAGAAAATCATCAAAGGGTTATAGTTAGGCCTCCATAGATTACCACCTAGTCGTCTCCCTCCTCGTCATCATCGGCCATAGACTTGAGAGAATGATAAATAATAACATTACACTTTGCTTGTGTATAACCTGTTGGTAATCACCGTATATACACACTACCATGTCATCGTCTGCGTTGTTGAGCTCGGGATGAGGTAATGCCGGGTGAGGTTGAGGCTGTGCATGGTTGAGGACCTCTGGGTGAAACAGTGGATGCTCTTGTTCCAAGACAAGGTTCCTAGGTCCCTCCTCGTCAGAAGATAGTATGTAGTCGCTCTCCTGAATGTGTATTAAAGGCGCTCTCCTGAATGTGCATTAAAGGCATGGTATATATATATCACATACACATGGTATACTTTACACCAGTGAATGAAAGGACATGAAACAGTCAGTCTCAGTCAAGCCGAGTACCTACAGAACAGTTCAGGGTGACGGTAGATGTCTGTGGAGGGGAGATGAAGGTCAGAATCAGTACAAGTTAAATGACTATGGTTAGCACGGCCTATGAACAAGTTGTGTGTAACGTACGATATAATCGTGTGTATCTTACCGGGCTCAGCTCGCGGTTGTTACGACGGTCGTCATGGAAATGACCGGTCTTTTTATTTTGGATGTCGCCAACAAAAACAACCCAAAAAAAACCACTGTGACGCTTACTAGGGCTATACAGGCAACTAACAAAGTCAACTACCCACAACTACGGTGGAAAAACAAAAAACAGGCTGCCTAAATATGATTCCCAATCAGAGACAACGGACAGACAGCTGTCCCTGATTGAGAACCATACCGGACAAAACATAGAAACAGAAAACATAGAAATAAAGAAACTAGAATGCCCACCCTAGTCACACCCTGGGCTATTTTAAGTTTATATTATACATTCATATTTATGTCATGTAAAGTCTCCATACACTTCATGTAAGTATTCAGCCCATATAATAAGATTTTCTGGTAAAAGTGGATTTATATTTTATATCAGGATTTGATTGAGTGATGTTTTGCAGTGCTACCAGGAGAGGGCAGTGTGACAACAACCAGGTTTGGCAGAAGGACGCTTTACGGTCATATCTGTGTTGTTATGGTAACATGATAGGATGGGTAACCAACGATATACAATGATTCTGCAACCCCCCCCCCCCCCCCACAAATATTGATTATTATATATAGCATATGAAGTTAAAAATATACTATTTATAATGTGAAGTTACAGTGAACTAATCACACTTATCAAAAACACATTACCACACACAGACCGACACACACATAAATGCATTAATCAAAAATGTATTTGACAGGGATATCGCATATCAATCAACATTTCTGTAAATGTGACAGATTTAGCCAGCTAGCTAAACTTATTTTTGCGCCCCTAACACTAACTCACACCTGATTCTACCAATCAAAAGGCTTGATGATGAGTTCTTGAGTAGAATCAGAATCAGTTCCCCTGGCTACTATTTCAAAGTTGTCAAAGCTTGAAGTCGTTTGACTCATTTCGATCCCAGACCGAAACTGAGAAGTGCCAGGGGCTTTCCCTACATGAATTTGGCGCCTCTCCAGCTCTCGAGATTCATTGTAGGTTAGGAATGGATAATAGAGCCACGGTTGGACACTTCAGAATACAGCCATGGTTGGAGGAGTCAGCCGGGAGTGGATAGCTGTATCGGCCACTGTTGGATGGCTCAGCAGTAGCTGCATACTAGAGTCATGTTCGGAAAATAGAGGCGTGACATACCAGTCAGCTATGATTGGATAGCTACGGTAGCTCCGCCCCGTTCATAGTCCCAGCGACCGTGCAAGAGTGAACATCTCCCGTGACTGTTATTTCTAAACTTGTCAAAGCTTGAAATCGGTTCACTCATTTCCATCCCAGCCCGAAACCGTATCCATGTATGCTTATGTGTACAAGGTGGTGCTTTGTTGAATAAAACGGAAACAAACCAACCAGAATATAATAATAAAATGTCTTTAATTTCACATTTCAATATTATATCACACTGCATACTAGAGTCATGTTCGGAAAAAATAATAATAATAAAAATAAAAACTGAGAAACAACCTCGGTTGGAAAAAACGGCCTGGTTGGATATAAAGCCTCGGTTGGATATAACGGCCTCGTTCGGAAAAAACGGCCTCGGTTGGATATAAAGCCTCGTTTGGATATAACGGCCTCGTTCGGATATAACGCGCCGGCTGGATAAAACGACCTCGGTTGGATAAAACCGTGGATGTAAGTGAATGGAAATACAAGTCACTATATAACCAGCACTACTCACTGACACTGCGCTGTAAAACGAAACCAGAAGGGAGCTGCCAACCGTCATCATCAGAAGAACAAATCAGCCAGAAACACTCCGATTGACTGCTGCTGAGGCTCGAACACTGCCAGAGAGAACTGCGTTGATTATGAAGGGGAAAGGTGTAATGACTGTTTTCCTACTTGCACTTGTTGCAAAATCCTCCGTGTCTCTTCCCATCACTATAACAGTGATGTTGAATCACCCAGTTACACCGCCCTGCTCTGGATCATGCCATGGTGGCAGAAATAAGACGGGAAGGAAAGATCCATAGAATAAATGGAACATTCTGCCATCACTCCGTGGATCCAAGACCAAGAAAACACATCCCATCAGGAAAAAACACTGGCATGTCACGCTCTGCTCTGCCGTCGCTGCCAGCCACCAGCAAGACTGATACACACTTCATCGGCGTCTCTCTACTGCCACCGTGCGATAGTCTCGGCTCCCAATGTGAACTTCACCCCTTACACACCAGCATAGCTGAGGGGGGAGAGAGATTCGGAAGAAATGCTGAGAGCTCCGCTGCAGCCCAGCCCATTGAAAATCCAACGAGGCCGCCTACAATTGACACGCTACATTGCATCAACCAATGGTTGTGTGCCATGTCACTGACAATAATAAAATACATATTTCATGCAGAACTCTCCGTCTTCAGTCATTCAAATAATATGTTTAGATATTAAGGAGGCTGTATGTTTGTATTATCACAACACTATAATAAAAGGGGGGTCCTCAGAATCCATTGTGAGACTAAAAACGTCATAATGCTCATCAATAAACAACGACGATACAGCCTATAGACAGACAAGAAGCGCAGTGTCTAACAGCGATGTGCAGCGGAAACAACCTGGAGCTGAACACGAAGAAAAGAAAGGACGTCATAGAGGATTTTAGAAATGTTTTATTTGTTCCATGTGACTGTTATACTGTCTACCTATGTGTGCTATGTAGACCTACTATATGTGAGAGAGCTCCAAAGAATAATTACAATGTATTACTTATAACAGAAAACAGCCATAACCAAAGGCACAATGTCCACAACCCAGGGGATGTAGTAAAGGAGATGGGGCGTATTTTAAAATCGATACCCACACGGTGCCCATGGGCAGTAGTGGGTAGACTGCTCGAACGCACACAGTGGCCTGTCTGTGGAACGTCGAAGCTGTGCGTTCTGAGGCAGGACGTTCCACTAGTGTCCACCGGGACTAACCTAACAGTTGATTTTTTTAATGTTATATCAATTTGGAAAAGATGGTGATGTGGACCTCGTTTGTCAATAAAAATACATTGGTAGCACTTGACATTTGCTTGTGTGACCATAATTTCCTTTTAATGTCATTCAACAGCATTATAAACCATAACCATGTCTATAGTGTTAGTGTAGTGACGCTATTGACAGTGGAGCTGTACATTCCACTTCCCATGTAAGTCATTAGCATAGTGGTTAATATGTAGCTAACAGCCTCTCACCCATGCCTTTAAAAGTGTCCCCAACCCGTCACATTGAGCAAGCATGGAAGCCAGTATAGGCTCCGGTGGCTTCTGTCAAGCTCTGTGTGATTGATGACGCTCTCTTTAGGTCCGCCCCCATCGTGACTCAGTCTCTGCAGAAGTATATGGGTCATTGGCAATAGGGCCCAATGCGATATATTAATGACTACACTAATGACACTCCAAAGCAGAATAGAGTGTATAAATGGCACATCTTAAATCAGTCTTTCGATACACTCAGATATTGTAAAACAGCAAAAGGGGAAATGACAGTAGCTATGACACAGACGTTGCCCTTTGTTAGTGGCAGCACATGTAGAGAGCTGCAGTTGAACCCTGTTAAAGCTGAAGGTGCCCAGTGGCTGTGTACGACGCTGAAGGTGCCCAGTGGCTGTGTACGACGCTGAAGGTGCCCAGTGGCTGTGTACGACGCTGAAGGTACCCAGTGGCTGTGTACGAGGCTGAAGATACCCAGTGGCTGTGTACAAGGCTGAAGGTGCCCAGTGGCTGTGTACGAGGCTGAAGGTGCCCAGTGGCTGTGTACGAGGCTGAAGGTGCCCAGTGGCTGTGTACGAGGCTGAAGATGCCCAGTGGCTGTGTACGAGGCTGAAGGTGCCCAGTGGCTGTGTACGAGGCTGAAGGTGCCCAGTGGCTGTGTACGAGGCTGAAGGTGCCCAGTGGCTGTGTACGAGGCTGAAGGTGCCCAGTGGCTGTGTACGACGCTGAAGGTGCCCAGTGGCTGTGTACGACGCTGAAGGTGCCCAGTGGCTGTGTACGAGGCTGAAGGTGCCCAGTGGCTGTGTACGAGGCTGAAGGTGCCCAGTGGCTGTGTACGAGGCTGAAGGTGCCCAGTGGCTGTGTACGAGGCTGAAGGTGCCCAGTGGCTGTGTACGACGCTGAAGGTGCCCAGTGGCTTTGTACGAGGCTGAAGGTGCCCAGTGGCTGTGTACGAGGCTGAAGGTGCCCAGTGGCTGTGTACGAGGCTGAAGGTGCCCAGTGGCTGTGTACGACGCTGAAGGTGCCCAGTGGCTGTGTACGACGCTGAAGGTGCCCAGTGGCTGTGTACGACGCTGAAGGTGCCCAGTGGCTGTGTACGACGCTGAAGGTGCCCAGTGGCTGTGTACGAGGCTGAAGGTGCCCAGTGGCTGTGTACGAGGCTGAAGGTGCCCAGTGGCTGTGTACGAGGCTGAAGGTGCCCAGTGGCTGTGTACGAGGCTGAAGGTGCCCAGTGGCTGTGTACGACGCTGAAGGTGCCCAGTGGCTTTGTACGAGGCTGAAGGTGCCCAGTGGCTGTGTACGAGGCTGAAGGTGCCCAGTGGCTGTGTACGAGGCTGAAGGTACCCAGTGGCTGTGTACGAGCCTGAAGGTGCAGTGTAAGAAGACATCTCTAAGTCATACTGGTGTGTGAGGAGCTCCTTGTAAGAATGTGAAAATAAAAGGGGAACTGTTTCTTCAGAGCGGTCAGTGAAGCACTACGCAATCCATTATATGGATGAGGACAGTCTGGGAAACCTTTTTGGTATGGTAAAATGCAAAGGGAACGAGATTCATTTTTTTTTTCGATTGGGACAGGTGCACGCTTCTCAGAGATCACAAGTGTCCCACATCAGCAGCCTGCAACCCGACCCATGAACCAGATGGTTGGGGATGAAGAACTGGAACATCAACCAGGTATCAGATATGCCACACACTGTGTAGATTAGTAAAGACGTAGGTGGATAGCGTATACAATCACTGTCATATCGCTTGGTACATGTGCCATTACAAAAGTGCTTGTGGTGTTGTATTCAATGTCCACATGTGAATAAAGACAATATTGTTCAGAGATGGAATAACCATGTATTGAAATAGTACAATACATCCATAACCACAGCAGGACATAGTGACAGCATCCATTTTCAAAGAACACAACCTCTATTGCGCCCAGAAAATCATCAAAGGGTTATAGTTAGGCCTCCATAGATTACCACCTAGTCGTCTCCCTCCTCCTCATCATCGGCCATATACTTGAGAGAATGATAAATAATAACATTACACTTTGCTTGTGTATAACCTGTTGGTAATCACCGTATATACACACTACCATGTCATTGTCTGCGTTGTTGAGCTCGGGATGAGGTAATGCTGGGTAAGGTTGAGGACCTCTGGGTGAAACAGTGGATGATCTTGTTCCAAGACAAGGTTCCTATGTCCCTCCTCGTCAGAAGATAGTATGTAGTCGCTCTCCTGAATGTGTATTTAAAGGCGCTCTCCTGAATGTGCATTAAAGGCATGGTATATATATATATCACATACACATGGTATACTTTACACCAGTGAAGTAAAGGACATGAAACAGTCAGTCTCAGTCAAGCCGAGTACCTACATAACAGTTCAGGGTGACGGTAGATGTCTGTGGAGGGGAGATGAAGGTCAGAATCAGTACAAGTTAAATGACTATGGTTAGCACGGCCTATGAACAAGTTGTGTGTAACGTATGATATAATCGTGTGTATCTTACCGGGCTCAGCTCGCGGTTGTCACGACGGTCGTCAGGGAAATTACCGGTCTTTTTATTTTGGATGTCGCCAACAAAAACAACCCAAAAAAAAAACACTGTGACGCTTACTAGGGCTATACAGGCAACTAACAAAGTCAACTACCCACAACTACGGTGGAAAAACAAAAAACAGGCTGCACAAAATATGATTCCCAATCAGAGACAACGGACAGACAGCTGTCCCTGATTGAGAACCATACCGGACAAAACATAAAAACAGAAAACATAGAAATAAAGAAACTAGAATGCCCACCCTAGTCACACCCTGGGCTATTTTAAGTTTATATTATACATTCATATTTATGTCATGTAAAGTCTCCATACACTTCATGTAAGTATTCAGCCCATATAATAAGATTTTCTGGTAAAAGTGGATTTATATTTTATATCAGGATTTGATTGAGTGATGTTTTGCAGTGCTACCAGGAGAGGGCAGTGTGACAACAACCAGGTTTGGCAGAAGGACGCTTTACGGTCATATCTGTGTTGTTATGGTAACATGATAGGATGGGTAACCAACGATATACAATGATTCTGCAACCCCCCCCCCCACAAATATTGATTATTATATATAGCATATGAAGTTAAAAATATACTATTTATAATGTGAAGTTACAGTGAACTAATCACACTTATTAAAAACACATTACCACACACAGACCGACACACACATAAATGCATTAATCAAAAATGTATTTGACAGGGATATCGCATATCAATCAACATTTCTGTAAATGTGACAGATTTAGCCAGCTAGCTAAACTTATTTTTGCCCCCCTAACACTAACTCACACCTGATTCTAGCAATCAAAAGGCTTGATGATGAGTTCTTGAGTAGAATCAGAATCAGTTCCCCTGGCTACTATTTCAAAGTTGTCAAAGCTTGAAGTCGTTTGACTCATTTCGATCCCAGACCGAAACTGAGAAGTGCCAGGGGCTTTCCCTACATGAATTTGGCGCCTCTCCAGCTCTCGAGATTCATTGTTGGTTAGGAATGGATAATAGAGCCACGGTTGGACACTTCAGAATACAGCCATGGTTGGAGGAGTCAGCCGGGAGTGGATAGCTGTATCGGCCACTGTTGGATGGCTCAGCCGTAGCTGCATACTAGAGTCATGTTCGGATAATAGAGGCGTGGTGAGATATACCAGTCAGCTCTGATTGGATAGCTACGGTAGCTCCACCCCGTTCATAGTCACAGACACGAAACTGCTCTCAGTCTGTCAGCGACCGTGCAAGAGTGAACATCTCCCGTGACTGTTATTTCTAAACTTGTCAAAGCTTGAAATCGGTTCACTCATTTCCATCCCAGCCCGAAACCGTATCTATGTATGCTTATGTGTACAAGGTGGTGCTTTGTTGAATAAAACGGAAACAAACCAAACAGAATATAATAATAAAATGTCTTTAATTTCACATTTCAATATTATATCACACTGCATAGAGTCATGTTCGGAAAAAAAATAAATAAATAATAATAATAAAAATAATAATAATAAAAATAAAAACTGAGAAACAACCTCGGTTGGAAAAAATGGCCTGGTTGGATATAACGGCCTCGGTTGGATATAACGGCCTCGGTTGGATATAAAGCCTCGTTTGGATATAACGGCCTCGGTTGGATATAACGGCCTCGTTCGGATATAACGCGCCGGCTGGATAAAACAACCTCGGTTGGATGAAACCGTGGATGTAAGTGAATGGAAATACAAGTCACTATATAACCAGCACTACTCACTGACACTGCGCTGTAAAACGAAACCAGAAGGGAGCTGCCAACCGTCATCATCAGAAGAACAAATCAGCCAGAAACACTCCGATTGACTGCTGCTGAGGCTTGAACACTGCCAGAGAGAACTGCGTTGATTATGAAGGGGAAAGGTGTAATGACTGTTTTCCTACTTGCACTTGTTGCAAAATCCTCCGTGTCTCTTCCGATCACTATAACCGTGATGTTGAATCACCCAGTTACACCGCCCTGCTCTGGATAGAATAAATGGAACATTCTGCCATCACTCCGTGGATCCAAGACCAAGAAAACACATCCCATCAGGAAAAAACACTGCCATGTCACGCTCTGCTCTGTCGTCGCTGCCAGCCACCAGCATGACTGACACACACTTCATCGGCGTCTCTCTACTGGCACCGTGCGATAGTCTCGGCTCCCATTGTGAAACTTCACCCCTTACACACCAGCATAGCTGAGGGGGGAGAGAGACTCGGAAGAAATGCTGAGCTCCGCTGCAGCCCAGCCCATTGAAAATCCTACGAGTCCGCCTACAATTGACACGTCACATTGCATCAACCAATGGTTGTGTGCCATGTCACTGACAATAATAAAATACATCTTTCACGCAGAACTCTCCGTCTTCAGCCATTCAAATAATATGTTTAGATATTAAGGAGGCTGTATGTCTGTATTATCACAGCACTATAATAAAAGGGGGGTCCTCAGAATCCATTGTGAGACTAAAAACGTCATAAGTCTCGTCACTAACAACGACGATACAGCCTATAGACAGACAAGAAGCGCAGTGTCTAACAGCGATGTGCAGCGGAAACAACCTGGAGCTGAACACGAAGAAAAGAAAGGACGTCATAGAGGATTTTATACAGGTTTTATTTGTTCCGTGTGACTGTTATACTGTCTACCTCTGTGTGCTATGTAGACCTACTATATGTGAGAGAGCTCCAAATGGTTGATGGTCTCCAGAATGGGAAAGTTTGGGAACTGCTGAGCTAGACAGTCACATCTGTGGGGTAACATGATAGGATGGGAACCGCTGAGCTAGACAGTCACATCTGTGTGGTAACATGATAGGATGGGAACCGCTGAGCTAGACAGTCACATCTGTGTGGTAACATGATAGGATGGGAACCGGTGAGCTAGACAGTCACATCTGTGTGGTAACATGATAGGATGGGAACCGCTGAGCTAAACAGTCACATCTGTGAGGTAACATGATAGGATGGGAACCGCTGAGCTAGACAGTCACATCTGTGAGGTAACATGATAGGATGGGAACCGCTGAGCTAGACAGTCACATCTGTGAGGTAACATGATAGGATGGGTACCGCTGAGCTAGACAGTCACATCTGTGTGGTAACATGATAGGATGGGTAACCAATGATATACAATGATTCTGCAGACCCAAAACAGACTATTATGTATAGTATTTGACGTTACATTGAACTAATCACAGTAATCAGAGACCAACTCACATAGATACATACAGACAGAACACATTATTTTTAATTGACATGTACTCCATGTATTTGACAGGCACATCAATAAACACTTCTGTAAATGTACCAGATTTTTCCACATAGACACACCCTGTGTTTTAATGAAATCAACTATAGGTCTATGCACTGAGCTTGTCTGATGCTTTAAGCGCACTGTTTCGAAAAAATAATTAAGACACACAAATGACTCAAAAGGGAGCCAGAGATCAAGATAATCAGAAGACAAGATATCATCAAGGCAAAGGGTGGCTACTTTGAAGAATCTAAAATATAGACCAGGGCCCATTTTGATTTGTTTAACACTTTTTTGGTTACTACATGATTCCATATGTGTTATTTCACAGTTTTTATGTCTTCACTAGTATTCTACAATGTAGAAAATAGCAAAAAATAAAGAAACTGACAACCTAAATGACTAACGTTTGACTGGGAATGTATATAATTCATATTTACAAGACATTCAGTACCAATCAAAAGAACCCTACATCAGGGCTCTCCCTACTTTTATCCACCTTCTCTGTTGTCATTTCTCAATCTCTTTTTACTGTTAAACACTCAGTCTTGAGTCTTTGTCTGTCCCAAATGGTACTCTATTCCCGATATAGTGCACAACTTTAGACCAGGGCCCTATTCCCTATATAGTGCACTACTTTAAACCAGGGCCCTATTCCCTATGTAGTGCATTACTTTAGACCAGGACCCTATTCCCTATGTAGTGCACTACTTTAGACCAGGGCCCATAGGGCTCTGTATAGGGAATAGGATGCCATTTGGGACTGCTTTGGCTGATCAGTAAAGGTCGAGGGTCATGCTCAGGGGGTTACCATGGAGATAGAGGAATATGTCAAATTAAAACAGGACGGAGAGATACTACTGGCCGTGCAGGCTTTTGCCCTGACCCTGCTCTAACACCTGATTCTACTAATCAGTCTAATCAGAACCTTGACTGGCAGAATGAGGTGTGTTAGAGCAGGGCTGAAGCAAAAGCCTGCAGACCCAGTAGCTCTCTGGGAGGAGGGTTGGTCTCACCAAGACCACTTAGGTTCATACGGCATAAACTAGCTTTCTGATTGGTTTACCGGGGCCATCAATTAGCTTTCTGATTGGTTTACCGGCCATCAATTAGCTTTCTGATTGGTTAATTTACATACACCTTAGCCAATCACAATTCCTGACATTTAATCCCAATACAAATTCCCTGTCTTAGGTCAGTTAGGATCACCACTTTATTTTAAGAATATGAAATGTCAGAATAATAGTAAAGAGAATGATTTATTTCAGCTTTTATTTCTTTCACCACATTCCCAGTGGGTCAGAAGTTTACATACACTCAATTAGTATTTGGTAGCATTTCCTTTAAATTGTTTAACTTGGGTCAAACGTTTCAGGTAGCCTTCCACAAGCTTCCCACAATAAGTTGGGTGAATTTTGGCCCATTCCTCCTGACAGAGCTGGTGTAACTGAGTCAGGTTTTTAGGCCTCCTTGCTCACGCATGCTTTTTCAGTTCTGCCCACAAATTTTCTAGGTCAGAGCTTTGTGATGGCCACTCCAATACCTTGACTTTGTTGTCCTTAAGCCATTTTGCCACAACTTTGGAAGTATGCTTGGGGTCATTGTCCATTTGGAAGACCCATTTGTGACCAAGCTTTAACTTCCCGACTGATGTCTTGAGAGACGATCTAGGATCAGGTATGTTTGAATAGGAGTGTTAATATCCATTCTACCATTAGGTTGGTACCCCAACACTGTTACTGTTCATTCTACCATTAGGTTGGTACCCAAACACTGTTACTATTCATTCTACCATTAGGTTGGTACCCCAACACTGTTACTATTCATTCTACCATTAGGTTGGTACCCAAACACTGTTACTATCCATTCTACCATTAGGTTGGTACCCCAACACTGTTACTATCCATTCTACTATTAGGTTGGTACCCAAACACTGTTACTATCCATTCTACCATTAGGTTGGTACCCCAACACTGTTACTATCTATTCTACCATTAGGTTGGTACCCCAACACTGTTACTATCCATTCTACCATTAGGTTGGTACCCCAACACTGTTACTATCCATTCTACCATTAGGTTGGTACCCCAACACTCTTACTATCCATTCTACCATTAGGTTGCTACCCCAACACTGTTACTATATATTCTACCGTTAGGTTGCTACCCCAACACTGTTACTATCCATTCTACCATTAGGTTAGTACCCCAACAATGTTACTATCCATTCTACCATTAAGTTGGTACCCCAACACTGTTGATCTGAAGCTGTGAACAAAGACAGTGGTCCAGCTCCCCAAGAAGGTTGATCATCCTGGAACACGACTCAGTTCCTTTTCTCAACACCATGTCGATGATGTCACGTGCCTTCTCTGCCCTCTCAGCTATCACCTTCACTGACTCCATTTCCTCCTGGTTGATGACTGTGTGTTGCAGGAGTCCGTCCAGCAGACCATCCAGGACAGCTCTTGACGCTCGTTTCACAAACTCTGTCCGTACAGAACGCAGCTGCTGCTCTGCAGAACCAGTCAGACTGCTCTTAGCTGGACCTCCTGCCCCCGACACAGCACCTGAGAGAGTCAGGTTACAATATAACTACATTTGTACATTTACATTTCAGTCATTTAGAAGCAGACTCCTAAAATAACAAGTCTTGAGAAAACATAATATTTTACAATAATGACCTGAACACCACATATTCACATTTAGGGACGATTTCACAAACATAGAAAAACAGACTGGGACATTCAGAACCAGGCTAATCTACATCAAGTCCTGGAGGAGATGTCATTGGGGCATTCAGAACCAGGCTGATCTACATCAAGTCCTGGAGGAGATGTCATTGGGGCATTCAGAACCAGGCTGATCTACATCAAGTCCTGGAGGAGATGTCATTGGGACATTCAGAACCAGGCTAATCCTCATCAAGTCCTGGAGGAGATGTCATTGTTCTTGAAGACAGTATTTTACAATCAGGACTAGTCCAGGTCCTACAGTAAACCATGTTGACTGGCCCTCATGCCATTGGTTTGTACAGAGCATTCAGAAAGTATTCAGACCCCTTGACTTTGTTCACATTTTGTTACGTTACAGACTTGCCTTATTCTAAAATGGATTAAATAAATGTTTTCCCTCATCAATCTACACACAGTACCCCATAATGACATTACAATACCCCATAATGACATCACAATACCCCATAATGACATCACAATACCCCATAATGACATCACAATACCCCATAATGACATCACAACACCCCATACTGACAAAGTGAAAACAGATGTTTACAAATGTATTAAAAATAAACAGAACCTAATTTACATAAGTATTCAGACCCTTTGCTATGAGACTCGAAATTGAGCTCAGAGACAGGATTATGTTGAGGCCCAGATCTGGGGAGAGGTACCGAAAAATGTATGCAGCATTGAAGGTCCCCACGAACACAGTGGACTCCATCATTCTTAAATGGAAGGAGTTTGGAACCACCAAGACTCTTCATAGAGCTGGCCGCCCAGTCAAACTGAGCAATCGGGGGAGAAGGGCTTTGGTCAGGGAGGTGACAGAGCTCTAGAGTTCCTTTGTGGAGATGGGAGAACCTTCCAGAAGGACAACCATCTCTGCAGCACTCCACCAATCAGGCCTTTATGGTAGTGGCCAGACTGAAGCCACTCCTCAGTAAAAGGCACATGACAGCCTGCTTCGAGTTAGCCAAAAGGCACCTAAAGGACTCTCAGACTATGTGAAACAAAATGATCTGGTCTGATGAAACCAAGATTGAACTCTTTGGCCTGAATGCCAAGCGTCACATCTGGATGAAACCTGGCACCATCCCTACAGTGAAGCATGGTGGTGGAAGCATCCCTACAGTGAAGCATGGTGGTGGCACCAACCCTACGGTGAAGCATGGTGGTGGAAGCATCATGCTGTGGGGATGTTTTTCAGCGGCAGGGACTGGGAGACTATTCAGGATCAAGGGAAAGATGAACGGAGAAAAGTACAGAGAGATCCTTGATGTAAACCTGCTCCAGAGAGCTCAGGACCTCAGACTGGGGCGAAGGTTCACCTGGGTGTTTCTGAATGTCCTTGACTGGCCCAGACAAAGCCCGGACATGAACCCGATCTAACATCTCTGGAGAGACCTGAATATAGCTGTGCAGCGACGCTCCCCATCCAACCTGACAGAGCTTGAGAGGATCTGCAGAGAAGAATGGGAGAAACTCCCCAAAAACAGGTGTGCCAAGCTTTCAGTTTTGTCTGTTTTTGCTTTGTCAGTATGGGGTGTTGTGATGTCATTATGGGGTATTGTGATGTCATTATGGGGTGTTGTGTGTAGATTGATGAGGAAAAACATTTATTTAATCAATTTTAGAATAAAGCTGAAACGTAAGAAAATGTGGAAAAAGTCAAGAGGTCTGAATACTTTCTGAATGCATTGTAACTCATGTTTACTTACTTGTTGAACAGGTGTCAGTGATGTATTCATCTGAAAGATAAACAAAAATGAGGTTATATCACTCTAAACAGCATCTGGTACTAAAGTACAACGTGATGATTGACATATCCCATCCAACTACCTCATCCCCATGCTGTTATTTATTTATTTATCTTGCTCCTTTGCACCCCAGTATCTCTACTTGCACATTCATCTTCTGCACATTCTTCCATTCCAGTGTTTAATTGCTATATTGTAATTATTTCGCCACTATGGCCTATTTATTGCCTTACCTCCCTTATCTTACCTCATTTGCACACACTGTGTTTATAGACTTTTTCTATTGTATTATTGACTGTATGAGTAACTCTGTTTTGTTTGTGTCGCACTGCTTTGCTTTATCTTGGCCAGGTCGCAGTTGTAAATGAGAACTTGTTCTCAACTAGCCTACCTGGTTAAATAAAGGTGTTCTCAAAAAGTCTACCTGGTTAAATAAAGGTGTTCTCAACTAGCCTACCTGGTTAAATAAAGGTGTTCTCAACTAGCCTACCTGGTTAAATAAAGGTGAAATAAAAATAAATATGCTCCTACCTTGTGATACTTTCTCTTTCCATACTGTCCTCTCATCATCATTGAATAACTCCATCTCAATGTCAATAGCTGTCATTTTCACAACCGCCCTGAAAAAGCTTGGTGTGGTGTCTCTTTGTATGAGATGAATCTTCTGGAGAGAGAGATTGTTTTGGCAATGTAAACATATGTTTCCCATGCCAATAAAGCCATTTGAATTGAATTGAGAGCGACTGAGAGAGAGAGACAGAGAGGAAGAGAGAGAAAGAGAGGAAGAGGGAGAGACAGAGAGAGAGAGAGAGACAGAGCGACAGAGAGATCAATGCATAGAAATGTGACTTAAATGTCAGATTCATGTTCTTATTCTACTTAAACTGTACCTGTGGATTGATGGCGGTAGAACAGGGAATGTTCAGTCTGAAGGAACTATTCAGTTTGAAGGACTGCTCTGGTCTGGAGATGAGAATCCTTGAAGACCCTTGAGGCTTTTCCTGTTGTTCCACAGCCTGTGAAACGAGGCACGGAATACCCAGCCAGTCAATGTACAGTCTTATTCAAACATTATTCAGAAAACTAGCAACACACTTATCTTCATTTAATGAGCGTCAACATAACTAACCAGTGGTACAGTTTAAGGTCATCTCTATAATAATGGTACCTCACCTGTATTTGGCCGGGGTTCCAGGGGAACAGGTACAGGCGAGAAATTAATGTTTCCCTTTTCACTGTCAGATAGAGCATCAGCTCACAGTGGACATCTACGTTCCATGAAAAGATATAGCTCAGTATAACAGAGATAGCTGAGAACTTGGGATGGAGAATCTTAGCATGGAATCTGGTGACCTCATGCACTTCCTCTAAAGACACTCCATGTTCCTCTACATGAAGAATCTTCATCTCATTCCTCAGGGAAGGGTTGGTCCCTGAACAACACAATACAAAGGAGACAGAAAGACAAATATTGTATTATTCATCCAACTAAAATACAAAGGATATGCAGTACCAGATCACAGTAAACTCAAACTCCCAGAATAGTTTATTCATTAATTCAGGCAGTGAAACAAAGCTACATGGAAACGTCTTTCTGAATACTATTTCTACATGGTTTTACCTAAACAGACAAAGTGTGGCAGATTAACTTCCTCCAGTTCACCTAACTCCATAGTGATGTCCAGCAATGGACCACCTTGTGTGTACTGCATGTCTTTCAGAAGTTGACTGTAGGGTTCCCAGTTCCTGAAGTGATACTTCAGAATGACATCTCTCTCACACAGCCAGCGGAGCCCAGACACTGTGCACTCATAACTCCCTTTGGGTGTCCTGTGTCTGAAGGCAACAACAAGATATGGGAGAGAGGGTCAATCATCAAATGGAGAGGTTGGATTAGAAGACTATTCCCAAAGGTAACAGGGAAATACACTAGCAGGTGGAATGAAATGTTATAAGTAGTTATTTTACCTGAACATTGTCACTCCCTGGACAGTGGAAGTCAAGGGTTCAATCTGAAGCCAGTGTGTGGAGTCCTGAACAAGGACAAGCATGTCAGTAATACATATGGGGCCTGTTTCCTGGACACAGATTGAGTCTAGTGCTGGACTAAAAAGCATGCTCAATGGAAGATTCAATAGAAAGTTCTTTAAGGTCCAGGACTAGGCTTAATCTGAGTCTGAGAAACAGGCCAATTAACCAAAGTAACTAATCTAATGTATTTATTCAATGTTACATGGAATGCTGGTGATTTATCAATTAAAATGTCTAATGACAAAATATGACACCAGCTAAAATCCTGCATGACTACAAGCAGAACACAGGACTGTCTATATCCCAGGATGAATGGTTGGTCAGTACACACCTGGCTTTGAGACTGTGTGTATATTACTAAAGCAGAACACAGGACTGTCTATATCCCAGGATGAATGGTTGGTCAGTATACACCTGGCTTTGAGACTGTGTTTATATTACTAAAGCAGAACACAGGACTGTCTATATCCCAGTATGAATGGTTGGTCAGTACACACCTGGCTTTGAGACTGTGTTTATATTACTAAAGCAGAACACAGGACTGTCTATATCCCAGTATGAATGGTTGGTCACTACACACCTGGCTTTGAGACTGTGTTTATATTACTAAAGCAGAACACAGGACTGTCTATATCCCAGGCTGTGCCGGACTCCTGCAGGTATGTAAAAGTAAGAATTGACATTATGACTTACCTCAACATGGTCACAAGTCTTACAGCTCTGAGGAATCCCTGAAGTCAAAAGTAGTTGTTTAAAATTGACAATCTCATGTAATAATGAATAAGTAATTATTAAATAGACGTGTAATATACATGAATATAAGTGATCAACAGTCTCAGAATGTACCCCCATTAGCATAACATAATCTGACATTAGTGATATATTAATGTTTGTGAAAGCAGGAAACAACATCGTTCTGGTCCATGTTTTGTAGATGTTGGGGGCCTGATTTCTGGTAGATCCTAGGATGAGAGCTTAAAGGTAGAGTCAGATAAATTATGTTGTACCCAGCAGCACCACAGATATTGTGATGAGCAAGATGCCTGACTTCTCTCTCACACAGTCCCACACAGTTTCTAGCCATGTGCAAAGGATGATTCAGAATTAGTTGGGTCACATAGATAAGATGTTTTATTTTCGTAATATGCTTGTGAGATACTTGTCATTATTAGAATGTTTCCCTTTGGACTATAGTGTTGGCAGTTGCAGTTATCCCTTCTCGGCTCAGTCACTTGGGGCCCAGAGAGGGGAGAGGTCAGGCTCGTCTTCATATGTATCTGTTAAACCATCTGGTGCTATGTAGAATATCAGAAGGGGAGGAGGACAGAATGGAACATTGTCTTCTCATGGTGTCTGTAACTATTCCTAAACCATGTAAAGGGCTCCATTATGTCTGTATTCCAGTCACTCCTTTCTTTTCCATGTCTGGGGAGGAGTACGGCAGTGTCTGGGACCATTATACCACCTCTTCTGATGTTGAACTTATCTTTCATAGTATATGACCTAGAGGTTCACTCCCCTTAGTGAGCTTCTCTAGGAGTGGGGAGAAGAGGGGGTGTATTTGGGATGGGAGTATCTAGAATTGACAATTGATATATGCCATTGGATGAGGTAATGTTTTGGTCCTAAGTGGTACCAAGAACAAGATCAGAACCTCAGTTAAAGAGACCAAACTGAACGGTAATTTATAGCTAATGCTATGAATTATGGGATACTCCTCTTTCAAGTAAAAGGTTCTTTGTGAACTGTTCCTAAGATCTGTGGTTCGTTATGTGAGTTGAGAGGGGTGTGTCTTGGCTATAAATGATACTAAGAATTGTGTTGTAGGGACTCTCAGAGAATTAATTTATAAACACTGAATTGATCTGAGAGTCAAAATGGGCTATGGTGAAGCTCATATTTGCTTAAAGATGGACTTTATAATATAACTCTGACTTGTGTGTGGTTTGCTCTCTCATCTGTTATACAGGAAATTACCACAACAAGAGTCAGATAAATTATGTTGTACGAGCAACACCACAGATATTGTGATGAGCAAGATGCCCGACTTCTCTCTCACACAGTCACACACAGTATCTGCCCATGTGAAAGGGTTCTCTTCACTCTCTTACAGAGTGGTAGCCACGGGACTAAAACAGAGAAGTTTAGCCTAATGCTCCAATGCTCTTAGTTGTTGTATAAATGTACCCACTGTGATGATTACTTTGTGCATCTACGTCATATCGCTGACTCTACCTTTAAGTTGGTTTTGACAAAATAGATCATGATTGTGTTCCTTGTCTGGGACTCAAGTATAATGAACTCTTTCATCATATTTCGGTTTGAAAACAATTCAGTTACAACTCACTTTTCTCAAGTCCAGACTTGATACAACACTCTCCACCATGGTCTCTGGTGTTTTCAGGTCCAGACTTGATACAACTCTCTCCACCATGGTCTCTGGTGTCCTCAGGTCCAGGCTTGATCCAACTCTCTCCACCATGGTCTCTGGTGTCCTCAGGTCCAGGCTTGATCCAACTCTCTCCACCATGGTCTCTGGTGTCCTCAGGTCCAGGCTTGATCCAACACTCTCCACCATGGTCTCTGGTGTCCCCAGGTCCAGGCTTGATCCAACTCTCTCCACCATGGTCTCTGGTGTCCTCAGGTCCAGGCTTGATCCAACACTCTCCACCATGGTCTCTGGTGTCCTCAGGTCCAGGCTTGATCCAACTCTCTCCACCATGGTCTCTGGTGTTGGTAAAGCAGAAGAATAGACTGATTAAACTAAATAAAACTTATAAAGGCTTTATATATCATAGATACAGTCTTCATAAGCAATATAAAGTGTGTATAAAGGGTGACAGAACAGCTCCCTATGTAGGGTGCATTGCCTAAATGTGACATAACCCACTATGTCAACTTCCATAAAGCCAATATTGATGGTGACGTTACAGATGACATTGCTTATCTTGATGAAAGCCCCTTGAGATGTGAAGTCATCAGGTTTCATGAGTTACATTCCCCTCTAGAGATGACATCACCAGGTATCATGAGTTACATTCCCCCTAGAGATGTGAAGTCACCAGGTATCATGAGTTACATTCCCCCCTAGAGATGTGAAGTCACCAGGTATCATGAGTTGCATTCCCCCCTTGAGATGTGAAGTCATCAGGTATTATGAGTTACATTTCCCCCTAGAGATGTGAAGTCACCAGGTATCATGAGTTACATTCCCCCCTAGAGATGAAGTCACCATGTATCATGAGTTACATTCCCCCCTAGAGAGATGACGTCACCAGGTATCATGAGTTACATTCACCCCTAGAGATGAAGTCACCATGTATCATGAGTTACATCCCCCCCTAGAGATGTGAAGTCACCAGGTATCATGAGTTACACACACTCTTCCCCCCTCAAAACACTGCACTGCACTTGTGACACAAAATTGAGACTGACATTGCAGTGAGGCTGTTCTATTCAACAGGTTCTCCTGCCCTCTAGTGGTTAGAGTGAGGCTGACTCTTAAATAACACATTAAAACCTTTTGTGACTAGGGGGCATATTTTCATTTTTGGAAAAATAACGTTCCCGTATTAAACAGGATATTTTGTCAGGACAAGATGCTAGAATATGCATACAATTGACAGCTTAGGATAGAAAACACTCTAAAGTTTCCAAAACTGTAAAAATATTGTCTGTGAGTATAACAGAACTGATATTGCAGGGAAAGCCTGAGAAAAATCCAATCCGGAAGTGACTCATTTTTTGAAAGCTCTGCGTTCCAACGCGTCCCTATTGAGCAGTGAATTGTCTATCAACCAGATAACTTTTTCTCCGTATTCCCGAAGGTGTCTACAGCATTGTGACACAGTTTTACGGATTTATGTTGAAGAATACCCGTAAGAAGCTACATTGCGCAACTGGTCACCTGATGGCTCCCAGAGTGATTCTCGCGTAAAATACAGAGGTAGCCATTATTCCAATCGGTCCTACTGAAAAACCAATTGTCCCAGTGGATATATTATCGAATAGATATTTGAAAAACACCTTAAGGATTGATTATAAACAACGTTTGCCATATTTCTGTCAATATTATGGAGCCAATTTGGAATATTTTTCGGAGTTTTCGTGACTGCAATTTCCGGGCGATTTCTCAGCCAAATGTGAAGAACAAATGGAGCTATTTCGCCTACAAAAATAATATTTTTGGAAAAAAGGAACATTGGCTATCTAACTGGGAGTCTCGTGAGTGAAAACATCCGAAGCTCATCAAAGGTAAACAATTTAATTTGATTGCTTTTCTGATCTCCGTGACCAAGTTACCTGCTGCTAGCTGGACAAAATGCTATGCTAGGCTATCGATAAACTTACACAAATGCTTGTCTAGCTTTGACTGTAAAGAATATTTTGAAAATCTGAGATGACAGGGTGATTAACAAAAGGCTAAGCTGTGTCTCAATATATTTCACTTGTGATTTTCATGAATAGGAAGATTTTCTAGGAATATTTATGTCCGTTGCGTTATGCTAATTAGTGTCAGATGATGATTACGCTCCCGCACGCGGGAGTCACTAGAGGTTAAAACACACCAGTACTACTAATCTACCTGTCTGTAGGTCCAAGATAACACATTACAACACACCACTACTACTAATCTAGCTGTCTGTAGGTCCAACAGAACACTTTAAAACACACCACTACTACTAATCTAACTGTCTGTAGGTCCAACAGAACACATTAAAACACACCACTACTACTAATCTAACTGTCTGTAGGTCCAACACAACACATTAAAACACACCACTACTACTAATCTAACTGTCTGTAGGTCCAACAGAACACATTAAAACACTCACCTTTGAGTGTGTTGGTAATCTATCTGACACAGGGTCACTGAGGTCACTGAGAAGAAGGAAATCCCAAACCCAGGATAGAGGGGTTCAGTGAATGTGGTGTGTTCTGTGTAAAGGTGTGTCAGTGTACCAGAGGAGGACACACTATAGAAGGACAAAGTACCAGCTGGCCAGTCCAGATACACTCCAACTCTGTTAGAAACAGGACCAGGGATGATTCTGTTGACTCCATCATGGTAAAAGCGATAACCACTGTGAGAGCAGAGTAAACATCTGGACTCCCTATTGCCTCCAATCCAACTGGCATCCTCCCATCCCTTTCTCTCCATTCCTTTGTACACCACACCAATGTCAGCCATGCTACCATCCCTCTCCACCTCCCAGTAATAACGACCTCCAGATAAGCCTTCTCTGCAGAGAACTTGGTAAAGATAGTCAAATCTGTCTGGATGGTCTTCATAATGCTGCCTCTCTTCCACACATATCACCTTCCTGTTCCCCTCAGACAGTATCAGGTTTGGGTTTGCTGTATTTGGGTCCAGGGTGAGATGACAGGCATCTGTAGACAAAAGGAGAGTTTAATCAAACCACATCTTCATATAAAATGTTGTTTTGTAGTTACAGAACAAGTATTGATTAGTTACTATGTTACTATAGTTCTGAATATACAGTTAATTAGGATTGAAGAGACTTACATTTCCTCAGCCCTGATTTTAGCCTGCACTCTCCACCATGATCCACACTGTAGGAGAAACAGGTTATTGACTGACAAAGACCTAATAAAGCAGTCAACATTTAAACCACATTGTTGTGTTCTGGTGCACTATCCCAGTTCATTACTATCCTACCTACTGCATACAGAACGGAGTACAATTCATTACTAAAGACATACAGGTATTCTATCCTACCTACTGCATACAGAACAGAGTACAATTCCAACAGGATATCAGAGATGCAGAAGAAGAGTATTCATGTGGTGATGATGTATGCTGTGTTGGAGTGCTCAGCCTGCTCAGTAAACTTCCCCTTAATTCTACTATCATGCCCTCATGTTACTGACTCTACTACACTACATATGACACAACCGCTGCTCACACTATTAGGACATCTATTCTGACTTACTTCAGCTTCATCAGTTTATATGTGGGATCCACCAGAGCAGCTGAAAGCAGTCCCCCTGCAGAGTCTCCTGGGTGATTGTAGCTCAGGTCCAGCTCTTTCAGGTGGGAGGGGTTTGACCTCAGAGCTGAAGACAGAGCAGCACAGCCCTCCTCTGTGACCAGACAGCCAGACAGCCTACAGAGAGACACAAAAGCTGTCTAGGTTGATGTGCTGGTGTCAATCGTCTTGTAGGACACCAATACATTTGTCCATGACACAAACATTAGGATAAAAGATCAGATTTTCAGAGTATTTGTTTCACTAAGCTCAGTTCCGACCTGATTGAAACTGCTGTACTTACCCCAGTGTGTGTAGTTTACAGTCTGGATCCTCCAGTCCAGCAGACAGCAGTGTAACTCCTGAGTCCTGCAGGTCATTGTCTCTCAGCTCCAGTTGTTTCAGTTGTGAGTTGGGTGAACTCAGGACTGAGGCCAGATCTGAACAGCAACCCTCTGTCAGACCACACTGACCTAGACTAGAGGGCAGAAGAGCACATGATTAACACATGTTTAAAACATCCACATAATAACTCATACTGAAGATATTTAACTCACACTAGTGTCTGTATGTTGCAGAGTGGACTGGTTAGTCCAACACAGAGCAGCTCCACCCCTCTGCCTCTCAGGTCATTGTAGCTGAGGTCCAGTTCTCTCAGGGGGGAGTTTGGTGTCTGTAGAGCTGAGGTCAGAGTCTCACAGGATTCATATGTGAGTTTACAGCCAGCTAGTCTGAAGAGAGGATATAGTCTGTTAGATATACACTGCTCAAAAAAATAAAGGGAACACTTAAACAACACAATGTAACTCCAAGTCAATCACACTTCTGTGAAATCAAACTGTCCACTTAGAAAGCAACACTGATTGACAATAAATGTCACATGCTGTTGTGCAAATGGAATAGACAACAGGTGGAAATTATAGGCAATTAGCAAGACACCCCCAATAAAGGAGTGGTTCTGCAGGTGGTGATCACAGACCACTTCTCAGTTCCTATGCTTCTTGGCTGATGTTTTGGTCACTTTTGAATGCTGGTGGTGCTTTCACTCTAGTGGTAGCATGAGACGGAGTCTAGAACCCACACAAGTGGCTCAGATAGTGCAGCTCATCCAGGATGGCACATCAATGCGAGCTGTGGCAAGAAGGTTTAATGTGTCTGTCAGCGTAGTGTCCAGAGCATGGAGGCGCAACCAGGAGACAGGCCAGTACATCAGGAGATGTGGAGGAGGCCGTAGGAGGGCAACAACCCAGCAGCAGGACCGCTACCTCCGCCTTTGTGCAAGGAGGAGCAGGAGGAGCACTGCCAGAGCCCTGCAAAATTACCTCCAGCAGGCCACAAATGTGCATGTGTCTGCTCAAACGGTCAGAAACAGACTCCATGAGGGTGGTATGAGGTCCCGACGTCCACTGGTGGGGGTTGTGCTTACAGCCCAACACCATGCAGGACGTTTGGCATTTGCCAGAGAACACCAAGATTGGCAAATTCGCCACTGGCGCCCTGTGCTCTCCACAGATGAAAGCAGGTTCACACTGAGCACGTGACAGATGTGACAGAGTCTGGAGATGCCGTGGAGAACGTTCTGCTGCCTGCAACATCCTCCAGCATGACCAGTTTGGCGGTGGGTCAGTCATGGTGTGGGGTGGCATTTCTTTGGGTGGCCGCACAGCCCTCCATGTGCTCGCCAGAGGTAGCCTGACTGCCATTAGTTACCGAGATGAGATCCTCAGACCCCTTGTGAGACCATATGCTGGTGCGGTTGGCCCTGGGTTCCTCCTAATGCAAGACAATGCTGGACCTCATGTGGCTGGAGTGTGTCATCAGTTCCTGCAAGAGGAATGGCATTGATGCTATGGACTGGCATGCCCGTTCCCCAGACCTGAATCCAATTGAGCACATCTGGGACATCATGTCTCGCTCCATCCACCAACGCCACGTTGCACCACAGACTGTCCAGGAGTTGGCGGATGCTTTAGTCCAGGTCTGGGAGAAGATCCCTCAGGAGACCATCCGTCACCTCATAAGGAGCATGCCCAGGCATTGTAGGGGGGTCATACAGGCACGTGGAGGCCACACACACTACTGAGCCTCATTTTGACTTGTTTTAAGGACATTACATCAAAGTTGGATCAGCCTGTAGTGTGGTTTTCCACTTTAATTTTGAGTGTAACTCCAAATCCAGACCTCTATGGGTTGATAAATTCAATTTCCATTGATAATTTTTGTGCGATTTTGTTGTCAGCACATTCAACTATGTAAAGAAAAAAGAGTTTAATAAGAATATTTCATTCATTCAGATCTAGGATGTGTTATTTTAGTGTTCCCTTTATTTTTTTGAGCAGTGTACAACGCCTTCATTATAATGATACTGTAAACATCAACTCAATAACAGAACTTACAGTGCTCTCTTGCAGGTTTTCACGACTGGCAGCAACCTCTGATAACCTTTCTCTGATGTGTTGCACATCTTCAGGTCAAACTCCTCCAGCACCTCCTCTGACATCAGTAACAGGTAGGCCAGGGCTGAACATTGGTCAGGTTTTAGTATTGTTTCTGAAAGAGTTCCTGATCGCAGGGAGGTCTGCATGTCTTCAACTAAAGAGTTGGCACCAAGTTCATTCAGACAGTGGAACAAGTTGATGATCCTTTCTGGTGAGGATTCGTATTTGATCTTGTCTGAAAGGTACCTGACTATTCTCTTAACTGTTTTCTTATGGCTCTGTGTTGTACTTCCTGTCTGTGTCAGAAGGCCTCGTAACAGATTCTGATTGGACTCCAGCGAGAGACCCAGAAGGAAGCGGAGGAACAGGTCCAGGTGTCCATTCTCACTCTTCAAGGCCTGGTCCACTGCTCTCCTGTGTAAGTCAGACAATTTGATTGACTCCTTCTTTTCATCATCACTAGTGGGGGAGAAAACATTTTCCTTCTTGTCCAGACATGATTCTAAAGCATGCACTGCTGCTAGAAACTCCTGAATGCTCAGATGCACAAAGCTGTAGATCTTCTCTTGGTACAGCCCAGATTCTTCTTTAAAGATCTCTGTACACAATGCTGAGTACTCTGATGCCTCTGTGACATCAAGGCCACACTCTCTCAGGTCCTCCTCATAGAAGATCAGGTTGCCCTCCTGCAGCTGTTGGAAAGCCAGCTTTGCCAGTTTCAGGATCATCTCTTTGTCTGACTGAGACAGTTCCTTTGCGTTTGTCTCTGTGGCTTTGTTGTACTTCCTGTTCTTCACAATGATTTGGATGAGCGTGAAGTGTGAGCACATCTGGGTCAGAGTTTTGGGGACTTCATTCTTCTCTGCCACTTTCAGCATCGTCTCAAGGACAGTGGCTGATATCCAACAGAAGACCGGGATGTGGCACATGATCTGGAGGCTCCTTGATGTCGTTATGTGTTTGATGATTTCATTGGCCAGTTTCTGATCTGTGATTTTCTTCCTGAAGTATTCCTCCTTCTGTGGATCATTGAACCCTCGTACCTCTGTCACTTGGTCAATACACTCAGGAGGGATCTGATTGGCTGCTGCAGGTCGTGTGGTTATCCAGAGGAGAGCAGAGGGAAGCAGATTCCCCTCTATGAGGTTTGTCAGTAGCACGTCCACTGAGGTTGGCTTCATGACATCAGAGCACTTCTCATTGTTTTTGAAGTCTAGAGGAAGTCGACACTCATCCAGACCATCCAAAATGAAATCAGTTTTGGTTTCCACATCTTCAATGCTGTCAATCTCTTTCAGCTCTGGGAAGTAGTGGGAAAGAAGTTGCATCAGACTGTATTGGTCCTTTTTCAGGTTCAGATCACGGAAAGGAAGAGGAAACATGAAATGAACGTCCTGATTTGCTTTTCCCTCTGCCCAGTCAAGGACAACCTTCTGCACAGAGACTGTTTTTCCAATGCCGGCGATTCCTTTGGTCAGCACAGTTCTGATAGGTTTGTCTTGTCCAGGTAAAGGCTTGAAGATGTCGTTGCATTTGATTGGTGTCTCTTGTGTGGTTTGTTTCTTGGATGCCATCTCCATCTGTCTAACCTCATGTTCATTATTGAGCCCTCCACTTCCACCCTCTGTGATGTAGAGCTCTGTGTAGATGTCCTTGAACAAACATTGGTTTCCATGGTGTCCAATTCCTTCAGATATGTGCTGAAACTTGTGTTTCAGTTTAGCCTTAATGTCTTGTTGGACTGTCAGCAGAGTTTGACCTGTAGGAAAACAATGAGATTTGTCACTCGTAAGTTTGTGTTTGTTTGTTTGTTTGTTTGTTTGTTTGTTTGTGTGTGTGTGTGTGTGTGTGTGTGTGAACCCTACTTTGTAATATTGTATGAAACACAGTCTTACATCTTCTGTCCAGAAGGTTGTGTGTGATCTTTAATGCATCCTCACTGTCCAAACTCTCCACTTCCTTATTGTCATCTGGTAATGGTTCCTGGCTGAAAGCAGGTGGCTGATCACTCTTCATTGATAGCAGGCTGGTTGTAGGTGACACTGCTCTGGGCTTCTGGACACTGATCAAAACAGGGAGACAGATCACCTCATCAATATCACATCAATACCTCATCTAATTCATTTTAACAACTGTATAGTGGAACTTCTAGAAGTCCTGATGTTTCTTTATAAAACTACAGTCTGCAATTGGTCAATCCATTTTTGGCCTTTTAAATGAATGATATAGGCCTACATTTTATGTAATTTGGGAAAAGTTTTCATTAATTTTACATAAGAGCAATGTATATTTTGCAATTAATCTCTTACCTCTTAGAACTGGTGTCTTGAGTCATTTTAGTGGCAGTGGTCCCCTCCTCTCTCTCCCCAGAGAGACTCATTTTAGTGGCAGTGGTCCCCTCCTCTCTCTCCCCAGAGAGACTCATTTTAGAGGCAGTGGTCTCCTCCTCTCTCTCCCCAGAGAGACTCATTTTAGAAGTAAGTCACAGCTCACTCAGCTACAATAAGAAATAACAGAACATTGAAGAACCATTAACAATTACCACACGTTTACTGTCTGTGGTCAGAGTACAGATACATTTAAACATACACAGTCCAAAATTATTAATTTGATTTGGATCCCCACTCGCTGACTCCATAACAACAGCTAGTCTACCTGGTTGGATCCCCTGACCCCATAACAACAGCTAGTCTACCTGGTTGGATCCCCTGACTCCATAACAACAGCTAGTCTACCTGGTTGGATCCCCTGACTCCATAACAACAGCTAGTCTACCTGGTTGGATCCCCTGACTCCATAACAACAGCTGGTCTACCTGGTTGGATCCCCTGACTCCATAACAACAGCTAGTCTACCTGGTTGGATCCCCTGACTCCATAACAACAGCTAGTCTACCTAGCTAATGTTAGCTAGCTAGCTAGCTAATGTTTGCTGGCTGGCTCCCTAGCTGATGTTATTATTCGTTTCCCAGAGCCATTTGCTGTTCTAGTTAGAGCCCAATGCTAGCTAGCTAACATTGAACATGGTTGGTTAGCTCCCAACACTGTGGTGTTGTTGGCACTGTTTATTGTTTAACTAGCTAACGCTGGCTGGCAGGCTAGTTAGCTAACGTTACGTAAAGTGTTTACAACATCCGTTGAATATGGCCGGTGTCAGTAAAGATCTGCAAAAAAGCGTAATGAAATTGTTGCCAGCTGAGCTGGTTAGGCCGTTTTCATGCTATCCAGAGGTAAACAAATCATCGGCCAGAGGGTCAAGTGTGCACATCGAGAGCTCTCCGAGAGGTGGGGCTAAAGCTTAAGAAGGTGTGAACGATGCTGAATGGGTGCAGACAAAGAGGAGCTCTTCACTAGATACCAAAACATTCGAAGGCCAATTTCTCAAAAGTGAGTTTACAAGTTTATCAACTTTCAAAGCAGAATTACTTTCCCATTGTTCCTGTAATGTAACGTATAATATACCATTTTGTAGCTCTGTCTTTACTTTTATGTAAAAAACACAATTTCAAGTGTTGCTACATAAGACTGAATCCAAGTGGTGAGATATATATGTCATTGACAGAAACAACTACAATTGTTGCATCTCATTCTGTTGTTGTCTTCTGTTTAGCTAGCTAGTTAAAATTGTCCCTTTCCCAAATTGGCCATGGATGGAGATATGGATTAGGACTTGTGGTTTTACTTGATTCTCCATACTTGCCAATGATTATAACTGCGATTCTGATCCAACCATTTATTCACACATTGTTGTGCCTCTGGCCTGAGAGGATGGAAGTTAAATATGTGGCTAAATGTAGAAGGCTAATGTTAACTAGCTAACGTTGCCCACGAATGGAAGTTAGGCCAGCGAGCAAGCATTTTAGCTATGTAGCAAAGGACAACAAACAAGAAAAGCGTGTTCTGTATAACAGAGTGATAGATAGTGTACTGTATAACAGAGTGATAGACAGTGTACTGTATAACAGAGTGATAGACAGTGTACTGTATAACAGAGTGATAGACCGTGTACTGTATAACAGAATGATAATGTATAACAGAGTGATAGATCGTGTACTGTATAACAGAGTGATACTGAATGACAGAGTGATAGACAGTGTACTGTATAACAGAGTGATAGACAGTGTACTGTATAACAGAGTGATAGACCGTGTACTGTAGAACAGAGTGATAGACAGTGTACTGTATAACAGAGTGATAGACCGTGTACTGTAGAACAGAGTGATAGACAGTGTACTGTATAACAGAGTGATAGACAGTGTACTGTATAACAGAGTGATACTGTATAACAGAGTGATAGACAGTGTAATGTATAACAGAGTGATAGACCGTGTACTGTATAACAGAGTGATAGATCGTGTACTGTATAACAGTGTACTGTATAACAGTGTACTGTATAACAGAGTGATAGATAATGTACTGTATAACAGAGTGATACTGAATGACAGAGTGATAGACTGTACTGTATAACAGAGTGATAGATTGTGTACTGTATGACAGAGTGATAGATTGTGTACTGTATAACAGTGTGATAGATCGTGTACTGTATAACAGAGTGATAGATCGTGTACTGTATAACAGAGTGATAGATCGTGTACTGTATAACAGAGTGATACTGAATGACAGAGTGATAGACCGTGTACTGTATAACAGAGTGATAGACCGTGTACTGTATAACAGAGTGATAGACCGTGTACTGTATATCAGAGTGATAGACCCTTTCATCAACATGACAGAGAGGATGTCATTAGTGTTTCTCTACAATTAGGGTGAGTCAACGTGTTTTTTTTCTACTTGTTTGAAAGTGCACACAGACACACACATGTTGTACCATGAACCGTTCTTTGCAACGTGCAGTAACTCTCTGTGGTTCTAAATTAATAGTTGTTTAGTGGTCCAGAAATGTCGGAAATATTAACTTGCTTGACCATGCTGTAGGTCATGTAACTGTCTGTTAAATACAATATGCTGTGTGGACTTAACCGGACAGATGTTGCGCTCTGGTTCTGTGATAAAACAAAGGTGTGGTGGAATTCGTATTGTCTCAGACATAATTATATATTAATAACAGTGATTTTACCCACGCACCGATACTGGTTTGCCCTCATAATTGGCGTGGATGTAATGTGGACACCCCCGCTTTAGGCTTCTGTAGTACTGAACCTGCCAAGTTGATGTAAGAGCTCCGGAATGTTTTAATTATAGGCTATGTCCGGGCGTTCTCCGTTTTTATATTTTTAATTTGTATCATGTCATTCATTATGAGCCACTATCGAGAACCAGGGTCAGTAATACCCACATACATTAATAACTGTCACTTTAGTGTTCGTTCTCCTTACATTGTGCATCATTCCATTCTGTTGTATAGGACCCCTCCCTATTCAACCCCTATTGTACAATTTTTTACACCTTCCAATGTTTCATTGATTCAACTTGAAAATGACAACATTCAGGATGAATCAAACCGCTGTGTTTATTATTTATCAATATATTTCGTGTGAAAACGCTGTTGAATGAAAACTTCACCAGAAAATCTGTTGTCCAGCAAGTGGGTGTTTTCAGTGATTAAATTACATTTATTCAGCGCGCGCAAGGGACCCACGCCTGCAAAGCCCGTTATGCAACTTAATAAGGTAAGTCTGAATATAAACTGATGACAAGTGCATAGGAAAGGCGTCATTTCATAAATTGGAATAGTGCCCTTAGTGAATACACACATGCGCTGCTTGAGTTGACATGTGGTGCGATCAGTTTTTCTCGCCCGTTGCACCGGGGTGTGTATTCAGAAGAAAGGTGTGGCGACAACGACTAAACCAGTGGTTAACATTCTGCAACGGTGCACCGGCCAAGTTATATCGAGCGCACAGCAGTGAGCAAAACGGACCACCACTTTCCTGATCGGTGTCGCCAGAAAGCATTTTCAACGTTGATTTAGCCCTACATTCAAATAATTTCTATGCCCATTGTTGCACGTCACATTTACTTGACTGATTTAACGAAACAGAGGGGTTTCTTTAGTGACAATTTTACATAATTCCGAGTCATGTCTTCTGACGTAGTTTCATCATGCGGATAATAATCACGATAATGCGCTGTCAGACGCCTTTACCGATAATACTCTACCTCACAGCCCTGTAGCCTACAACACCACATTGGATCATATTGATTAGGCTAATTAATATGAATCAACACCAATGTAAATAAGACTGAACTTGCCATTTTGTAAAGTTGAAATCAGTATTGTATTAACTTTACAGTTCTTCAGGTATCTTCCCTTTAAATCATCTGTCTCTCTATGAAAGTCTTACTTCTCCACAACACTTTTCTACATTAAATTATAAAGAATTCTACAAACCTCAGATGTTTTTGTCTTCTACCCACCCGTAAGGTCCATTTCTTCCTCTAGGTCCTTAAACATGGACTACCTGTGTTGGGACATGAGGTGTAGGGAGGATAGAGGTGGAGAGAGGGGGGAGAGGTGGAGGGAAGAGAGAGAGGGAAGAGACGGAGGGGGAGGGAGAGGCAGAGGGAGGAGAGAAAGAGGGAGGAGACGGGAGAGGGAGGGGGGGAGGAGGGAGCGGTGGAAGGAGGAGAGAGGTGGAGTGAGGGGGGAGAGGTGGAGGGAGGAGAAGTGAGGAAGGAGACGGGAAAGAGGGAGGAGAGAGGTGGAGTGGGAGAGAGGGAGGAGACAGGTGGTAAGAGAGAGAACTTGAGGATCTGCAGAGAAGAATGGGGGAAACTCCCCAAATACAGGTGTGCCAAGCTTGTCGCGTCACACCCAAGGCTGTAATCACTGCCAAAGGTGCTTCAACAAAGTACTGAGTAAAGGGTCTGAATACTTATGCAAATGTGATATTTCTGGGTAGTTAAAAACAAATCGTCCTTTAAATCATGGCCACTTGCTCAGCTGGGCCAGGGACACTTTATTTGGGTCAGGAGGAAATTTCCAACAGATCTCAACTGATTAGAAGGAGGAAATGTCCAACAGATCTCAACTGATTAGAAGGAGGAAATGTCCAACAGATCTCAACTGATTAGAAGGGGGAAATGTCCAACAGATCTCAACTGATTAGAAGGAGGAAATGTCCAACAGATCTCAACTGATTAGAAGGATGAAATGTCCAACAGATCTCAACTGATTAGAATGAGGAAATGTCCAACAGATCTCAACTGATTAGAAGGATGAAATGTCCAACAGATCTCAACTGATTAGAAGGAGGAAATGTCCAACAGATCTCAACTGATTTGAATGAGGAAATGTCCAACAGATCTCAACTGATTAGAAGGAGGAAATGTCCAACAGATCTCAACTGATTAGAAGGATGAAATGTCCAACAGATCTCAACTGATTAGAATGAGGAAATGTCCAACAGATCTCAACTGATTAGAAGGAGGAAATGTCCAACAGATCTCAACTGATTAGAAGGATGAAATGTCCAACAGATCTCAACTGATTAGAATGAGGAAATGTCCAACAGATCTCAACTGATTAGAATGAGGAAATGTACAACATACAGTGCCTTGCGAAAGTATTCGGCCCCCTTGAACTTTGCGACCTTTTGCCACATTTCAGGATTCAAACATAAAGATATAAAACTGTATTTTTTTGTGAAGAATCAACAACAAGTGGGACACAATCATGAAGCGGAACGACATTTACTGGATATTTCAAACTTTTTTAACAAATCAAAAACTGAAAAATTGGGCGTGCAAAATTATTCAGCCCCCTTAAGTTAATACTTTGTAGAGCCACCTTTTGCTGCGATTACAGCTGTAAGTCGCTTGGGGTATGTCTCTATCAGTTTTGCACATCGAGAGACTGACATTTTTTCCCATTCCTCCTTGCAAAACAGCTCGAGCTCAGTGAGGTTGGATGGAGAGCATTTGTGAACAGCAGTTTTCAGTTATTTCCACAGATTCTCGATTGGATTCAGGTCTGGACTTTGACTTGGCCATTCTAACACCTGGATATGTTTATTTTTGAACCATTCCATTGTAGATTTTGCTTTATGTTTTGGATCATTGTCTTGTTGGAAGACAAATCTCTGTCCCAGTCTCAGGTCTTTTGCAGATTCCATCAGGTTTTCTTCCAGAATGGTCCTGTATTTGGCTCCATCCATCTTCCCATCAATTTTAACCATCTTCCCTGTCCCTGCTGAAGAAAATCAGGCCCAAACCATGATGCTGCCACCACCATGTTTGACAGTGGGGATGGTGTGTTCAGCTGTGTTGCTTTTACGCCAAACATAACGTTTTGCATTGTTGCCAAAAAGTTCAATTTTGGTTTCATCTGACCAGAGCACCTTCTTCCACATGTTTGGTGTGTCTCCCAGGTGGCTTGTGGCAAACTTTAAACTACACTTTTTATGGATATCTTTAAGAAATGGCTTTCTTCTTGCCACTCTTCCATAAAGGCCAGATTTGTGCAATATACGACTGATTGTTGTCCTATGGACAGAGTCTCCCACCTCAGCTGTAGATCTCTGCAGTTCATCCAGAGTGATCATGGGCCTCTTGGCTGCATCTCTGATCAGTCTTCTCCTTGTATGAGCTGAAAGTTTAGAGGGACGGCCAGGTCTTGGTAGATTTGCAGTGGTCTGATACTCCTTCCATTTCAATATTATCGCTTGCACAGTGCTCCTTGGGATGTTTAAAGCTTGGGAAATCTTTTTGTATCCAAATCCGGCTTTAAACTTCTTCACAACAGTATCTCGGACCTGCCTGGTGTGTTCCTTGTTCTTCATGATGCTCTCTGCGCTTTTAACGGACCTCTGAGACTATCACAGTGCAGGTGCATTTATACGGAGACTTGATTACACACAGGTGGATTGTATTTATCATCATTAGTCATTTAGGTCAACATTGGATCATTCAGAGATGCTCACTGAACTTCTGGAGAGAGTTTGCTGGACTGAAAGTAAAGGGGCTGAATAATTTTGCACGCCCAATTTTTCAGTTTTTGATTTGTTAAAAAAGTTTGAAATATCCAATAAATGTCGTTCCACTTCATGATTGTGTCCCACTTGTTGTTGATTCTTCACAAAAAAATAAAGTTTTATATCTTTATGTTTGAAGCCTGAAATGTGGCAAAAGGTCGCAAAGTTCAAGGGGGCCGAATACTTTCGCAAGGCACTGTATCTCAACTGATTAGAAGAAGGAAATGTCCAACAGATCTCAACTGATTAGAAGGAGGAAATGTCCAACAGATCTCAACTGATTAGAATGAGGAAATGTCCAACAGATCTCAACTGATTAGAAGGAGGAAATGTCCAACGGATCTCAACTGATTAGAAGGAGGAAATGTCCAACAGATCTCAACTGATTAGAAGGAGGAAATGTCCAACGGATCTCAACTGATTAGAATGAGGAAATGTCCAACAGATCTCAACTGATTAGAAGGAGGAAATGTCCAACAGATCTCAACTGATTAGAAGGATGAAATGTCCAACAGATCTCAACTGATTAGAATGAGGAAATGTCCAACAGATCTCAACTGATTAGAATGAGGAAATGTCCAACAGATCTCAACTGATTAGAAGGAGGAAATGTCCAACAGATCTCAACTGATTAGAAGGGGGAAATGTCCAACAGATCTCAACTGATTAGAAGGAGGAAATGTCCAACAGATCTCAACTGATTAGAAGGATGAAATGTCCAACAGATCTCAACTGATTAGAAGGATGAAATGTCCAACAGATCTCAACTGATTAGAAGGAGGAAATGTCCAACAGATCTCAACTGATTAGAATGAGGAAATGTCCAACAGATCTCAACTGATTAGAAGGAGGAAATGTCCTACAGATCTCAACTGATTAGAAGGAGGAAATGTCCAACAGATCTCAACTGATTAGATTGAGGAAATGTCCAACAGATCTCAACTGATTAGAAGGAGGAAATGTCCAACAGATCTCAACTGATTAGGGAGAAATGTCCAACAGATCTCAACTGATTAGAAGGAGGAAATGTCCAACAGATCTCAACTGATTAGATTGAGGAAATGTCCAACAGATCTCAACTGATTAGAAGGAGGAAATGTCCAACAGATCTCAACTGATTAGAAGGAGGAAATGTCCAACAGATCTCAACTGATTAGGAAGAAATGTCCAACAGATCTCAACTGATTAGAAGGGGGAAATGTCCAACAGATCTCAACTGATTAGAAGGAGGAAATGTCCAACAGATCTCAACTGATTAGAAGGATGAAATGTCCAACAGATCTCAACTGATTAGAAGGATGAAATGTCCAACAGATCTCAACTGATTAGAAGGAGGAAATGTCCAACAGATCTCAACTGATTAGAATGAGGAAATGTCCAACAGATCTCAACTGATTAGAAGGATGAAATGTCCAACAGATCTCAACTGATTAGAAGGAGGAAATGTCCAACAGATCTCAACTGATTAGAAGGAGGAAATGTCCAACAGATCTCAACTGATTAGAAGGAGGAAATGTCCAACAGATCTCAACTGATTAGAAGGAGGAAATGTCCAACAGATCTCAACTGATTAATAGGAGGAAATTGCCACCGCCCGACCTTTCCCTTCCTTAATTCTATGCGTCCATGAATCAACGTAAGTCCACCTTTCATCTGAACTATCTGTTGCGATCGGGAGAGCGGGCCATCCGTTATTGTTTATACTTATTACTGTGGAGCGCCGCTTCAAACCTGTTGTGTAATGTAAATGGACAATGATCACGGCCCTACAGATCATCACAGGCCAATTATGCCATCGATATATGGTTAATATGTCATGAAATGACATGTACATATGAAGACAAACCTGAAAGGATGAAATATGAAACGTCATTGTTTGCTGAACTGATTAGTTCTGATATCAAACTTGATGGAGATAAAACTGATATAATAATTTTTTTTATTCACATGATTATGATGTAATAAAAAATGAAATAAATACAATACTGTGAATGACCCGACGTCATGTTTCAGCTAGAAAAACAGGAAGGTGAGCATTCAAGGAAAAATACAGGAACAAAATGTTAAACTATTAAAAGTTGGCTGCTTTATATCTGGAATCCTTTCCTTTCGTCCGTCCTTCCTTCCTTCCTTCCTTCCTTCCTTCCTTCCTTCCTTCCTTCCTTCCTTCCTTCCTTCCTTCCTTCCTTCCTTCCTTCCTTCCTTCCTCCCTCCCTCCCTTCCTTCCTTCCTTCCTTCCTTCCTCACACACAGTTAACTGTTGATGCTGTTGGTCCCTATAAACTGGGGCTGGATTGGTGGGGAGCACTTTGACTGGCAGGTCCCAACTGAAGGTATCCACAGCAACATGGATGAGCCTATATGACTCAATGACGATTCCTATTGACTTCTTATTGAACTGAATTGCTGAATTGACTGTTATGATTTGACCTTTGTGATCATGAATTTGTTTGGATACGTGTTTGGATACGTGTTATTCTGTTTCCTTTGTTGTGCAGCACAGACTGCCCAGTAAATATACCACTTTATGGTTAAAGGAATTCCTGCCTCAGTCTCATCCATTCCTCTGTCACCTGACCCCTGAACACCTGTTCACCTTCACTGTCAGTCATCCTACCTGTCCAGCTACCCACACAGATTCCAATAATCTTTCAGGGGTATTGTGATGTCATGATGGGGTATTGTGATGTCATGATGGGGTATTGTGATGTCATTATGGGGTGTGATGTCATTATGGGGTATTGTGACGTCATTATGGGGTGTTGTGATGTCATTATGAGGTATTGTGATGTCATAATGGGGAATTGTGTGTAGATTGATGAGAGGAAGAAAATGATTGAATCCATGTTAGAACAAGGCTGCAACGTAACAAAATATGGAAAAAGTCAAGGGGTCTGAAAACTTTCAGAAGGCGCTGTATCTCCATGAAGACCAACAGGTCCCTGTATAATTCCTCCTGGTTTTCTTCCTAAAGTGAGTGGAATTTAAATGGAATTGACCCCAACCTTGACTATGTATTGGTTTACCAACCTTTCTCAATATATTTTTCAATTTTGAATTCTCACACCAAGGGGCCATTTAAATCAAATGATATTGGTCCATACACATATTTAACAGATGTTATTGGTCCATATTTAACAGATGTTATTGGTCCATATTTAACAGATGTTATTGGTCCATATTTAACAGATGTTATTGGTCCATATTTAACAGATGTTATTGGTCCATATTTAACAGATGTTATTGGTCCATATTTAACAGATGTTATTGGTCCATATTTAACAGATGTTATTGGTCCATATTTAACAGATGTCATTGTGGTTGTAGTGAAAATGGTCTAAAGTTGGCAGGAAGGTGAGTGTGTCCGTCCGTCCGTCCGTCCGTCTGTCTGTCTGTCCGTCTTCACATATCTATATTTCTTAATTATTTTAGATTTGTCGGTATTGTTGATATATTGTTAGATACTACTGCACTGTTGGAGCTAGGAACACAAGCATTTAGTTTAGCAGCTGTGAAAAGGGGTTGAGGGTTTGAATGGTGCATCAGAAGAGTCCATGGTGGTGGATTGGCCTACACTGCAGGATGCAGGGGTTTCCTTTCACCAGCAGGATCCTGACATTTTAAAGGTTAAGAAGGTGGACTTTGTGGCCTTTATAGCTGTGGTAATTAAGGGCACTGCCAAGGTGGAGAGAAGGTGGACTTTGTGGCCTTTATAGCTGTGATAATTAATGGCACGACTTTGTGGCCTTTATAGCTGTGGTAATTAAGGGCACTGCCAAGGTGGAGAGAAGGTGGACTTTGTGGCTTTTATAGCTGTGGTAATTAATGGCACGACTTTGTGGCCTTTATAGCTGTGGTAATTAACGGCACGACTTTGTGGCCTTTATAGCTGTGGTAATTAAGGGCACTGCCAAGGTGGAGAGAATATTTAGATTTTTTGTATTTTTAATCCCTATTAAAACAATGTGGTTGTATGCCTATATGTACTTTTCAGTATACATTGATGGCTAATGGTGTTTTATTCGGTTGTAGTTCCATGTATTTCTTAAAAAACAAACGTGTAAACCATTTTTATTGACCAGAATGTAACTGAAAATACAATGTCAGCCTTGCCATTGTCCATCAATACCAAAACATATATTTTTTTCGTATAACATTTGGGGAAACGTATGCAGTCATTGTAGTCTTACATTTTGTTGGCCAAACAAAATTACCAAAACGTTAACCCGTAAGAAGGCTAGGGTTGCTGAGTGTGAATACATGGCTCTGGGTGTAAGCACCTTTTCACAAGAAACTTTCTTGTGTTCAAATTACCGTCCGTGTGAAATAGCTAGAAAGCTTTCGTATTTCCACATGGCTGCACCTCCTGTTACGAGAACGATAAATCAAGTGCAATACCTGCGTCGACCTGTGTCGAGCAGCAAAACACCGGAAAGCTTTCTAGCCTACCGGAAAGTTACAAGAAGAACAAGAATAGTTACCTTATCCGGTCATGTGACACTTGTTGTTAATAGATTTTTCGCTCACACCAGATGTCTGGACCCTGGACAGATAACAGGTAGGTCGCCAGTTCGTCCCTTGTTGTCAGAAATACAGCATGTTTTGTGTTTGGTTTAAAAAAACGCGTTAAACCAGTAAGGAAGGTTACGTAACTAAGGTGAATAAAGAAAGTTGCACAACATAGAATGTGTGGATATTTTTGTTGCATTACTTGCGTATATTTGGATATCATTCTCACTTATTATTTTAGCCACCTGTACATTAGGCTACATTTTTCCTCTTTGCATCTTCAAAGAAATACACATTGCCACTTAACATGTATTCATCTTGTGACTTCTCCTTGGAAGAAGGAGAGAGGGACCCTAGGAGGTACGTAAAGGAGTTGATGAAATCCTGTTACGACAGACAAATCAGGTGAGAGGAGGTCCTAACTAGTCAATTATCTAAATTGATCAAAACTTGGAGACACTGTAGCCTTTAAGGACTGGAGTTGCACACATGTCATAGAACAACATGAACCAGGAAGTGACAGACTAATAGTGCATTGTGGGTAAATGGTGACAGGCTGCCCGATCTGCAAGTAGTAATAGATATGTATTTGTTATGCTTGGTGGTTTGTAGATAAGTCAGTCTGTGTGGAGGAGGATGAAGACCTAGTGACGTGCAGGACAGAGTAAAACACACACTATCAATGACATGCAGCTTTTCTCATAGACCGGGGAGGTTACTATGTGAAGGAATGTGTTAGGATTGGAAGTTCTCTCTTTATGTTTCTTTTGAGATGGTATGGCCTCTGAGAACCCCCAAGACCAACTGCATGAGGCTATTAAAAACGCACAACGCCTTGCTGAGGAGCTCAACCAAGAGAAGGACCCACAAGCCCAACTGGACGAGGCCATTAACGAGGTCAAAAGACTGGCTGAGGAGCTCAACCAAGAGAAGGACCCACAAGCCCAACTGGACGAGGCCATTAACGAGGCAAAAAGACTGGCTGAGGAGCTCAACCCAGAACGGGTAATGTAACAAGTCGTACATTACCGGTAATGTAACCCCTACAGCTCCCATACGTGCATAAATATTCCCAACACAACCCCAGCGTTATCATTTATCATTGCTTTTTGTTGGTCAAAGTAGACCCCACATGGTACAAATGTGAATATAAACGTGATATGACCTGAACACGGTCATCAATGTTATTGCCCATTGAGCATGAGGCACAAGGGTGCACTTGTTAGCGTCCTTGTGAACTTCTACACATGTTAGCAGTGTGAGTGAGCCAGAACATGCCTTTCCTCAGCTGACAAATCACTTCACCTTATGTGAAAATAAAATGATTGCTTGTGCTCCGTATGTGCAGAAGCAAGCCATGCTTTTATTAGTGGGCCAGCCATGATAATTGAAATGCACTTTTTTAGGAAAATAAGAAGAAAAAGACAAACAAGCCTCCAGGGATTAGGTTCAGATGGAGACAAAGGGATGAGAGAGGACAGATTGTTCCTCAAACCAGGAAGGCAAGTTTCATCCCATCTAGGTGCTCAACACGTATAAGTTTATATTATATATTCATATTTATGTCATGTAAAGTCTCCATACACTTCATGTAAGTATTCAGCCCATATAATATGATTTTCTGGTAAAAAATAGATTTATATTTTATTTCAGGATTTGATTGAGTGATGTTTTGCAGTGATACCAGGAGAGGGCAGTGTGACAACAACCAGGTTTGGCAGGAGGACACTAGGACGGTCATTTCTCTGTTGTTGTGGTAACATGATAGGGTGGGTTGTTGGTTAGGAATAGATAACAGAGCCACGGTTGGACACTTCAGAATACAGCCATGGTTGGAGGAGTCAGCCGGGAGTGGATAGCTGTATCGGCCACTGTTGGATAGCTCAGCCGTAGCTGCATACTAGTCATGTTCGGAAAATAGAGGCGTGGTGGAATGTACCATTCAGCTATGATTGGATAGCTATGGTAGCTCCGCCCCGTTCATAGTCCCAGACCCAAAACGCTCTCAGTCTGTCAGCGACCGTGCAAGAGTGAACATCTCCCATGACTGTTATTTCTAAACTTGTCAAAGCTTGAAATCTTTCACTCATTTCCATCCCAGCCCGAAACCGTATCTGCAGAACAGCACTTTTTTTAGGAGCTTTGATATTCTTATATTGTTACGGTACTTTTTGATACTGTTTGTAAGTATCCATGTTATGCACTGAATTTGTAATTGTATTTGAATGTGAAATTAAAATAAAAATTATTTTTCAAAAAAATATGTAAAAAAATCTATGTATGCTTATGTGTACAACGTGGTGCTTTGTTGAATAAAACGGAAACAAACCAACCAGAATATAGTCATGTCTTTAATTTCACATTTCAATATTATATCACCTCGTTCATGGAGGTAATAGACATTTAGGGAGGCAGAGTATGACAGTGTGAAAACGTAACAATGTAAAACAAAAAAAGAACAAGTTTAATGTGTACTCAATTTCCAGGGGCTTCCTCTACGCGAAGCAGAGCCGTCCTGAGCCTCCACTACAGGAACTCAGTGCCAGAGTGAACTTCTCCCCTGGCTACTATTTCAAAGTTGTCAAAGCTTCAAGTCGTTTGACTCATTTCGATCTAAGCCCGAAACTGAGAAGTGCCAGGGGCTTTCCCTACATGAATTTGGCGCCTCTCCAGCTCTCGAGATTCATTGTTGGTTAGGAATAGATAACAGAGCCACGGTTGGACACTTCAGAATACAGCCATGGTTGGAGGAGTCAGCCGGGAGTGGATATCTGTATCGGCCACTGTTGGATGGATCAGCCGTAGCTGCATACTAGAGTCATGTTCGGAAAATAGAGGCGTGACATACCAGTCAGCTCTGATTGGTAGCTCCGCCCCGTTCATAGTCCCAGACCCAAAACACTCTGTCTGTCAGCGACCGTGCAAGAGTGAACATCTCCCGTGACTGTTATTTCTAAACTTGTCAAAGCTTGAAATCGGTTCACTCATTTCCATCCCAGCCCGAAACCGTATCCATGTATGCTTATGTGTACAAGGTGGTGCTTTGTTGAATAAAACGGAAACAAACCAACCAGAATATAATAATAAAATGTCTTTAATTTCACATTTCAATATTATATCACACTGCATACTAGAGTCATGTTCGGAAAAAATAATAATAATAAAAATAAAAACTGAGAAACAACCTCGGTTGGAAAAAACGGCCTCGGTTGGATATAAAGCCTCGGTTGGATATAACGGCCTCGTTCGGATATAACGCGCCGGCTGGATAAAACGACCTCGGTTGGATGAAACCGTGGATGTAAGTGAATGGAAATACAAGTCACTATATAACCAGCACTACTCACTGACACTCTGCGCTGTAAAACGAAACCAGAAGGGAGCTGCCAACCGTCATCATCAGAAGAACAAATCAGCTAGAAACACTCCGATTGACTGCTGCTGAGGCTCGAACACTGCCAGAGAGAACTGCGTTGATTATGAAGGGGAAAGGTGTAATGACTGTTTTCCTACTTGCACTTGTTGCAAAATCCTCCGTGTCTCTTCCGATCACTATAACCGTGATTTTGAATCACCCAGTTACACCGCCCTGCTCTGGATCATGCCATGGTGGCAGAAATAAGACGGGAAGGAAAGATCCATAGAATAAATGGAACATTCTGCCATCACTCCGTGGATCCAGGACCAAGAAAACACATCCCCTCAGGAAAAAACACTGGCATGTCACGCTCTGCTCTGCCGTCGCTTCCAGCCACCAGCAAGACTGATACACACTTCATCGGTGTCTCTCTACTGCCACCGTGCGATAGTCTCGGCTCCCATTGAGAACTTCACCCCTAACACACCAGCATAGCTGAGGGGGGAGAGAGACTCGGAAGAAATGCTGAGAGCTCCGCTGCAGCCCAGCCCATTGAAAATCCTACGAGGCCGCCTACAATTGACACGCCACATTGCATCAACCAATGGTTGTGTGCCATGTCACTGACAATAATAAAATACATCTTTCACACAGAACTCTCCGTCTTCAGTCATTCAAATAATATGTTTAGATATTAAGGAGGCTGTATGTTTGTATTATCACAGCACTATAATAAAAGGGGGGTCCTCAGAATCCATTGTGAGACTAAAAACGTCATAATGCTCGTCAATAAACAACGAAGAGACAACCTATAGACAGACAAGAAGCGCAGTGTCTAACAGCGATGTGCAGCGGAAACAACCTGGAGCTGAACACGAAGAAAAGAAAGGACGTCATAGAGGATTTTATAAATGTTTTATTTGTTCCGTGTGACTGTTATACTGTCTACCTATGTGTGCTATGTAGACCTACTATATGTGAGAGAGCTCCAAATAATAATTCCAATATATTACTTTTAATAGGTACTTGCAAATGGCAATTATACTACCTGAATAAAATGGATGCAACTACTTGAATAAAATTTAGAAAAGCTTCTGATTGAGTTTGGAACTGTCAGATAATTTCTGTACCACAGAAATATAACGCTAGTAAAATGTGACGTAAAAAAAGCTCAAGCAGAAAGTCGCTATCCACGTTTATAAACCCAGGCTCGTTACACGATATGATGATATTGTGTACGACCGATTATATTATGATATTTAACAAAAGGGGGCAGAGGAATCAGGGTGATGGTTATATGCTAGTTGAATTAGTCTGCTGGTTTGACGCTCAAAAAGCGGCTTCACTCCGAGGAGATGCTGTAGTGTTGCCGGCACGGAGAAGTTAGGCTGGGCTCTGTGAGGACGATGGCAGTCAGAGGAAGGAACACGGCTGCGTTACGACACCAGTCAAATCGATGCGCAGCTCTACTATCTCGGTTGTAGCTCCGCGGACGAGAGTCTTTCACATGAGAACATCCAACCACGGCTGAATTGTCCGACCAATGTTAAGTCAAGTCAGTCACTGTAAAACCAAGCTGTACTGGATAGAAAATAGTAGACAGTAAGTTGACCTACCCGGACGAAGCATACTACTAATCTACTGGAGAAATGTGTCTCCCTTTTGTAAGTGAATGGAAATACAAGTCACTATAAAACCAGCACTGTGTCTCTATTCACTGACACTGAGCTGTCCGAAGAAACCAGAAGGGAGCTGCCAACCATCATCATCAGAAGAACAAATCAGCCAGAAACACTCCGATTGACTGCTGCTGAGGCTTGAACACTGCCAGAGAGAACTGCGTTGATTATGAAGGGGAAAGGTGTAATGACTGTTTTCCTACTTGCACTTGTTGCAAAATCCTCCGTGTCTCTTCCTATCACTATAACCGTGATTTTGAATCACCCAGTTACACCGCCCTGCTCTGGATCATGCCATGGTGGCAGAAATAAGACGGGAAGGAAAGATCTATAGAATAAATGGAACATTCTGCCATCACTCCGTGGATCCAAGACCAAGAAAACACATCCCCCCAGGAAAAAACACTGGCATGTCACGCTCTGCTCTGTCGTCGCTGCCAGCCACCAGCATGAATGGCTGTGCTCTACATTCTCAGTGTCTCGGTCTGACAAACTTCCCACTCGACAGTGCTCTAGTAGGCTACAATCATCTCTCAATATCTATAATAACACTTATTAGGAAGGCTATCCGAATGAATTAGGATCCGAAATGGCAAGTCAGGTCAGTCACTAGAAAACCAAGCTGTATTGGATAGAAAATGGTAGAGTAAATTAACCTTACCGGACGAAGCATACTACCAATCTACAGGCGAAATGTATGTCTCCCTTTTGTAAGTGAATGGAAATACAAGTCACTATAAAACCAGCACTGTCTCTCTATTCACTGACACTGAGCTGTCCGAAGAAACCAGAAGGGAGCTGCCAACCATCATCATCAGAAGAACAAATCAGCCAGAAACACTCCGATTGACTGCTGCTGAGGCTTGAACACTGCCAGAGAGAACTGCGTTGATTATGAAGGGGAAAGGTGTAATGACTGTTTTCCTACTTGCACTTGTTGCAAAATCCTCCGTGTCTCTTCCGATCACTATAACCGTGATTTTGAATGAACCAGTTACACCGCCCTGCTCTGGATCATGCCATGGTGTCAGAAATAAGACGGGAAGGAAAGATCCATAGAATAAATGGAACATTCTGCCATCACTCCGTGGATCCAAGACCAAGAAAACACATCCCCTCGGGAAAAAACACTGGCATGTCACGCTCTGCTCTGTCGTCGCTGCCAGCCACCAGCATGACTGACACACACTTCATCGACGTCTCTCTACTGGCACCGTGCGATAGTCTCGGCTCCCATTGTGAACTTCACCCCTTACACACGAGCATAGCTGAGCGGGGAGAGAGACTCGGAAGAAATGCTGAGCTCCGCTGCAGCCCAGCCCATTGAAAATCCTACGAGGCCGCCTACAATTGACACGTCACATTGCATCAACCAATGGTTGTGTGCCATGTCACTGACAATAATAAAATACATCTTTCACGCAGAACTCTCCGTCTTCAGTCATTCAAATAATATGTTTAGATATTAAGGAGGCTGTATGTCTGTATTATCACAGCACTATAATAAAAGGGGGGTCCTCAGAATCCATTGTGAGACTAAAAACGTCATAAGTCTCGTCAATAAACTACGACGATACAGCCTATAGACAGACAAGAAGCGCAGTGTCTAACAGCGATGTGCAGCGGAAACAACCTGGAGCTGAACACAACGAAAAGAAAGGACGTCATAGAGGATTTTATAAATGTTTTATTTGTTCCGTGTGACTGTTATACTGTCTACCTCTGTGTGCTATGTAGACCTACTATATGTGAGAGAGCTCCAAATAATAGTTCCAATATATTACTTTTAATAGGTACTTGCAAATGACAATTATACTACTTGAATGAAATGGATTAAACTACTTGAATAAAATTTAGAAAAGCTTCTGATTGAGTTTGGAACTGTCAGATAATTTCTGTAGCACAGAAATATAACGATAGTAAAATGTAGCGTAATGAAACAGGCAGGGAGCAGGACTCGAACCCTCGACCTCCAGCGCGCTATCGACTGTGCCCCAAAAGCATATTCAAGCAGTGAGGACGATGGCAGTCAGAGGCAGGAACACGGCTGCGTTACGACACCAGTCAAATCGATGCGCAGCTCTACTATCTCGGTTGTAGCTCCGCGGACGAGAGTCTTTCACACGAGAACATCCAACCACGACTGTCGTCATCCACATCCCCGAAAACCAATACAAGGACGCGGCCTCTGGATCAAGTTCAAAACCCCCGAGCTGACAAGGTACAAATCTGCTGTTCTGCCCCTGAACAGGCAGTTAAACCCAGTGTTCCTAGGTCGTCATTGAAAATAAGAAAAATTTTAAAAAAAACATTGCAAGCTATGCATCAGCTGAATTCAAACAGTCAGACTCAAAAAAAGCCATTGCCTCAAGGAGGAGAAAGCTGCAGGAGAAGGCGCACAAGGAAAGAGGGGAGCCCCGATGCAGCTAGAAGGAAGGGGAGCCGACCAACAATGAGACTTCCTCTTCCCCGCAGACTGTTAAAGACTGTCTCACATTTACACTGTTTTGATTTTGTTTGGTGTGGTTTTCTATTTCGGTGTGCTTGTTCAGATCTCGAACGTGTGAATAGTGTGTAATTTACTCTTAACGGTCTGTTCTATTTTCTATTTCGGTGTGATTCTTTATAATGTCACGGTTTGTATTTGTGATGTTTAATAAAATAATTATTTGAGTAATTCTTTGTGTCGTGCTTTTTTTTAAGGTTTTGGATTTGGTCTGCGTCACTTAATTTGTAAGTGTTGAACCTTCACTGTGTTTACTGTCCTTCACGGTGGTTAAAAATTGGCATGGGAAACATACGCAAGTGAAGTAGATTAATAAACAATGAAGACCTGCTGTAGTCTGTATACCTGCTGTTCTGGAAGCACAAGTTGTACTAGAAACTTAGACAGGCTGAACTCATCACAGACAGGGAAACAAATGGCATCAACCTAGTCTCTAGGCCGTGCCGAGTTCAACGAGATGCCCCACTTGACCGTAGCTCACTCGGTCTGAGAGCAGCAACCGTGAAAAAAAGTAGGCCCAAAATGAAGCCTGGCCCTAAATTTCAGGTGCTCCTGGGGGACAGCGGCGTAGCCGTTAGGGTGAGAAGGAAAAGTCAACCGCAGGGGTGTTCCTAAGGTCCTCCTGATCTGTGCAAGCCTAACCTTGACCGTGTGGCATTAACCCTTAACAGTTAAAAGAAGGTGTTTACATCAAACAGTTTGCAATGACTTCTCTCCCCATAGGAATACATTACCTGCTCCCCTAAATTCAACCTGAAGTCTATGTGGGTTATGAATGTCTTATGAACCTGTCTTCGATGCCAATTCATCAGGCCACTATGAGCTCTACCTGTGTTGATTAAATTCACCCTAAAGGTGTTTTGATATACACAACCTGAAGTTTTTGATAAACACTGCATTCAACCCTGTGTAAATCAGTCAATTCTTAACGTAAAGACTTTAAACCTAGGATTCTGTAAAAAGCCCACCCCAATGAGGATATGTGTTTACTTGAAGCTTCTTGTGCCAACCGGAAGTGCCTCAGACCGAGAAACAGCCTCGTACATTTGCAATGACTTAAAATCATTTTGACATGAAAAGTACGACATTTAGAAAAGTCCCAGAGTCGCAAAACTAGGTGCATTGAAACCGCCTTGGCCCATAGAGACTGACCCCAACGTTTCTGTCCGATATCTCATTCAAGGACCCCGTAGCAACGCCCTCGCTGCTCGGCCTCCAAATGACCTATCGAGCCGAAACTCGGGATTTGGGGTCGCCTCACATAGGCCTACACGTCAGAACTGGACCCGCAGCTAGAATGTAGCTACGTGTTTTATGTTTTTGTTATGGTTTAAACAGAAGGCGCTGTGTATTATGGGCCTGGTTTGAAATATGTGATAGTTGGCTTCTAAATGAGTTGGAAAAAGTGGGTGTGGTGTCAGTTTGGTGTGAGAATGATATCTAAGAGATGAGTCTTCTCCTTGTGTTGAGTCTTCTCCTTGCGACGAGTCTTCTCGTGTTGATTACCTACCTGTCGAGTCCCCTCCTTGTGTCGAGTCCTCTCGTGTTGAGTCCACTGCTTGTGTAGAGTCTTCTCCTTGTGTCGATGACCTACCTGTCGCGTCCTCTCCTTGTGTAGACTCCTCTCGTGTCGAGTCCTCTACTTGTGTAGAGTCCTGTCCTTGCGACGAGTCTTCTCCTTGTGACGAGTCCTGTCCTTGTGTAGAGTCCTCTCGTTTTGAGTCCACTGCTTGTGTAGAGTCTTCTCCTTGCCACGAGTCTTCTCCTTTTGTTGATTACCTACCTGTGGAGTCCTCTCCCTGACTCGAGTCCTGTACTTGTGATCAGTCTTCTCTTTGCGATTAGTCTTCTCCTTGTGTCGATGACGTCCTCCTGTCGAGTCTTCTCGTGTCGAGTCTTCTCCTTCTGTAGAGTCTTCCCCTTGCGACGAATCCTGTCCTTGTGATCAGTCTTCTCCTTGTGTCGAGTCTTCTCCTTGTGTCAAGTCTTCTCCTTGTGTCAAGTCCTGTCCTTGTGAAGAGTCTTCTCCTTGAGTCGATTACCTACCTCTCGAGTCCTCTCATGTCAAGTCCTCTACTGTGTAGAGTCTTCTCCTTGTGTCGATAACCTAACTGTGGAGTCCTCTCCTTTTGACGAGTCCTGTCCTTGTGTAGTCTTCTCCTTGTGTAGAGTCTTCTCCTTGTGTAGAGTCTTCTCCTTGTGTCGATTACCTACCTGTCGAGTCATCTCTTGCGACAAGTCCTGTCCTTGCGACGACGCTTCTCCTTGAGTAGGCTTCTCCTTGTGTAGAGTCTTCTCCATGTGTCAATTACCTACCTGTCGAGTCCTCCTTGTGACGAGTCCTGTTCTTGCGACGAGTCTTCTACTTGTTGATTACCTACCTTTGGAGTCCTCTCGTGTCAAGTTCTCTCCGTGTAGAGTCTTCTCCTTGCGACAAGTCCCCTCCTAGTGTCGATTCCTGTCCTTGCGTAGAGTCTTCTCCTTGCGGAGAGTCTTCTCCTTATGTCGATTACCTACCTGTCGAGTCCTCTCGTGTCGTTTCCTGTCCTTGCGACAATTCTTCTACTTGTGTCGATTACCTACCTGTCAAGTCTTCTCCTTGTGTCGAGTCTTCCTTGTGACGAGTCCTTCCGATGACTCTTCTCCTTGTGTCAATTACCTACCTGTCGAGTCCTCTCGTGTCGAGTTCTCTCCGTGTAGAGTCTTCTCCTTGCGACAAGTCTTCTCCTTGTGTCGATTACCTATCTTTTGAGGCCTGTGCTTGCGACGAGTCTTCTCCTTGCGTAGAGTCTTCTCCTTGCGTCGAGTCTTCTCCTTGTGTCTATTACCTACCTGTCGAGTTCTCTCCTTGTGACGAGTCCTGTCCTTGCGACGATTCTTCTTCTTGTGTCGATTACCTACCTGTCAAGTCTTCTCCTTGCGTAGAGTCTTCTCCTTGCGTAGTCTTCTCCTTGCGTAGAGTCTTCTCCGTGCGTAGTCTTCTCCGTGCGTAGTCTTCTCCATGTGTCAATTACCTACCTGTCGAGTCCTCCTTGTGACGAGTCCTCTCCTTGTGAAGAGTCTTCTACTTGTGTCGATTACCTACCTGTCGAGTCCTCTCCTTATGTCGAGTCCTGTCGTTGTGAAGAGTCTTCTTGTGTCGATTACCTACCTGTCGAGTCCTGTCCTTGTGTAGAGTCTTCTCCTTGCCTAGAGTCTTCTCCTTGCGGAGAGTCTTCTCCTTGCGTAAAGTCCTCTCCTTGCGACAAGTCTTGTGTGAATTACCTACCTTTCGAGTCCACTCGCGTCGAGTCATCTCCTTGTGTCGATTACCTACCTGTCGAGTCCTCTCCTTGTGTCGATTCCTGTCCTTGTGACGAGTCTTCTTGTGTCGATTACCTACCTGTCGAGTCCTCTCGTGTCGTTTCCTGTCCTTGCGACAATTCTTCTACTTGTGTCGATTACCTACCTGTCAAGTCCTCTCCTTGTGTCGAGTCTTCCTTGTGACGAGTCCTTCCGATGACTCTTCTCCTTGTGTCAATTACCTACCTGTCGAGTCCTCTCGTGTCGAGTCCTCTCCTTGTGTCGATTCCTGTCCTTGCGACGAGTCTTCTCCATGTGTCAATTACCTACCGGTCGAATCCTCTCCTTGTGACGAGTCCTGTCCTTGCGACGAGTCTTCTCCTTGTGTCAAGTCCTGTCCTTGCGAAGAGTCTTCTACTTGCATTGAGTCATCTCCTTGTGTAGTCTTTTCCTTGTGTCAATTACCTACCTGTCGAGTCCTCTCCTTGTGTCGATTCCTGTCCTTGTGACGAGTCTTCTTCTCGTGTCGATTACCTACCTGTCGAGTCCTCTCCTTATGTCGAGTCCTGTCCTTGTGAAGAGTCTTCTTCTTGTGTCGATTACCTACCTGTCAAGTCTTCTCCTTGCGTAGAGTCTTCTCCTTGCGTAGAGTCTTCTCCTTGCGTAGAGTCTTCTCCTTGCGTAGATTACCTATCTGACGAGTACTGTCCTTGTGAAGAGTCTTCTACATGTGTCGATTACCTACCTGTCGAGTCTACTCGTGTCAAGTCATCTCCTTGTGCAGAGTCTTCTCCTTGTGTCGATTACCTACCTGTCGAGTCCTCTCCTTATGTCGAGTCATGTCCTTGTGAAGTGTATTCAACTTGTGTTGATTACCTACCTTTCGAGTCCTCTCGTGTAGAGTCCTGTCCTTGCGACGAGTCTGCTCCTTGCGACGAGTCTTCTCCTTGCGTAGTCTTCTCCTTGCGACGAGTCTTCTCCTTGCGACGAGTCTTCTCCTTGCGACGAGTCTTCTCCTTGCGACGAGTCTTCTCCTTGCGACGAGTCTTCTCCTTGCGACGAGTCTTCTGCTTGCGACGAGTCTTCTGCTTGCGACGAGTCTTCTCCTTGCGACGAGTCTTCGCTTGCGACGAGTCTTCGCTTGCGACGAGTCTTCGCTTGCGACGAGTCTTCGCTTGCGACGAGTCTTCGCTTGCGACGAGTCTTCTCCTGCGACGAGTCTTCTCCTTGCGACGAGTCTTCTCCTTGCGACGAGTCTTCTCCTTGCGACGAGTCTTCTCCTTGCGACGAGTCTTCTGCTTGCGACGAGTCTTCTCCTTGCGACGAGTCTTCTCCTTGCGACGAGTCTTCTCCTTGCGACGAGTCTTCTCCTTGCGACGAGTCTTCTCCTTGCGACGAGTCTTCTCCTTGCGACGAGTCTTCTGCTTGCGACGAGTCTTCTCCTTGCGACGAGTCTTCTCCTTGCGACGAGTCTTCTCCTTGCGACGAGTCTTCTCCTTGCGACGAGTCTTCCCTTGCGACGAGTCTTCTGCTTGCGACGAGTCTTCTGCTTGCGACGAGTCTTCTCCTTGCGACGAGTCTTCTCCTTGCGACGAGTCTTCTCCTTGCGACGAGTCTTCTCCTTGTGTCGATTACCTATCTTTTGAGGCCTGTGCTTTCGACGAGTCTTCTCCTTGCGTCGAGTCTTCTCCTTGTGTCTATTACCTACCTGTCGAGTCCTCTCCTTGTGACGAGTCCTGTCCTTGCGACGATTCTTCTTCTTGTGTCGATTACCTACCTGTCAAGTCTTCTCCTTGCATAGTCTTCTCCTTGCGTAGAGTCTTCTCCTTGCGTTGAGTCTTCTCCTTGTGTCTATTACCTACCTGTCGAGTCCTCCTTGTGACGAGTCCTCTCCTTGTGAAGTCTTCTACTTGTGTCGATTACCTACCTGTCGAGTCCTCTCCTTATGTCGAGTCCTGTCGTTGTGAAGAGTCTTCTTGTGTCGATTACCTACCTGTCGAGTCCTCCTTGTGACGAGTCTTCTTGTGTCGATTACCTACCTGTCAAGTCCTCTCCTTATGTCGAGTCCTGTCGTTGTGAAGAGTCTTCTTGTGTCGATTACCTACCTGTCGAGTCCTGTCCTTGTGTAGAGTCTTCTCCTTGCCTAGAGTCTTCTCCTTGCGGAGAGTCTTCTCCTTGCGGAGAGTCTTCTCCTTGCGGAGAGTCTTCTCCTTGCGTAAAGTCCTCTCCTTGCGACGAGTCTTGTGTGAATTACCTACCTTTCGAGTCCACTCGCGTCGAGTCCTCTCCTTGTGTCGATTCCTGTCCTTGTGACGAGTCTTCTTGTGTCGATTACCTACCTGTCGAGTCCTCTCGTGTCGTTTCCTGTCCTTGCGACAATTCTTCTACTTGTGTCGATTACCTACCTGTCAAGTCCTCTCCTTGTGTCGAGTCTTCCTTGTGACGAGTCCTTCCGATGACTCTTCTCCTTGTGTCAGTTACCTACCTGTCGAGTCCTCTCGTGTCGAGTCCTCTCCTTGTGTCGATTCCTGTCCTTGCGACGAGTCTTCTCCATGTGTCAATTACCTACCGGTCGAATCCTCTCCTTGTGACGAGTCCTGTCCTTGCGACGAGTCTTCTCCTTGTGTCAAGTCCTGTCCTTGCGAAGAGTCTTCTACTTGCATTGAGTCATCTCCTTGTGTAGTCTTTTCCTTGTGTCAATTACCTACCTGTCGAGTCCTCTCCTTGTGTCGATTCCTGTCCTTGTGACGAGTCTTCTTCTCGTGTCGATTACCTACCTGTCGAGTCCTCTCCTTATGTCGAGTCCTGTCCTTGTGAAGAGTCTTCTTCTTGTGTCGATTACCTACCTGTCAAGTCTTCTCCTTGCGTAGAGTCTTCTCCTTGCGTAGAGTCTTCTCCTTGCGTAGATTACCTATCTGACGAGTACTGTCCTTGTGAAGAGTCTTCTACATGTGTCGATTACCTACCTGTCGAGTCCACTCGTGTCAAGTCATCTCCTTGTGCAGAGTCTTCTCCTTGTGTCGATTACCTACCTGTCGAGTCCTCTCCTTATGTCGAGTCCTGTCCTTGTGAAGTGTCTTCAACTTGTGTTGATTACCTACCTTTCGAGTCCTCTCGTGTAGAGTCCTGTCCTTGCGACGAGTCTGCTCCTTGCGACGAGTCTTCTCCTTGCGTAGTCTTCTCCTTGCGACGAGTCTTCTCCTTGCGACGAGTCTTCTCCTTGCGACGAGTCTTCTCCTTGCGACGAGTCTTCTCCTTGCGACGAGTCTTCTCCTTGCGACGAGTCTTCTGCTTGCGACGAGTCTTCTGCTTGCGACGAGTCTTCTCCTTGCGACGAGTCTTCTCCTTGCGACGAGTCTTCTCCTTGCGACGAGTCTTCTCCTTGCGACGAGTCTTCCCTTGCGAAGAGTCTTCTGCTTGCGACGAGTCTTCTCCCTGCGACGAGTCTTCTCCTTGCGACGAGTCTTCTCCTTGTGTCGATTACCTATCTTTTGAGGCCTGTGCTTTCGACGAGTCTTCTCCTTGCGTAGAGTCTTCTCCTTGCGTAGAGTCTTCTCCTTGTGTCTATTACCTACCTGTCGAGTCCTCTCCTTGTGACGAGTCCTGTCCTTGCGACGATTCTTCTTCTTGTGTCGATTACCTACCTGTCAAGTCTTCTCCTTGCATAGTCTTCTCCTTGCGTAGAGTCTTCTCCTTGCGTCGAGTCTTCTCCTTGTGTCTATTACCTACCTGTCGAGTCCTCCTTGTGACGAGTCTTCTTGTGTCGATTACCTACCTGTCAAGTCCTCTCCTTATGTCGAGTCCTGTCGTTGTGAAGAGTCTTCTTGTGTCGATTACCTACCTGTCGAGTCCTGTCCTTGTGTAGAGTCTTCTCCTTGCCTAGAGTCTTCTCCTTGCGGAGAGTCTTCTCCTTGCGGAGAGTCTTCTCCTTGCGTAAAGTCCTCTCCTTGCGACGAGTCTTGTGTGAATTACCTACCTTTCGAGTCCACTCGCGTCGAGTCATCTCCTTGTGTCGATTACCTACCTGTCAAGTCCTCTCGTGTCGATTCCTGTCCTTGTGACGAGTCTTCTTGTGTCGATTACCTACCTGTCGAGTCCTCTCGTGTCGTTTCCTGTCCTTGCGACAATTCTTCTACTTGTGTCGATTACCTACCTGTCAAGTCCTCTCCTTGTGTCGAGTCTTCCTTGTGACGAGTCCTTCCGATGACTCTTCTCCTTGTGTCAATTACCTACCTGTCGAGTCCTCTCGTGTAGAGTCCTGTCCTTGCGACGAGTCTTCTCCTTGCGACGAGTCTTCTCCTTGCGACGAGTCTTCTCCTTGCGACGAGTCTTCTGCTTGCGACGAGTCTTCTGCTTGCGACGAGTCTTCTCCTTGCGACGAGTCTTCTCCTTGCGACGAGTCTTCTCCTTGCGACGAGTCTTCTCCTTGCGACGAGTCTTCTCCTTGCGACGAGTCTTCCCTTGCGAAGAGTCTTCTGCTTGCGACGAGTCTTCTGCTTGCGACGAGTCTTCTCCTTGCGACGAGTCTTCTCCTTGTGTCGATTACCTATCTTTTGAGGCCTGTGCTTTCGACGAGTCTTCTCCTTGCGTAGAGTCTTCTCCTTGCGTCGAGTCTTCTCCTTGTGTCTATTACCTACCTGTCGAGTCCTCTCCTTGTGACGAGTCCTGTCCTTGCGACGATTCTTCTTCTTGTGTCGATTACCTACCTGTCAAGTCTTCTCCTTGCATAGTCTTCTCCTTGCGTAGAGTCTTCTCCTTGTGTCTATTACCTACCTGTCGAGTCCTCCTTGTGACGAGTCCTCTCCTTGTGAAGAGTCTTCTACTTGTGTCGATTACCTACCTGTCGAGTCCTCTCCTTATGTCGAGTCCTGTCGTTGTGAAGAGTCTTCTTGTGTCGATTACCTACCTGTCGAGTCCTGTCCTTGTGTAGAGTCTTCTCCTTGCCTAGAGTCTTCTCCTTGCGGAGAGTCTTCTCCTTGCGTAAAGTCCTCTCCTTGCGACAAGTCTTGTGTGAATTACCTACCTTTCGAGTCCACTCGCGTCGAGTCATCTCCTTGTGTCGATTACCTACCTGTCGAGTCCTCTCCTTGTGTCGATTCCTGTCCTTGTGACGAGTCTTCTTGTGTCGATTACCTACCTGTCGAGTCCTCTCGTGTCGTTTCCTGTCCTTGCGACAATTCTTCTACTTGTGTCGATTACCTACCTGTCAAGTCCTCTCCTTGTGTCGAGTCTTCCTTGCGACGAGTCCTTCCGATGACTCTTCTCCTTGTGTCAATTACCTACCTGTCGAGTCCTCTCGTGTCGAGTCCTCTCCTTGTGTCGATTCCTGTCCTTGCGACGAGTCTTCTCCATGTGTCAATTACCTACCGGTCGAATCCTCTCCTTGTGACGAGTCCTGTCCTTGCGACGAGTCTTCTCCTTGTGTCAAGTCCTGTCCTTGCGAAGAGTCTTCTACTTGCATTGAGTCATCTCCTTGTGTAGTCTTTTCCTTGTGTCAATTACCTACCTGTCGAGTCCTCTCCTTGTGTCGATTCCTGTCCTTGTGACGAGTCTTCTTCTCGTGTCGATTACCTACCTGTCGAGTCCTCTCCTTATGTCGAGTCCTGTCCTTGTGAAGAGTCTTCTTCTTGTGTCGATTACCTACCTGTCAAGTCTTCTCCTTGCGTAGAGTCTTCTCCTTGCGTAGAGTCTTCTCCTTGCGTAGAGTCTTCTCCTTGCGTAGATTACCTATCTGACGAGTACTGTCCTTGTGAAGAGTCTTCTACATGTGTCGATTACCTACCTGTCGAGTCTACTCGTGTCAAGTCATCTCCTTGTGCAGAGTCTTCTCCTTGTGTCGATTACCTACCTGTCGAGTCCTCTCCTTATGTCGAGTCATGTCCTTGTGAAGTGTCTTCAACTTGTGTTGATTACCTACCTTTCGAGTCCTCTCGTGTAGAGTCCTGTCCTTGCGACGAGTCTGCTCCTTGCGACGAGTCTTCTCCTTGCGACGAGTCTTCTCCTTGCGACGAGTCTTCTCCTTGCGACGAGTCTTCTCCTTGCGACGAGTCTTCTCCTTGCGACGAGTCTTCTCCTTGCGACGAGTCTTCTGCTTGCGACGAGTCTTCTGCTTGCGACGAGTCTTCTCCTTGCGACGAGTCTTCGCTTGCGACGAGTCTTCGCTTGCGACGAGTCTTCGCTTGCGACGAGTCTTCGCTTGCGACGAGTCTTCGCTTGCGACGAGTCTTCTCCTTGCGACGAGTCTTCTCCTTGCGACGAGTCTTCTCCTTGCGACGAGTCTTCTGCTTGCGACGAGTCTTCTCCTTGCGACGAGTCTTCTCCTTGCGACGAGTCTTCTCCTTGCGACGAGTCTTCTCCTTGCGACGAGTCTTCTCCTTGCGACGAGTCTTCTCCTTGCGACGAGTCTTCTGCTTGCGACGAGTCTTCTCCTTGCGACGAGTCTTCTGCTTGCGACGAGTCTTCTCCTTGCGACGAGTCTTCTGCTTGCGACGAGTCTTCTCCTTGCGACGAGTCTTCTCCTTGCGACGAGTCTTCTCCTTGCGACGAGTCTTCTCCTTGCGACGAGTCTTCCCTTGCGACGAGTCTTCTGCTTGCGACGAGTCTTCTGCTTGCGACGAGTCTTCTCCTTGCGACGAGTCTTCTCCTTGCGACGAGTCTTCTCCTTGCGACGAGTCTTCTCCTTGTGTCGATTACCTATCTTTTGAGGCCTGTGCTTTCGACGAGTCTTCTCCTTGCGTCGAGTCTTCTCCTTGTGTCTATTACCTACCTGTCGAGTCCTCTCCTTGTGACGAGTCCTGTCCTTGCGACGATTCTTCTTCTTGTGTCGATTACCTACCTGTCAAGTCTTCTCCTTGCATAGTCTTCTCCTTGCGTAGAGTCTTCTCCTTGCGTTGAGTCTTCTCCTTGTGTCTATTACCTACCTGTCGAGTCCTCCTTGTGACGAGTCCTCTCCTTGTGAAGTCTTCTACTTGTGTCGATTACCTACCTGTCGAGTCCTCTCCTTATGTCGAGTCCTGTCGTTGTGAAGAGTCTTCTTGTGTCGATTACCTACCTGTCGAGTCCTCCTTGTGACGAGTCTTCTTGTGTCGATTACCTACCTGTCAAGTCCTCTCCTTATGTCGAGTCCTGTCGTTGTGAAGAGTCTTCTTGTGTCGATTACCTACCTGTCGAGTCCTGTCCTTGTGTAGAGTCTTCTCCTTGCCTAGAGTCTTCTCCTTGCGGAGAGTCTTCTCCTTGCGGAGAGTCTTCTCCTTGCGTAAAGTCCTCTCCTTGCGACGAGTCTTGTGTGAATTACCTACCTTTCGAGTCCACTCGCGTCGAGTCCTCTCCTTGTGTCGATTCCTGTCCTTGTGACGAGTCTTCTTGTGTCGATTACCTACCTGTCGAGTCCTCTCGTGTCGTTTCCTGTCCTTGCGACAATTCTTCTACTTGTGTCGATTACCTACCTGTCAAGTCCTCTCCTTGTGTCGAGTCTTCCTTGTGACGAGTCCTTCCGATGACTCTTCTCCTTGTGTCAGTTACCTACCTGTCGAGTCCTCTCGTGTCGAGTCCTCTCCTTGTGTCGATTCCTGTCCTTGCGACGAGTCTTCTCCATGTGTCAATTACCTACCGGTCGAATCCTCTCCTTGTGACGAGTCCTGTCCTTGCGACGAGTCTTCTCCTTGTGTCAAGTCCTGTCCTTGCGAAGAGTCTTCTACTTGCATTGAGTCATCTCCTTGTGTAGTCTTTTCCTTGTGTCAATTACCTACCTGTCGAGTCCTCTCCTTGTGTCGATTCCTGTCCTTGTGACGAGTCTTCTTCTCGTGTCGATTACCTACCTGTCGAGTCCTCTCCTTATGTCGAGTCCTGTCCTTGTGAAGAGTCTTCTTCTTGTGTCGATTACCTACCTGTCAAGTCTTCTCCTTGCGTAGAGTCTTCTCCTTGCGTAGAGTCTTCTCCTTGCGTAGATTACCTATCTGACGAGTACTGTCCTTGTGAAGAGTCTTCTACATGTGTCGATTACCTACCTGTCGAGTCCACTCGTGTCAAGTCATCTCCTTGTGCAGAGTCTTCTCCTTGTGTCGATTACCTACCTGTCGAGTCCTCTCCTTATGTCGAGTCCTGTCCTTGTGAAGTGTCTTCAACTTGTGTTGATTACCTACCTTTCGAGTCCTCTCGTGTAGAGTCCTGTCCTTGCGACGAGTCTGCTCCTTGCGACGAGTCTTCTCCTTGCGTAGTCTTCTCCTTGCGACGAGTCTTCTCCTTGCGACGAGTCTTCTCCTTGCGACGAGTCTTCTCCTTGCGACGAGTCTTCTCCTTGCGACGAGTCTTCTGCTTGCGACGAGTCTTCTGCTTGCGACGAGTCTTCTGCTTGCGACGAGTCTTCTGCTTGCGACGAGTCTTCTCCTTGCGACGAGTCTTCTCCTTGCGACGAGTCTTCTCCTTGCGACGAGTCTTCTCCTTGCGACGAGTCTTCCCTTGCGAAGAGTCTTCTGCTTGCGACGAGTCTTCTCCCTGCGACGAGTCTTCTCCTTGCGACGAGTCTTCTCCTTGTGTCGATTACCTATCTTTTGAGGCCTGTGCTTTCGACGAGTCTTCTCCTTGCGTAGAGTCTTCTCCTTGCGTAGAGTCTTCTCCTTGTGTCTATTACCTACCTGTCGAGTCCTCTCCTTGTGACGAGTCCTGTCCTTGCGACGATTCTTCTTCTTGTGTCGATTACCTACCTGTCAAGTCTTCTCCTTGCATAGTCTTCTCCTTGCGTAGAGTCTTCTCCTTGCGTCGAGTCTTCTCCTTGTGTCTATTACCTACCTGTCGAGTCCTCCTTGTGACGAGTCTTCTTGTGTCGATTACCTACCTGTCAAGTCCTCTCCTTATGTCGAGTCCTGTCGTTGTGAAGAGTCTTCTTGTGTCGATTACCTACCTGTCGAGTCCTGTCCTTGTGTAGAGTCTTCTCCTTGCCTAGAGTCTTCTCCTTGCGGAGAGTCTTCTCCTTGCGGAGAGTCTTCTCCTTGCGTAAAGTCCTCTCCTTGCGACGAGTCTTGTGTGAATTACCTACCTTTCGAGTCCACTCGCGTCGAGTCATCTCCTTGTGTCGATTACCTACCTGTCAAGTCCTCTCGTGTCGATTCCTGTCCTTGTGACGAGTCTTCTTGTGTCGATTACCTACCTGTCGAGTCCTCTCGTGTCGTTTCCTGTCCTTGCGACAATTCTTCTACTTGTGTCGATTACCTACCTGTCAAGTCCTCTCCTTGTGTCGAGTCTTCCTTGTGACGAGTCCTTCCGATGACTCTTCTCCTTGTGTCAATTACCTACCTGTCGAGTCCTCTCCTTGTGACGAGTCCTGTCCTTGCGACGAGTCTTCTCCTTGTGTCAAGTCCTGTCCTTGCGAAGAGTCTTCTACTTGCATTGAGTCATCTCCTTGTGTAGTCTTTTCCTTGTGTCAATTACCTACCTGTCGAGTCCTCTCCTTGTGTCGATTCCTGTCCTTGTGACGAGTCTTCTTCTCGTGTCGATTACCTACCTGTCGAGTCCTCTCCTTATGTCGAGTCCTGTCCTTGTGAAGAGTCTTCTTCTTGTGTCGATTACCTACCTGTCAAGTCTTCTCCTTGCGTAGAGTCTTCTCCTTGCGTAGAGTCTTCTCCTTGCGTAGATTACCTATCTGACGAGTACTGTCCTTGTGAAGAGTCTTCTACATGTGTCGATTACCTACCTGTCGAGTCCACTCGTGTCAAGTCATCTCCTTGTGCAGAGTCTTCTCCTTGTGTCGATTACCTACCTGTCGAGTCCTCTCCTTATGTCGAGTCCTGTCCTTGTGAAGTGTCTTCAACTTGTGTTGATTACCTACCTTTCGAGTCCTCTCGTGTAGAGTCCTGTCCTTGCGACGAGTCTGCTCCTTGCGACGAGTCTTCTCCTTGCGTAGTCTTCTCCTTGCGACGAGTCTTCTCCTTGCGACGAGTCTTCTCCTTGCGACGAGTCTTCTCCTTGCGACGAGTCTTCTCCTTGCGACGAGTCTTCTGCTTGCGACGAGTCTTCTGCTTGCGACGAGTCTTCTGCTTGCGACGAGTCTTCTGCTTGCGACGAGTCTTCTCCTTGCGACGAGTCTTCTCCTTGCGACGAGTCTTCTCCTTGCGACGAGTCTTCTCCTTGCGACGAGTCTTCCCTTGCGAAGAGTCTTCTGCTTGCGACGAGTCTTCTCCCTGCGATGAGTCTTCTCCTTGCGACGAGTCTTCTCCTTGTGTCGATTACCTATCTTTTGAGGCCTGTGCTTTCGACGAGTCTTCTCCTTGCGTAGAGTCTTCTCCTTGCGTAGAGTCTTCTCCTTGTGTCTATTACCTACCTGTCGAGTCCTCTCCTTGTGACGAGTCCTGTCCTTGCGACGATTCTTCTTCTTGTGTCGATTACCTACCTGTCAAGTCTTCTCCTTGCATAGTCTTCTCCTTGCGTAGAGTCTTCTCCTTGCGTCGAGTCTTCTCCTTGTGTCTATTACCTACCTGTCGAGTCCTCCTTGTGACGAGTCTTCTTGTGTCGATTACCTACCTGTCAAGTCCTCTCCTTATGTCGAGTCCTGTCGTTGTGAAGAGTCTTCTTGTGTCGATTACCTACCTGTCGAGTCCTGTCCTTGTGTAGAGTCTTCTCCTTGCCTAGAGTCTTCTCCTTGCGGAGAGTCTTCTCCTTGCGGAGAGTCTTCTCCTTGCGTAAAGTCCTCTCCTTGCGACGAGTCTTGTGTGAATTACCTACCTTTCGAGTCCACTCGCGTCGAGTCATCTCCTTGTGTCGATTACCTACCTGTCAAGTCCTCTCGTGTCGATTCCTGTCCTTGTGACGAGTCTTCTTGTGTCGATTACCTACCTGTCGAGTCCTCTCGTGTCGTTTCCTGTCCTTGCGACAATTCTTCTACTTGTGTCGATTACCTACCTGTCAAGTCCTCTCCTTGTGTCGAGTCTTCCTTGTGACGAGTCCTTCCGATGACTCTTCTCCTTGTGTCAATTACCTACCTGTCGAGTCCTCTCGTGTAGAGTCCTGTCCTTGCGACGAGTCTTCTCCTTGCGACGAGTCTTCTCCTTGCGACGAGTCTTCTCCTTGCGACGAGTCTTCTGCTTGCGACGAGTCTTCTGCTTGCGACGAGTCTTCTGCTTGCGACGAGTCTTCTCCTTGCGACGAGTCTTCTCCTTGCGACGAGTCTTCTCCTTGCGACGAGTCTTCTCCTTGCGACGAGTCTTCCCTTGCGAAGAGTCTTCTGCTTGCGACGAGTCTTCTGCTTGCGACGAGTCTTCTCCTTGCGACGAGTCTTCTCCTTGTGTCGATTACCTATCTTTTGAGGCCTGTGCTTTCGACGAGTCTTCTCCTTGCGTAGAGTCTTCTCCTTGCGTCGAGTCTTCTCCTTGTGTCTATTACCTACCTGTCGAGTCCTCTCCTTGTGACGAGTCCTGTCCTTGCGACGATTCTTCTTCTTGTGTCGATTACCTACCTGTCAAGTCTTCTCCTTGCATAGTCTTCTCCTTGCGTAGAGTCTTCTCCTTGCGTTGAGTCTTCTCCTTGTGTCTATTACCTACCTGTCGAGTCCTCCTTGTGACGAGTCCTCTCCTTGTGAAGAGTCTTCTACTTGTGTCGATTACCTACCTGTCGAGTCCTCTCCTTATGTCGAGTCCTGTCGTTGTGAAGAGTCTTCTTGTGTCGATTACCTACCTGTCGAGTCCTGTCCTTGTGTAGAGTCTTCTCCTTGCGTCGAGTCTTTTCCTTGTGTCTATTACCTACCTGTCGAGTCCTCCTTGTGACGAGTCTTCTTGTGTCGATTACCTACCTGTCAAGTCCTCTCCTTACGTCGAGTCCTGTCGTTGTGAAGAGTCTTCTTGTGTCGATTACCTACCTGTCGAGTCCTGTCCTTGTGTAGAGTCTTCTCCTTGCCTAGAGTCTTCTCCTTGTGTCTATTACCTACCTGTCGAGTCCTCCTTGTGACGAGTCTTCTTGTGTCGATTACCTACCTGTCGAGTCCTCTCCTTATGTCGAGTCCTGTCGTTGTGAAGAGTCTTCTTGTGTCGATTACCTACCTGTCGAGTCCTGTCCTTGTGTAGAGTCTTCTCCTTGCCTAGAGTCTTCTCCTTTTGGAGAGTCTTCTCCTTGCGGAGAGTCTTCTCCTTGCGTAAAGTCCTCTCCTTGCGACGAGTCTTGTGTGAATTACCTACCTTTCGAGTCCACTCGCGTCGAGTCATCTCCTTGTGTCGATTACCTACCTGTCGAGTCCTCTCCTTGTGTCGATTCCTGTCCTTGTGACGAGTCTTCTTGTGTCGATTACCTACCTGTCGAGTCCTCTCCTTATGTCGAGTCCTGTCCTTGTGAAGAGTCTTCTAGTTGTGTCGATTACCTACCTTTCGAGTCCTCTCGTGTCGAGTCCTCTCCTTGTGTCGATTCCTGTCCTTGCGACGAGTCTTCTCCATGTGTCAATTACCTACCGGTCGAATCCTCTCCTTGTGACGAGTCCTGTCCTTGCGACGAGTCTTCTCCTTGTGTCAAGTCCTGTCCTTGCGAAGAGTCTTCTACTTGCATTGAGTCATCTCCTTGTGTAGTCTTTTCCTTGTGTCGATGACCTACCTGTCGAGTCCTCTCCTTGTGTCGATTCCTGTCCTTGTGACGAGTCTTCTTCGTGTCGATTACCTACCTGTCGAGTCCTCTCCTTATGTCGAGTCCTGTCCTTGTGAAGAGTCTTCTTCTTGTGTCGATTACCTACCTGTCAAGTCTTCTCCTTGCGTAGAGTCTTCTCCTTGCGTAGAGTCTTCTCCTTGCGTAGAGTCTTCTCCTTGCGTAGAGTCTTCTCCTTGCGTAGATTACCTATCTGACGAGTCCTGTCCTTGTGAAGAGTCTTCTACATGTGTCGATTACCTACCTGCCGAGTCCACTCGTGTCAAGTCATCTCCTTGTGCAGTCTTCTCCTTGTGTCGATTACCTACCTGTCGAGTCCACTCGTGTCGAGTCTACTCCTTGTGTCGATTCCTGTCCTTGCGACGATTCTTCTACTTGTTGATTACCTACCTGTCGAGTCCTCTCCTTATGTCGAGTCCTGTCCTTGTGAAGTGTCTTCAACTTGTGTTGATTACCTACCTTTTGAGTCCTCTCGTGTAGAGTCCTGTCCTTGCGACGAGTCTTCTCCTTGTGTCGATTACCTATCTTTTGAGGACTGTGCTTTCGACGAGTCTTCTCCTTGCGTCGAGTCTTCTCCTTGTGTCTATTACCTACCTGTCGAGTCCTCTCCTTGTGACGAGTCCTGTCCTTGCGACGAGTCCTGTCCTTGCGACGATTCTTCTTCTTGTGTCGATTACCTACCTGTCAAGTCTTCTCCTTGCATAGTCTTCTCCTTGCGTAGAGTCTTCTCCTTGCGTCGAGTCTTCTCCTTGTGTCTATTACCTACCTGTCGAGTCCTCCTTGTGACGAGTCCTCTCCTTGTGAAGAGTCTTCTACTTGTGTCGATTACCTACCTGTCGAGTCCTCTCCTTATGTCGAGTCCTGTCGTTGTGAAGAGTCTTCTTGTTTCGATTACCTACCTGTCGAGTCCTGTCCTTGCGTAGAGTCTTCTCCTTGCGTCGAGTCTTCTCCTTGCGTCGAGTCTTCTCCTTGCGTCGAGTCTTCTCCTTGTGTCTATTACCTACCTGTCGAGTCCTCCTTGTGACGAGTCTTCTTGTGTCGATTACCTACCTGTCGAGTCCTCTCCTTATTTCGAGTCCTGTCCTTATGAAGTCTTCTAGTTGTGTCGATTACCTACCTTTCGAGTCCTCTCGTGTCGAGTCCTCTCCTTGTGTCGATTCCTGTCCTTGCGACGAGTCTTCTCCTTGTGTCAAGTCCTGTCCTTGCGAAGAGTCTTCTACTTGCATTGAGTCATCTCCTTGTGTAGTCTTTTCCTTGTGTCGATTCCTGTCCTTGTGACGAGTCCTCTCCTTGTGTCGATTCCTGTCCTTGTGACGAGTCTTCTTCTTGTGTCGATTACCTACCTTTCGAGTCCTCTCGTGTCGAATCCTCTCCTTGTGACGAGTCCTGTCCTTGCGACGATTCTTCTTCTTGTGTCGATTACCTACCTGTCAAGTCTTCTCCTTGCGTAGAGTCTTCTCCTTGCGTAGATTACCTATCTGACGAGTCCTGTACTTGCGACGAGTCCTGTCCTTGTGAAGGTCTTCTCCTTGTGTCGATTCCTGTCCTTGCGACGAGTCTTCTCCTTGCGACGTCTCGTCTCCTTGCGACGTCTTCTCCTTGCGTAGTCTTCTCCTTGCGACGATTCCTGTCCTTGCGACGAGTCTTCTCCTTGCGACGTCTTCTCCTTGCGTAGTCTTCTCCTTGCGTAGTCTGCTCCTTGCGACGAGTCTTCTCCTTGCGACGAGTCTTCTCCTTGCGACGAGTCTTCTCCTTGTGTCGATTACCTACCAGTCGAGTCCTCGTGTTGAGTTCGCTCCGTTAGTCTTCTCCTTGTGTAGATTACCTACCTGACGAGTCCTGTGCTTAAGACGAGTCCTGTCCTTGCAACGAGTGTCCTCGGGTCAATTACCTACCTGTCGAATCCTCTCCTAGTGACGAGTCCTGTCCTTGCGACGATTCTTCTACTTGTTGATTACCTACCTGTCGAGTCTTCTCCTTGTGTTGAGTCTTCTCCTTGTGTTGAGTCTTCTCCTTGTGTTGAGTCTTCTCCTTGTGTTGAGTCTTCTCCTTGTGTTGAGTCTTCTCCTTGTGTTGAGTCTTCTCCTTGTGTTGAGTCTTCTCCTTGTGTTGAGTCTTCTCCTTGTGTTGAGTCTTCTCCTTGTGTTGAGTCTTCTCCTTGTGTTGAGTCTTCTCCTTGTGTTGAGTCTTCTCCTTGTGTTGAGTCTTCTCCTACGTACGATATTATGATATTTAAGAAAAGGAGACAGAGGATACAGGGTCATGGTCATGCTAGTTGGATTAGTCTGCTGGTTTGAAGCGGAATAACTCAGAGGAGCTGCTGTAGTGTTGCCGGCGTGGAGAAGATCGGCTAGGCTCTGTAAGGATGATGGTAGTCAGAGGCAGAAACAAACGGATAAAACCACCCTGGCTGGATAAAACGGCCTCGGCTGGATAAAATAACCTCGGTTGGATAAAACAACCCTGGCTGGATAAAACAACCCTGGCTGGGATAAAACAACCCTGGCTGGATAAAACAACCCTGGCTGGGATAAAACAACCCTGGCTGGGATAAAACAACCCTGGCTGGGATAAAACAACCCTGGCTGGGATAAAACAACCCTGGCTGGGATAAAACAACCCTGGCTGGGATAAAACAACCCTGGCTGGATAAAACAACCCTGGCTGGGATAAAACAACCCTGGCTGGGATAAAACAACCCTGGCTGGGATAAAACAACCCTGGCTGGGATAAAACAACCCTGGCTGGGATAAAACAACCCTGGCTGGATAAAACAACCCTGGCTGGGATAAAACAACCCTGGCTGGATAAAACAACCCTGGCTGTATAAAACGTGTCCATGTAATGAGCAGCTCTACTATCTCGGTTGTAGCTCGCAGTGTTGCCAACTAGCGACATTGTCGCTATATTTAGCGAGTATTCAGACTCCTCTAGCGACACATTTTCAAAAAAGCGACTAGCGACAAAACTAGCGACTTTTTCTTGTTTTATTGGAGACTTTTGGAGACTCTGACATGAAAGCACGTATCGTTTTTACTCTTCTCAACGAGCAGACGTGGGCCCCACCCCCGTCCCAAAGCACTCACAAGTGGCCAGGTCCTCGCGCAGCAGTCCCCCCCCCCCAGCTGCAGTCAGAGCAGGAGATGTTCACCCCTCCGCATACAGACTGCAAATTAATCACGCATGCGGGAAGCCGCCGCTGGCTGATCTCGCCCTGGCTTACATTCAGGGCAGGATGTAAATGTAAAATGTTCATCTAAAATAAATAACTGCATTTGACTCACACAGCGTCAGTCACTTACTCACCTTGTCCACTGTGTGTGTGCCTCTCTGTGACACAAGCTAAACATCTAGCTGGCTAGCTCATCTTGTCTCAGTCTAAACTGTACACTCAAAAATACAGAAAGGAGTGGGAATCAAACTCTGAATTCAAAGGCTGGTTGTGTGAGATTCTGTGTTATGCACTATAGCCCGTTACCATATATGTGATTGAATATTATCTGCTGTTGGCTTGTGTGGATGTATGTGTTATGCAACATAGCTGACTTGAAACATTGTTAACAGTATCAGGGCCATGGGCCTTTCTCATGATGGAAAAATACAGAATAACATGAAGACAGGAACTGTGCAATGAGTTGGAGGGGGCCACATTCAGAACGTAGTGTTGCGAGAACAAACGGTCTTTTGTTAGATAACAGGAGCCAGGTGTGAGATAACCACGCCCAGTCTCTACTCTGACAGGCCGGCTCGGAAGCAGGAACTAATTCTGTCAGAGTATATTTATAATATCTTTGTCAAGAACAAGTCAGTTCTCTGTTTGCCCTGCGAGGTGGGACTGAGAGCCCATATATAAAAAAAATGCATTTACCACTTATTGCTTAGCTAATAAAAAAACGTATTGCTTAGCTAATAAAATAAAAAAATACAGAGTATACAAATTGGTGACTCATTGTCATATTTATCCTGATACCAGATTTTAATTAACGAAAACTCTTAACAGTTGAAGCCGTTTATTTGAGATAATACACAGGCATACTGCCTGTATTGTATATGCCCCCCCCCCCCTATGCCCCCCCCCCCCCCCCCCCACAAAAAAAACACACGACAACTCAAAAACATCCTCAAAAGGCAAAGCCTTATAACAGTTCCACCCAAAACAAGCTGCCATATATGGTTGTTTTTTGTAAAAGGCTTTTGAGGCCACCATGGCATTAGCTATCGCTGAAACACTGTTCCATGCTGGCATGTAATCTAGGAGAGAGGAATAACATTGTGGGAGAGACAAAAAGTGAAAAAAACACCCTAAATATATTTAGAATTACAAATTAACTTTCTTCCTCTCTCCTACAGCATAAATCACAATTACATGAACATGGCCAATTGTGCAAATTAGGCGATGACGTCTTTTTTTTTTTTTTACCGGAAGGCTTGCTAACTATCTCGTAAACACCTCGGATACAAGGTTAAACGGATATATCTTGTAATTGAACAAAATAGTAAGGTGGCCGATAATATAGGACGTATTTATCAAAAAGCTGATAGTAGTAGTATTTCCACTGAATTGTCAAACATGCTAATTGCTAACCCGTTAGCTAACATTTGTACGAGACCAACAATCATAAAACATTGATGGCTTGATCACAAGATAACACGGTTGACGGTAATATATTTCTTAAACGCTGTTGAATCTGCCGATAATACATGGTTCCACGATACTTACTTATTGTCTGGTGGCATTTATTATCTCTCTGTCCACAACTTGAAAGGGAGAATGGTACTCTCTCAACTGAGTTTTTTTCCCTGCCAAAGGTTGTGCATCTGTTGAATATCAAGAATATGGTATGACTATTAGAATGAAAGGCTTGTTGGGAAACTACACGTTCATATCCCTTATGGTAGCTCATGTTAGATGAGAATAGCAAAAGTTAAATACTAGTTATCTTTAAAAAAAAAGTGACGTTGCCAATTCTTGTTCCTGAATGTATTCCTTTATCCGGTCTTCAACTTGAACTCGAGATTTACCATTTCGAGAACGCAGCGTTACCTGCGAGCATATGATTGATCGGGAGGACTTACCTGTCATCACACTCCCTCATCTCATTGGTCGAGTAGGCGATACATTTCCGGGTGCCGTTAAGAGTGACTCGCTTGTGGTCGTGCTGGGAGAATATGGCGGCATAGAGCAGTCAAGAATTCAACATTGCGTGGAGGTGTGGTTATTGGAGGGTAAATAGTAATATGCTCTAAAACGCCCTGGTGACAAAAAAAAACGCCCTGGTGACAAAAAAAACGCCCTGTTTCCAATCGTCCACATGGCTGGGAGAATCTATTCAAAAATGTAAAAAAAACAACAGATGTATTGTTTGCTAACTAGCTACGTTTACAGTGCAGGCTAACTCAAATGAGCTGCTAGCCAACTTTACATACGGTATAGCTAGCTATTGTGAATTAAATATCACCAGCAACCTAACGTCATATTAGCTAGCTACCTTGATATTTATAAGAAAACACGTCAAATGCATTTGTAGGTAGCTAGCTAACAGCCATAGAGGAGGGTGAAAGGATAGCAACCCCAACTGTGGATAGGGCAGGTACTTTTGTGTAGTTCCAGTCCCTACAAGTGAGAACCGAGATAATAGTAACATACTATTCAGTGAGGTCTAATTTGAGCATAATGAAGTCTGTTTCTTGTGAGGTTTTCTGTCTTCAGATACAGAGGGCTGTGAAAGTCTGTCTGCAGATGAGGTGGTCCCAATGAAGAGTAGTGGTTCTCAGTCCTGGGGACTCAAATGGGGGGTACATTTTTGTTTTTGCCTTAGCACTACACAGCTGATACAAATGATCAACTTATCATCAAGCTTCAAGTGTTATTTATGTATTCATTTGTGACGCTATCCTTGATATGATCCTGCTATCCACATGCATCTATCAATCCAATGTTATGATTTGTTATAAGGGATATTATACTTTAGTAATCCACGGTGACCCGGTGATGTACAAATCTTAATAATGACATTATCTTCCATATTCCTACAGATACCTTGCAACTGGAGATTCCTTCAAAACGATTGCCTACAGTTACTGTTTAGGGCACTCACTGCAAGGTTGGGTGACCAGGGTCATCTGGGACTGCCTCCTGGAGAAATTCAGGCTGTGTGAAGGCTACCTGTGTCCTGCATAACTTCATGAGGATGGACACGCGGACCAGGAGGGGATGTGCAGCTCGCCGCCGTGTCCCAGAGGAGTCTGCTGCTCTGCAAGATGTTTCAAGGATGGGGTCCAACAACGCATCAAGAGAGGCAATCTGTGTGCGTGAGATCTTCACTATCTACCTCTGCTGTTCCCTGGCAACACCATAGACTACACTATGCACAACCAACGGCTCTTTTAAGAGCAATAAGAATTGCAATAAGAGTATTCTTCCGTTTACTTAGCTATGTGTAACAGTTTGGCTTCTGTCCCTCTCCTCACCCCTACCTGGGCTCGAACCAGGGACCCTCTGCACACATCGACAAAAGAGCAAGGGAAACGACTACTAGCAAGGAAAACGACTACTTCAAGGTCTGAGTGAGTGATGTCACAGATTTGGAAAGCTACTAGCAAGCACCACTAGCTAGCTATTTCACACCAGTTACATGTCAACTGCAGTTATTCAAATCCCAATTTTCTCCCTTTGATTTCTACTTCTCAGGTGAGGGTGCTGTTTAGGTAAGGGTGTGACGTCTGTATAAAAACAAGTCTATTTTAAGTCACCCATATTGAAAGAAAATTGAAAAATTAGATACCCTATAACCCACACTCATGCATCAATCTGATTGTTGGATTGTGATATGCAGGCTCAGGTATATAACTGGCTCCTTTCCGACCTTCAAATAGTCGCAATAAGAGGGCCAACCATGGAGAATAGCAAGACACTCAATTATTTCTATAACTAAGCTATATTGTTTGTCCTCGTGTGTCTGCATGTTTTTCAGCATAAAGTACTCTGCAGCCACTTAGTGTGGACACCAGGTGAGGCAACACACACAGATTCCCGTTGAACACTGTCTCTTTTAACTACCTTATTTCCTCAATAACAATGAGTATCTCCTTCACTTCATCCCTCAATCCTCTAGGCCAGGGCTGCCCAACCCTCTTCCTGGAGATCTACTGTCCTGTAGGTTTTCAGTCCAACCCTCTTCCTGGAGATCTACTGTCCTGTAGGTTTTTAGACCAACCCTCTTCCTGGAGATCTACTGTCCTGTAGGTTTTTAGTCCAACCCTAATTTAGCACATCTGATTCAGCTAGTTAAGGTCTTGTTGAACAGCTAATTAGTAGAATCGGGTGTGTTAAATTAGGGTTGGACTGAACCCACGGGAGGGTCGATCTCCAGGAAGAGGGTTGGGCAGCCCTGATCTAGGTTATATCAGCTGTGTCGGTGAACCCCTCCCGCATCTGAACTGGCTTCATAGAGGGCACAGCATGATCAGAAGTGAGAGGTCACTTGGTCAGGTCAACAGGAAGTATTATTAAAGAGATGCTTTACATTGAAATAGAGATGCAGTAGTCCCAGAGTTAATGATCCCAGGTCAGTTTATATTATACAGGAAGTATTATTAAAGAGATGTAGTAGTCCCAGAGTTAATGATCCCAGGTCAGTTTATATTATACAGGAAGTATTATTAAAGAGATGCAGTAGTCCCAGAGTTAATGATCCCAGGTCAGTTTATATTATACAGGAAGTATTATTAAAGAGATGTAGTAGTCCCAGAGTTAATGATCCCAGGTCAGTTTATATTATACAGGAAGTATTACTAAAGAGATGTAGTAGTCCCAGAGTTAATGATCCCAGATCAGTTTATATTATACAGGAATTATTATTAAAGAGATGCTTCACATTGAAATACAGATAGAGATGTAGTAGTCCCAGAGTTAATGATCCAAGGTCAGTTTTTTTGCATTTCACCTCCTGAACGATTATGAAAAACACAAGGCTTAAACATGCTCTCTCTCTCCATCGGCTCTCTTTTCTGCAGGTATGTTTTGATGTGAGAGAGAGGATGCCACCTCACCCGCTCTTAAGATAACCTTCGGGCTGACTGAGAGCCCAAGGCTGGTTAGGAGACCCTATGTAATAGTGATGAACTGAGAGAATTAGGGTAGCAGAATATTAGGGTAGCACTGTGATTCATTAATCATATGCTGTCTTCCCTGCTCCTGTGTTCTTACCTCGTTCCCTTTGTCTTTTACACCTCTCCCCACCTCTTTCTTCCTGTTTTATAATGCACACAAGATAGATGTGCATTGAAGTACAAGATAGATGTGCATTGAAGTACAAGATAGATGTGCATTGAAGTACAAGATAGATGTGCATTGAAGTACAAGATAGATGTGTATTGAAGTACAAGATAGATGTGCATTGAAGTACAGATTGAACTTGTATTTATAATGCATGTATTATGTATTTTTAACATTTTGTATAATGAATTTTCAAAGAGTTTCACTTTCTCTACTATTGGGCAATTTTAAGTCTCATTTAATGAAATACTACACCTAATTGTGTTTATCAGATCAATGCAGACGAAGGGCATTAGATTAACTGGTTTTAGGCTATTTACATGATGCATAGGAAGTGTAGTGTACTGTTTAAAAATATATATATATTTCTGTATACATGAAATACAAATCAGCCTTTTTACTAGTTAAATCCTGTTTGTAGTCTATTAGTTACAATGTGTAACCACTGATGTCCCAGGACCAAGACTGGTAAACACTGTTGAAGTGTATAATTGTAATACATACATGTAGACACAGCGTCATTCAAAGACTAATTTGATACTCCTGGTATTGGATACGACTGAAGAACCATCTCAAAGACATTCACACCTAAACTGCACCTGTATTTGCTAAGGAAGCGTACATGAGCAGTGAACATATTAAAAGTACAGGTTACAATGTGGGGATCTCATGCATGGTCATAACTACATGTATATACGACTTGCATCCTTGGCACAAAGTTATATTGTATTCTACTCAATCCATAGGCTTCGTTAGTGTCCTTCAGGCGGCTTTGAAGTTGATACAACCTGGCTATGAGAGCTGTGGTTCATACCCAGGTTCTGAACTAATATGTACACACCAAGTGTTTTGGTCCATGCACTGATCGGCTAGCTGCACATCCATAGGCATACAGGTATTTTAATTATCAACTGCACAATACGCAAGAACAAAGCAGAAGCCCCCCCCTAAAATAGGCCTAGCGACGTCCCTGCGTCTCGTCAATAACAACGACGAGACCGCCTCTAGACAGATAAGACGTGCAGCGGAAACAACCTGGAGCTGAACACGAAGAAAAGAAAGGACGTCATAGAGGATTTTATAAATGTTTTATTTGTTCCATGTGGACTGTTATACTGACTACCTCTGTGTACTATGTAGACCTACTGACCTATGTGAGAGAGCTCCAAATAATAATTCCAATATATTACTTTTAATAGGTACTTGCAAATGGCAATTATACTACTTGAATAACATTTAGAAAAGCTTCTGATCGAGTTTGGAACTGTCAGATAATTTCTGTACCACAGAAATATAACGATAGTAAAATATAACGTAATGAAACAGGCAGGGAGCAGGACTCGAACCCTCGACCTTCTAGCCCGAAGTCCAGCGCGCTATCGACTGTGACCCAAAAACATGCTCAAGCAGAAAGTCGCTATCCACGCTTATAAACCCAGGGTCGTTACGCTATACGATGATATTGTGTACGACCGATGATATTATGATATGTAACAAAAGGGGACAGAGGAATCAGGGTGACGGTTATGTTAGCTCGATTAGTCTGCTGGTTTGACGCTCAAAAAGCGGCTTTACTCCGAGGTACAGCAGTAGTGTTGCCGGACTGGAGAAGTTAGGCTGGGCTCAGTGAGGACGATGGCAGTCAGAGGCAGGAACACGGCTGCGTTACGACACCAGTCAAATCGATGCGCAGCTCTACTATCTCGGTTGTAGCTTGAATAGAGACGCAAGTGTCAGATATTGAATAGAGGTGATAGTGTCAGATATTGAATAGAGGTGATAGTGTCAGATATTGAATAGAGGTGATAGTGTCAGATATTGAATAGAGGTGGTAGTGTCAGATATTGAATAGAGGTGCTAGTGTCAGATATTGAATAGAGGTGCTGGTGTCAGATATTGAATAGAGGTGGTAGTGTCAGATATTGAATAGAGGTGATAGTGTCAGATATTGAATAGAGGTGATAGTGTCAGATATTGAATAGAGGTGGTAGTGTCAGATATTGAATAGAGGTGCTAGTGTCAGATATTGAATAGAGGTGCTGGTGTCAGATATTGAATAGAGGTGGTAGTGTCAGATATTGAATAGAGGTGATAGTGTCAGATATTGAATAGAGATGATAGTGTCAGATATTGAATAGAGGTGCTGGTGTCAGATATTGAATAGAGGTGGTAGTGTCAGATATTGAATAGAGGTGCTGGTGTCAGATATTGAATAGAGGTGGTAGTGTCAGATATTGAATAGAGGTGATAGTGTCAGATATTGAATAGAGGTGATGGTGTCAGATATTGAATAGAGGTGGTAGTGTCAGATATTGAATAGAGGTGGTAGTGTCAGATATTGAATAGAGGTGGTAGTGTCAGATATTGAATAGAGGTGATAGTGTCAGATATTGAATAGAGGTGATGGTGTCAGATATTGAATAGAGACGCAAGTGTCAGATATTGAATAGAGGTGGTAGTGTCAGATATTGAATAGAGGTGCTGGTGTCAGATATTGAATAGAGGTGGTAGTGTCAGATATTGAATAGAGGTGATAGTGTCAGATATTGAATAGAGGTGATGGTGTCAGATATTGAATAGAGGTGGTAGTGTCAGATATTGAATAGAGGTGGTAGTGTCAGATATTGAATAGAGGTGATAGTGTCAGATATTGAATAGAGGTGATAGTGTCAGATATTGAATAGAGGTGCTAGTGTCAGATATTGAAAAGAGGTGCTGGTGTCAGATATTGAATAGAGGTGGTAGTGTCAGATATTGAATAGAGGTGATAGTGTCAGATATTGAATAGAAGTGATAGTGTCAGATATTGAATAGAGGTGGTAGTGTCAGATATTGAATAGAGGTGGTAGTGTCAGATATTGAATAGAGGTGGTAGTGTCAGATATTGAATAGAGGTGCTAGTGTCAGATATTGAATAGAGGTGGTAGTGTCAGATATTGAATAGAGGTGGTAGTGTCAGATATTGAATAGAGGTGCTAGTGTCAGATATTGAATAGAGGTGGTAGTGTCAGATATTGAATAGAGGTGGTAGTGTCAGATATTGAATAGAGGTGCTGGTGTCAGATATTGAATAGAGGCGCAAGTGTCAGATATTGAATAGAGACGCAAGTGTCAGATATTGAATAGAGGTGCTAGTGTCAGATATTGAATAGAGGTGCTAGTGTCAGATATTGAATAGAGGTGATAGTGTCAGATATTGAATAGAGGTGATAGTGTCAGATATTGAATAGAGACGCAAGTGTCAGATATTGAATAGAGGTGCTAGTGTCAGATATTGAATAGAGGTGGTAGTGTCAGATATTGAATAGAGACGCAAGTGTCAGATATTGAATAGAGGTGCTAGTGTCAGATATTGAATAGAGGTGCTAGTGTCAGATATTGAATAGAGGTGATAGTGTCAGATATTGAATAGAGGTGCTAGTGTCAGATATTGAATAGAGGTGATAGTGTCAGATATTGAATAGAGGTGATAGTGTCAGATATTGAATAGAGGTGATAGTGTCAGATATTGAATAGAGGCGCAAGTGTCAGATATTGAATAGAGGTGATAGTGTCAGATATTGAATAGAGGTGCTAGTGTCAGATATTGAATAGAGGTGATAGTGTCAGATATTGAATAGAGGCGCAAGTGTCAGATATTGAATAGAGGTGATAGTGTCAGATATTGAATAGAGGTGCTAGTGTCAGATATTGAATAGAGGTGATAGTGTCAGATATTGAATAGAGGCGCAAGTGTCAGATATTGAATAGAGGTGATAGTGTCAGATATTGAATAGAGGTGATAGTGTCAGATATTGAATAGAGGCGCAAGTGTCAGATATTGAATAGAGGTGCTAGTGTCAGATATTGAATAGAGGTGATGGTGTCAGATATTGAATAGAGGCGCTAGTGTCAGATATTGAATAGAGGTGCTAGTGTCAGATATTGAATAGAGGCGCTAGTGTCAGATATTGAATAGAGGTGGTAGTGTCAGATATTGAATAGAGACGCAAGTGTCAGATATTGAATAGAGGTGCTAGTGTCAGATATTGAATAGAGGTGCTAGTGTCAGATATTGAATAGAGGCGCTAGTGTCAGATATTGAATAGAGGTGCTAGTGTCAGATATTGAATAGAGGTGCTAGTGTCAGATATTGAATAGAGGTGGTAGTGTCAGATATTGAATAGAGGTGGTAGTGTCAGATATTGAATAGAGGTGATAGTGTCAGATATTGAATAGAGGTGGTAGTGTCAGATATTGAATAGAGGTGGTAGTGTCAGATATTGAATAGAGGTGCTAGTGTCAGATATTGAATAGAGGTGGTAGTGTCAGATATTGAATAGAGGTGGTAGTGTCAGATATTGAATAGAGGTGGTAGTGTCAGATATTGAATAGAGGTGCTAGTGTCAGATATTGAATAGAGGTGGTAGTGTCAGATATTGAATAGAGGTGGTAGTGTCAGATATTGAATAGAGGTGATAGTGTCAGATATTGAATAGAGGTGGTAGTGTCAGATATTGAATAGAGGTGATAGTGTCAGATATTGAATAGAGGTGGTAGTGTCAGATATTGAATAGAGGTGATAGTGTCAGATATTGAATAGAGGTGGTAGTGTCAGATATTGAATAGAGGTGGTAGTGTCAGATATTGAATAGAGGTGGTAGTGTCAGATATTGAATAGAGGTGGTAGTGTCAGATATTGAATAGAGGTGATAGTGTCAGATATTGAATAGAGGTGGTAGTGTCAGATATTGAATAGAGGTGGTAGTGTCAGATATTGAATAGAGGTGGTAGTGTCAGATATTGAATAGAGGTGGTAGTGTCAGATATTGAATAGAGGTGGTAGTGTCAGATATTGAATAGAGGTGCTAGTGTCAGATATTGAATAGAGGTGGTAGTGTCAGATATTGAATAGAGGTGGTAGTGTCAGATATTGAATAGAGGTGGTAGTGTCAGATATTGAATAGAGGTGCTAGTGTCAGATATTGAATACAAACAAAAGGTTCTCACTCAGTCGAGGTTTGATGAGTAACAATAAAAACATAGCAACAAAGAGAGGACAAATAGCACAATTCAAGTTTCTTTATCAATGACAAATACACTTCATATTAGTAGTCAATACTCACCAATAAGCCATCCGTCCTCAACAGCTCCCTCCTGTAGGTGGAAAGGCAAACTTTGCTGTTCTGCAGAATGAACAAGTCGTGCTTTCTACCTGGCCACCACATTCAGCAGCGTCTTTTACACATAACATTATGTAAACAGTATCATTTTAGACCGTCCCCTCGCGAACCAGGGACCCTCTGCACACATCAACAACAGTCACCCACGAAGCATAGTTAGTTACCCATCGGTCCACAAAAGCCGCGGCCCTTGCAGAGCAAGGTCTCAGAGCAAGTGACGTCACCGATTGAATCGCTATTTAGCGCGCACCACCGCTAACTAGCTATCAGTTTCACATCCGTTACACTTACCTATCATCACCTTCACATTAAGAATATAAGTCTTCTCTGATTACATAGCCTTGTTGAACTCGTTTTGGGATGGTGCTCTTATGGTGATTTTGGTGCCGTCTATTGCTCCATTCGTATTTGGGAACCCATTGATGGAAAAGAACCCATTCAATCAGTTGTGCGATGATAGAAATGGTATATTACACGTTTGCTGATGATTAGATCCTCAACATTGTCTCATCGAGGGGTGTGAGATGCCGCTGGCGGATCCGCGAACATCCGGCTGAAAAGTGCCGGTTACCAAAAACCCGAGGGTGGATAGCACTTTGACGTGCACCCGAATGGCTTGGGTTTGCCTTTCAAAGTAGGTCTTATATCCTCACAAGATTGGTTTAGGGAAACGATATCTGATCAGCCAATCTGTACTTCCTCCTAAAAAAAAAGTCCCACCTGTCTGTAAAAACGGACTCCCTGCGAAATGCAACGGTGACAAATCTTCCAACAGAGCAGATCAGACATCTCTCATTGGATTTCCATGATCTCCGTCCTTATAGTATTTAAACAATAGCTTCACCTCTAATTTAATAAATTACTGGACTTTATGTGGATTGTTATTTATTTATTTTGTATTATTTTTACCATGAGATTTTCACTCTACCCTGCCATTAACATCTGCTTCCATGCACATGTAACTAATAAACTATAAAATGTATTATTATAAAACTATTATTAATTAATAGTGTTATTACTATCATTGTTAAAAGTGGCATTATCATGTTTTGTTGTTGCATTACGGCCGTTACCATGACAACTGTCCAGTAATCATTACTTTTAATCCCGTGAACAAAATTTGTTAACGCTATAATCTAATTTCTGCAGTAAAGACGATTCACTTTATTACTTGTTTTCATATTGTTGAACAATATTCTAAGTCTGCTAATATTTCCTCCTAAAGTGTTACGAATTTCGAAAAAATATTTTTTTAAGGAATAACAAAAAGGAAATTCACAAACAGCGGGACTTTTATTTTTGAAGGAAAATCGCCGAGGTCAAGGTCTTATTCTTGCTAGGTCTTGCTTATTTTTATTGGCGGAATTGAGCTATAATAAAGAGGTAAACCCTTTCCTCTACTTCCTTAGAAATGGACTTCCTGTTTCAACACAGAAAGCTGCTGATAGACTGAGGTGGTTGTGTTGATATCCAGCCAGTCCCATAAACCTCTAACAGGCCAACACTGTACAATATATTCATAAAAAATATTTATGTTGAATGTGCGTAGGACTGACTGACCCTCCTGCTAGATAGAAGTCCAGCTAGGTACCTAGCGTAGGACTGACTGACCCTCCTGCTAGATAGAAGTCCAGCTAGGTACCTAGTGTAGGACTGACTGACCCTCCTGCTAGATAGGGGTCCAGCTAGGTACCTAGTGTAGGACTGACTGACCCTTCTGCTAGATAGAAGTCCAGCTAGGTACCTAGTGTAGGACTGACTGACCCTCCTGCAAGACAGGCGTCCAGCTAGGTATCTAGTTTAGGACTGACTGACCCTCCTGCTAGATAGGGGTCCAGCTAGGTACCTAGTGTAGGACTGACTGACCCTCCTGCTAGATAGGGGTCCAGCTAGTTACCTAGTGTAGGACTGACTGACCCTCCTGCTAGAAGATCCACACTTCCAGGAGGCTGCAGAAGGAGAGAGGCTGTTTGATTGGGCATTCCAGGAGGCGGCAGAAGGAGAGAGGCTGTTTGATTGGACCTTTCGTAAGTTTTATCGTTATTTTAGTGTTCATGTTTGATTTACATTTTCGGCAGCCTGAATTAAAGCAACAGACAACCAGAACATGTTGAACCATCCTGCCCGTCTATTCTGCCTGGTCTCCCCACCTCCAGGGGTTGACTACAACTGTTGATCTGAAGCTGTGAACAAAGATATGGGGTCCAGCTCCCCAAGAAGGTTGATCATCCTGGAACACGACTCAGTTCCTTTTCTCAACACCATGTCGATGATGTCACGTGCCTTCTCTGCCCTCTCAGCGATTCCCCCTTTCGTGAGTCCATTTCCTAATTTCCTTCAGACAGAGTGAGTTGTAATCCCGTAAAGAATCTAAGGAAGGTCTTTGGTCAAGACGTCAACGTGGTGGTGTGTATCTTTGACTATCCTGACTATCAGCTTCCCCATCTGTATAGGACAAGAGATCATTCCAGTTCATCGCCTTAATTGCGTTTTCAAAATCATGTTGTGGAAATTCTTCCACAGAGAGACACTCGAAGTCAATCTGAAATGAGCTGGAAAGGTTCAAACCAATCAGGATCTCTCCCTGGGCATACCCAACTCAATGTACCATAGTACACATGTCAATCAGGAGCTCTCCCTGGGCAGACCCAACTCAATGTACCATAGTACACATGTCAATCAGGATCTCTACCTGGTCAGACCCAACTCAATGAACCATAGTACACATGTCAATCAGGATCTCTCCCTGGGCAGACCCAACTCAATGTGCCATAGTACACATGTCAATCAGGATCTCTCCCTGGGCAGACCCAACTCAATGTGCCATAGTACACATGTCAATCAGGATCTCTCCCTGGTCAGACCCATCTCAATGTACACATATCAATCAGGAGCTCTCTCTGGTCAGACCCAACTCAATGTGCCATAGTACACATGTCAATCAGGATCTCTCTCTGGTCAGACCCAACTCAATGTACCATAGTACACATGTCAATCAGGAGCTCTCTCTGGTCAGACCCAACTCAATGTGCCATAGTACACATGTCAATCAGGATCTCTACCTGGTCAGACCCAACTCAATGTACCATAGTACACATGTCAATCAGGATCTCTACCTGGTCAGACCCAACTCAATGTACCATAGTACACATGTCAATCAGGAGCTCTCCCTGGTCAGACCCAACTCAATGTACCATAGTACACATGTCAATCAGGAGCTCTCCCTAGTCAGACCCAGCAGTTGTCTTATATATGGCTATACACAGACAAGTTATATTTAAATGATTTGGCAAATTTCATGAATCATTAACGTTTTGCTTCATTTATGTGACCGACCAATACTGGTTCATAACATTTGACAGACCAACACCTCACCAGTCTTCTTCGCTCTAAAATGAGACCTTGAAACTGAGATATCTCCTTCTCAAGTCTGGGCTTACTGCCAAATTACAGCTACTGATAGTGAGGATCTGTACAGTCGGCCACTTAATGAACACACATTGGTTTATAGAAAAGCACATGAATAAAACACGTGTTTTAAAGAATAGAAAACATTACAATTTAAAATAATTTAAGTGTCTTTGTCCACAGACTAGGAGACAGGCCTCAGCATCTTCAGATTAGGTGGAGAAGTGTCTTTGTCCACAGACAAGGAGACAGGCCTCAGCATCTTCAGATTAGGTGGAGAAGTGTCTTTGTCCACAGACTAGGAGACAGGCCTCAGCATCTTCAGATTAGGTGGAGAAGTGTCTTTGTCCACAGACTAGGAGACAGGCCTCAGCATCTTCAGATTAGGTGGAGAAGTGTCTTTGTCCACAGACTAGGAGACAGGCCTCAGCATCTTCAGATTAGGTGGAGAAGTGTCTTTGTCCACAGACTAGGAGACAGGCCTCAGCATCTTCAGATTAGGTGGAGAAGTGTCTTTGTCCACAGACTAGGAGACAGGCCTCAGCATCTTCAGATTAGGTGGAGAAGTGTATTTGTCCATAGACTAGGAGACAGGCCTCAGCATCTTCAGATTAGGTGAAGTAGTGTCTTTTGTCCACAGACTAGGAGACAGGCCTCAGCATCTTCAGATTAGGTGGAGAAGTGTCTTTGTCCACAGACTAGGAGACAGGCCTCAGCATCTTCAGATTAGGTGAAGTGTCTTTTGTCCACAGACTAGGAGACAGGCCTCAGCATCTTCAGATTAGGTGCTACAAGACAGAGGATGTAGGAGAGATCAGAAAGTATGGAGAAGATTGAGGAGTGAGATACACCTGAGATAATGATGTGATGATGGTCCTATGATACACCTGAGATAATGATGTGATGATGTCCTATGATACACCTGAGATAATGATGTGATGATGGTCCTATGATGCACCTGAGATAATGATGTGATGACATCCTATGATACACCTGAGATAATGATGTGATGATGGTCCTATGATGCACCTGAGATAATGATGTGATGACATCCTATGATACACCTGAGATAGTGATGTGATGATGTTCCTATGATACACCTGAGATAATGATGTGATGATGTCCTATGATACACCTGAGATAATGATGTGATGATGGTCCTATGATACACGTGAGATAATGATGAGATAATGGCCCTATGATACACCTGAGATAATGATGAGATAATGGCCCTATGATACACCTGAGATAGATGTCCTATGATACACCTGAGATAATGATGTGATGATGGTCATATGATACACCTGAGATAATGATGTGATGATGGTCCTATGATACACCTGAGATAATGATGGCCCTATGATACACCTGAGATAATGATTAGATAATCATGTGATGATGGTCCTACGATACACCTGAGATAATGATGAGATAATGGCCCTATGATACACCTGAGATAATGATTAGATAATTATGTGATGATGGTCCTATGATAAGAGTAATTTATTACAGGCAGCAACACAAAAAAACATGCTTCCATTCTGAAAAGTACTTTATCTTTGATCTGAGTAGCTATGTTGTTATTTTACCTATATTTAATCATTCCACATATTCAAGGGAGGGAGAAAAGAAACCGGTCTTACCTAGATTCACTCAAGTACTTAACAAGATGGTGTTCATGTTCACTGAGAGCTTTGAGACAAGCTCCCATCACTTCTGGTCCTTTAGGGAGGACTGCGTTCAGTAGTTTTCTCATTCGCTCCTGTTCAGTTGTTTCAGCTGTTATTCTGGAGTACTCTTCATCACCAATCATGCTCTTTGACGACAGAACATCTGCTATTGGCTTTGGGTTTTTGACTCCGTGAATGAGTTCAGCCCTGTGTTTCTTCAGAAACTCCTCAGCAGGAATCCCAGGGAGTGTTAATGCTGAAGGGGGGTGAATGAAATGAATATGTCTTTAGGGTGAACAGCAGCTGTTTCTACATCTAACATTCTCTCCAGTTATCACCCCACTGAACATGATTCATGAAGACCTTCATCACCCCACTGAACAAGACTCATGAAGACCTTCATCACCCCACTGAACAAGACTCATGAAGACCTTCATCACCCCACTGAACATGACTCATGAAGACCTTCATCACCCCACTGAACAAGACTCATGAAGACCTTCATCACCCCACTGAACATGACTCATGAAGACCTTCATCACCCCACTGAACAAGACTCATGGAGACCTTCATCACCCCACTGAACACGACTCATGGAGACCTTCATCACCCCACTGAACACGACTCATGAAGACCTTCATCATCCCACTGAACACGACTCATGTTAGATCTTCAACAGTGTCCTTCATCACCCCACTGAACATGACTCACAAAGGTCTTCATCACCCCACTGAACATGACTCACAAAGGTCTTCAACAGTGTCCTTCATCACAACTTGAAGGGACGTTAGCTCTGTGACCTTGTCCACAAAGACAAACTTACGTGTTGGATGAGAGTCTTTGCTGTATTCATCTGAAAGACAAACAAGAGAAAATATCATAAAACACTTTAATAGCATCTGTTAGAAAAGGACATTGATGATTGACATACTGTTCATGTCCAGTATTTCTTACCTTTTGATACCACTGATTTCCATACTGTCCTCTCATCATCCCCGATTAACTCCATCTCAATGTCCACCCCTGTGTTTCCCATTATCATCTTACAACAGCTGGGTGTGGTGTTTGCAGGTAACAGCTGTATCTTCTGTAGGAGGCCATATGGTGCAACGAGAGAGCGAGAGCGAGAGCGAGAGAGAGAGAGAGAGTAGGAGAGAGAGAGAGAGAGAGTAGGAGAGAGAGAGAGAGAGAAATAGAATGATATTCTAGTAATTCATATACAATATGACAGATTCATGTCCTCAGCCTGATAAAACTGCACCTCTGGATAGATGGAAGTGGAGAGGGGATTCTTGAGTGCAAACCAACTGTTCATCTTTAAGGGCCCATTTGGACTTGGCAGGAGAAATTCAGAATATCCTTGGGACACCTGATCTTTCTCCCGTTCCCGAACAGCCTACAAAATGAGAGATGTAAGTAGTCAGTCACAACAATGTAGTCTCATAATTCACACAACATGCAGCTCACTGGGCAATCCATTTTTGTCAACACTATCGTTATTGATTTACCATTATTTTACCAGATAAGTTGACTGAGAAGAGATTCTCTTTTACAGCAACGACCTGGGGAATAGTTACAAGGGAGAGGGAGAGGGGATAAATGAGCCAATTGGAAGCTGAGGATGATTAGGTAGCCATGATGGTATGAGGGTCAGATTGGAAGTTTAGCCAGTTTAGCCAGTAAGTACTCTTACGATATGTACCATGGGATCTTAAGTGACCATGGAGAGGACACCCATTTAATGTCCCATCTGAAATACAGCACCCTACACAGGGAAATGTCCCCTTCACTGCCCAGGGGCAATGTCCCCTTCACTGCCCAGGGGCAATGTCCCCTTCACTGCCCAGGGGCAATGTCCCCTTCACTGCCCAGGGGCATTGGGTTCTCCTCCGACCAGAGGTATGTGTGCCATCTACTGGCTCTTCAACTGAATGAGACAGAAATAGATTTGTCACAGAGCTGCATGTTGTCTTTGTAATCTCGAGATTTTCAACAAACTATCAGCTTTCCTTCAGTAAGATTCAACATACTGTTGTCACTTCAGTAATAGTGCCTCACCTCTTTCTGACTGGAGTTTCTGAGGAGCAGGTACAGCCTTGAAATTATTGTTGACTTTTTTACTGCCATGTAGAGGACCACATCACAGTGGACATCTACGATCCAAGAAAGGATATAGCTCAGTATAACAGCGATAGCTGAGAACTTGGGATGGAGAATCTTAACATGGAATCTGGTGACTTCATGCACTTCCTCTAAAGACACTCCATGTTCCTCTACATGAAGAATCTTCATCTCATTCCTCAGGGAAGGGTTGGTCCCTGAACAACACAATACAAAGGAGACAGAAAGACATATTTTATTATTCATCCAACTAAAACACAAAGAATGTGCAGTACCAGATCACAGTAAACTCAAACTCCCATAATAGTTTATTCATTAATTCAGGAAGTGAAACTCAGTTACATGGAAATGTCTTTCTGAATACTATTTCTACATGGTTTTACCTAAACAGACAAAGTGTGGCAGATGAACTTCCTCCAGTTCACCTAACTCCATAGTAATGTCCAGCAATGGACCACCTTGTGTGTACTGCATGTCTTTCAGAAGTTGACTGTAGGGTTCCCAGTTCCTGAAGTGATACTTCAGAATTACATCTCTCTCACACAGCCAGCGGAGCCCAGCCACTGTGCACTCATAACTCCCTTTGGGTGTCCTGTGTCTGAAGGCAACAACAAGATATGGGAGAGAGGGTCAATCATCAAATGGAGAGGTTGGATTAGAAGACTATTCCCAAAGGTAACAGGGAAATACACTAGCAGGTGGAATGAAATGTTATAAGTAGTTATTTTACCTGAACATTGTCACTCCCTGGACAGTGGAAGTCAAGGGTTCAATCTGAAGCCAGTGTGTGGAGTCCTGAACAAGGACAAGCATGTCAGTAATACATATGGGGCCTGTTTCCTGGACACAGATTGAGTCTAGTGCTGGACTTAAAGCATGCCCAATGAAAGTTTCAATAGAAAGTTCTTTAAGGTCCAGGACTAGACTTAATCTGTGTCTGGGAAACTGGCCCATTAACCAAAGTAACTAATTTAACGTATTTATCCAATTAAACTGTTGAATGACAAAATATGACAACAGCTAAAATCCTGCATGCCTAAAAGCAGAACACAGGAGTCTATATACCAGTTTGAATGGTTGGTCAGTACACACCTGGCTTTGAGACTGTGTTTATATTACTAAAGCAGAACACAGGACTGTCTATATCCCAGGATGAATGGTTGGTCAGTACACACCTGGCTTTGAGACTGTGTTTATATTACTAAAGCAGAACACAGGACTGTCTATATCCCAGCATGAATGGTTGGTCAGTACACACCTGGCTTTGAGACTGTGTTTATATTACTAAAGCAGAACACAGGACTGTCTATATCCCAGTATGAATGGTTGGTCAGTACACACCTGGCTTTGAGACTGTGTTTATATTACTAAAGCAGAACACAGGACTGTCTATATCCCAGTATGAATGGTTGGTCAGTACACACCTGGCTTTGAGACTGTGTTTATATTACTAAAGCAGAACACAGGACTGTCTATATCCCAGTATGAATGGTTGGTCACTACACACCTGGCTTTGAGACTGTGTTTATATTACTAAAGCAGAACACAGGACTGTCTATATCCCAGTATGAATAGTTGGTCAGTACACACCTGGCGTTGAGACTGTGCCGGACTCCTGCAGGTATGTAAAAGTAAGAATTTACATTATGACTTACCTCAACATGGTCACAAGTCTTACAGCTCTGAGGAATCCCTGAAGTCAAAAGTAGTTGTTATTTAAAATGGACAATCTCATGTAATAATGAATTAATCATTATTAAATAGACTTGTAATATAACTAAGCAACAGTCTCAGAATGTACACTCATTAGCATACCATAATCTGACATTAGCGTTATATTAATTAATGTTTGTAGAAGCAGGAAACAACATCATTCTGGTCCATGTTTTGTAGATGTTGGGGGCCTGATTTCTGGTAGATTCTAGGATGAGAGTTTAAAGGTAGAGTCAGATAAATGTATGTTGTACGAGCAGCACCACCGATATTGTGATGAGCAAGATGCCCGACTTCTCTCTCACACAGTCACAAACAGTATCTGCCCATCTTCACTCTCTTACAGAATGTTAGTCACGGGACCAAAACAGCGGAGAAGTTTAGCCTTGCTCTCCAACACTCTTAGTTGTTGTAGAAATTGACCCACTATGCTGTTTACTTTGTGCATCTACGTCATATCGCTGACTCTACCTTTAAGTTTGTTTTGACAAAATAGATCATGATTGTGCTCCTTGTCTGGGACTCAAGTATAATGAATGCTTTAAAACTACTTTGACTTAAAAACAATTATCAGTTAACTCACATTTCTGGGGCGGCAGGGTAGCCTAGTAGTTAGAACATTGGACTAGTAACCGGAAGGTTGCAAGATCAAATCCCCGAGCTGACAAGGTACAAAATCTGTCATTCTGCCCCTGAACAGGCAGTTAACCCACTGTTCCTAGGCCGTCATTGAAAATAAGAATTTGTTCTTAACTGACTTGTCTAGTTAAATAAAGGTAAAAAATAAATGTAAAAAACCCTCACATTTCTCAGGTCCAGGCTTGATCCAACTCTCTCCACCATGGTCTCTGGTGTCCTCAGGTCCAGGCTTGATCCAACTCTCTCCACCATGGTCTCTGGTGTTCTCAGGTCCAGGCTTGATACAACTCTCTCCACCATGGTCTCTGGTGTCCTCAGGTCCAGGCTTGATACAACTCTCTCCACCATGGTCTCTGGTGTCCTCAGGTCCAGGCTTGATACAACTCTCTCCACCATGGTCTCTGGTGTCCTCAGGTCCAGGCTTGATACAACTCTCTCCACCATGGTCTCTGGTGTCCTCAGGTCCAGGCTTGATACAACTCTCTGCACCATGGTCTCTGGTGTTCTCAGGTCCAGGCTTGATACAACTCTCTCCACCATGGTCTCTGGTGTCCTCAGGTCCAGGCTTGATACAACTCTCTCCACCATGGTCTCTGGTGTTCCAACAGAACACATTAAAACACACCACTACTACTAATCTAACTGTCTGTAGGTCCAACAGAACCCATTAAAACACACCACTACTACTAATCTAACTGTCTGTAGGTCCAACAGAACACATTAAAACACACCACTACTACTAATCTAACTCTGCCACTAGCTCTGCCACCTGTCACCATTACTACTAATCTAACTACTACTAATCTAACTGACTAGCTCTGCCACCTTTCACCATTACTACTAATCTAACCACCATTACTACTAATCTAACTACTACTAATCTAACTACTACTAATCTAACTGACTAGCTCTGCCACCTGCCACCATTACTACTAATCTAACTGATTAGCTCTGCCACCATTACTACTAATCTAACTACTACTAATCTAACTGACTAGCTCTGCCACCATTACTACTAATCTAACTACTACTAATCTAACTGACTAGCTCTGCCACCATTACTACTAATCTAACTACTACTAATCTAACTGACTAGCTCTGTCACCATTACTACTAATCTAACTACTACTAATCTAACTACTACTAACCTAACTGATTAGCTCTGCCACCACTACTACTAATCTAACTGACTAGCTCTGTCACCTGTCACCACTACTACTAATCTAACTGATTAGCTCTGCCACCATTACTACTAATCTAACTGACTAGCTCTGCCACCACTACTACTAATCTAACTTACTAGCTCTGTCACCTGTCACCACTACTACTAATCTAACTACTACTAATCTAACTGACTAGCTCTGTCATCACTACTACTAATCTAACTGACTAGCTCTGCCACCACTACTACTAATCTAACTGACTAGCTCTGCCACCATTAATACTAATCTAACCACTACTAATCTAACTACTACTAATCTAACTGACTAGCTCTGCCACCATTACTACTAATCTAACTACTACTAATCTAACTGACTAGCTCTGTCACCATTACTACTAATCTAACTGACTAGCTCTGCCACCTGCCACCATTACTACTAATCTAACTACTACTAATCTAACTGACTAGTTCTGCCACCTGCCACCATTACTACTAATCTAACTACTACTAATCTAACTACTACTAATCTAACTGACTAGCTCTGCCACCTGCCACCATTACTACTAATCTAACTACTACTAATCTAACTACTACTAATCTAACTGACTAGCTCTGCCACCTGCCACCATTACTACTAATCTAACTACTACTAATCTAACTGACTAGCTCTGCCACCTTTCACCGTGGATTGAAACACAGAAGCCAAGCCACACCACTGCTTCTTGACACACTGCCTGCTTAACCAGGCAGCCAGCTGCACCAATTTGTCGGAGGAAAGTCCGGCCGCCACAAGGAGTCGCTAGAGCGTGATGGGATAAGGACGTCCCAGTCAGCCAAACCCTCCAGACAGCGCTGGGACAATTGCGGCCGCCTCATGGGTCTCCTGGTGCGTCCGGCTTCGGCACAGCCCGGGATCGAACCCGGATCTGTAGTGAAGCCTCAAGCACTCGGGAGCCCGATGGGGATTCTTTTATGTTACTTAGATTGACACACCAATCGATCTCAGAGGGCTACTAAAACACTACTACTAATGTAATTGTAGGAATGACTCCAGAGGAAAACACAATGAGGAAACATCGCTATTTGACTCACCTCTGAATGTGTTGGTCATCTATCTGACACAGGGTCACTGAGAAGGCGGAGTAAATCCCAAACCCAGGATAGAGGGGTTCAGTGAACGTGGTGTGTTCTGTGTGAAGGTGTGTCAGTGTACCAGAGGAGGACACGCTATAGAAGGTCAAAGTACCAGCTGGCCAGTCCAGATACACTCCAACTCTGTTAGAAACATGACGAGGGATGGATCTGCTGACTCCATCATGTTTAAATAAATAACCTTTGTCAAAGCAGACTAAACACCAAGACTTCCTATTGTCTCCAATCCTACGGTCACTCCCCCTTTCCTTCCTCTTCAGTCCTTTGTACACCACACCAATGTCCGCCATGCCACCACCCCTCTCCACCTCCCAGTAATAACGACACCCAGATAAGCCTTCTCTGCAGAGAACTTGATAAAGACAGTCAAATCTGTCTGGATGGTCTTCATAATGCTGGTCCTCCACCACCCGTTTCAACTTCCTGTTCCCCTCAGACAGTATCAGGTGGGGGTTTGCTGTATTTGGGTCCAGGGTGAGATGACAGGCATCTGTAGACAAAAGGAGAGTTTAATCAAACCACATCTTCATATAAAATGTTGTTTTGTAGGTACAGAACAAGTATTGATTAGTTAATATGTTACTATAGTGCTGAATATACAGTTAATTAGGATTGAAGAGACTTACATTTCCTCAGCCCTGATTTCAGCCAGCACTCTCCACCATGATCCACACTGTAGGAGAAACAGGTTATTGACTGACAAAGACCTAATAAAGCAGTCAACATTTAAACCATATTGTTGTGTTCTGGTGCACTATCCCAGTTCATTACTATCCTACCTACTGCATACAGAACAGAGTACAATTCATTACTAGAGACATACAGGTATTCTATCCTACCTACTGCATACAGAACAGAGTACAATTCATTACAAGATACATACAGGTATTCTATCCTACCTACTGCATACAGAACGGAGTACAATTCATTACTAGAGACATACAGGTATTCTATCCTACCTACTGCATACAGAACAGAGTACAATTCATTACTAGAGACATACAGGTATTATATCCTACCTACTGCATACAGAACGGAGTACAATTCCAACAGGATATCAGAGATGCAGAAGAAGAGTATTCATGTGGTGATGATGTATGCTGTGTTGGAGTGCTCAGCCTGCTGAGTAAACTTCCCCTTAATTATACTATCATGTCCTCATGTTACTGACCCTACTACACTACATATGACACAACCACTGCTCACACTATCAGGACATCTATTCTGACTTACTTCAGCTTCATCCGTTTATATGTGGGATCCACCAGAGCAGATGAAAGCAGTCCCCCTGCAGAGTCTCCTGGGTGATTGTAGCTCAGGTCCAGCTCTTTCAGGTGGGAGGGGTTTGACCTCAGAGCTGAAGACAGAGCAGCACAGCCCTCCTCTGTGACCAGACAGCCAGACAGCCTACAGAGAGACACAACAGCTGTCTAGGTTGGTGTACTGGTGTCAATCATCTTGTAGGTCACCAATACATGTGTCCATGACACAAACATTGACATGAAACAGATTTTCAGAGTATTTGAATTACTATGCTCAGTACCGACCTGATTGAAACTGCTGTACTTACCCCAGTGTGTGTAGTTTACAGTCTGGATCCTCCAATCCAGCAGACAGCAGTGTAACTCAGCTCAGTACCGACCTGACTGAAACTGCTGTACTTACCCCAGTGTGTGTAGTTTACAGTCTGGATCCTCCAGTCCAGCAGACAGCAGTGTAACTCCTGAGTCCTGCAGGTCATTGTCTCTCAGCTCCAGTTGTTTCAGTTGTGAGTTGGGTGAACTCAGGACTGAGGCCAGATGTGAACAGCAACCCTCTGACAGACCACACTGACCAAGACTAGAGGGGAGTAGAGAACCAGTGGTTGAATAAGTACCCAATTGTCATACTTGAGTAAAAGTACAAATAGCTTAATAGAAAATGACTCAAGTAAAAGTCACCCAGTAAAATACTACTTGAGTAAAAGTCTTAAAGTATTCGGGTTTTAAATATACTTCAAAAGTAAATGGAATTGATGAAATGTACTTAAGTATTAAAAGAAAAAGTATAAATAATTTTAAAATCCTTATATTAAGCCAACCAGACGGCACCATTTTCTAGTTTATTTTACTGATAGCCAGGGGCACACTCCATCACTCAGACATCATTTACAAACGAAGCATTTGTGTTGAGTGAGTTCGCCAGATCAGAGGCAGTAGGGATGACCAGGGATGTTCTCTGTTTAGTGAGTCCGCCAGATCAGAGGCAGTAGGGATGACCAGGGATGTTCTCTGTTTAGTGAGTCCGCCAGATCAGAGGCAGTAGGGATGACCAGGGATGTTCTCTGTTTAGTGAGTCCGCCAGATCAGAGGCAGTAGGGATGACCAGGGATGTTCTCTGTTTAGTGAGTCCTCCAGATCAGATGCAGTAGGGATGACCAGGGATGTTCTCTGTTTAGTGAGTCCTCCAGATCAGATGCAGTAGGGATGACCAGGGATGTTCTCTGTTTAGTGAGTCCTCCAGATCAGATGCAGTAGGGATGACCAGGGATGTTCTCTGTTTAGTGAGTCCGCCAGATCAGAGGCAGTAGGGATGACCAGGGATGTTCTCTGTTTAGTGAGTTCGCCAGATCAGAGGCAGTAGGGATGACCAGGGATGTTCTCTGTTTAGTGAGTCCTCCAGATCAGAGGCAGTAGGGATGACCAGGGATGTTCTCTGTTTAGTGAGTCCTCCAGATCAGAGGCAGTAGGGATGACCAGGGATGTTCTCTGTTTAGTGAGTCCGCCAGATCAGAGGCAGTAGGGATGACCAGGGATGTTCTCTGTTTAGTGAGTCCTCCAGATCAGATGCAGTAGGGATGACCAGGGATGTTCTCTGTTTAGTGAGTCTGCCAGATCAGAGGCAGTAGGGATGACCAGGGATGTTCTCTGTTTAGTGAGTCCTCCAGATCAGATGCAGTAGGGATGACCAGGGATGTTCTCTGTTTAGTGACTCTGCCAGATCAGAGGCAGTAGGGATGACCAGGGATGTTCTCTGTTTAGTGACTCTGCCAGATCAGAGGCAGTAGGGATGACCAGGGATGTTCTCTGTTTAGTGAGTCCTCCAGATCAGAGGCAGTAGAGACGACCAGAGATGTTCTTTTGATAAGTGTGTGAATTGGACCGTTTTCCTGTCCTGCTAAGCATGACAATGTAACGAGTAATTTTGGCTGTCAGGGAAAATGTACGGAATAAAAAGTACTTTATTTTCTTCAGGAATGTAGTGAAGTAAAAGTAGTCGAAAATCTAAATAGTAAAGTACAGATACACTAAGTTGTATTTTGGGGGATATATACTTTAAAGTACATACTGGAGAAGACATACTTGAACACTAGCAACACACACTCACATACAGTGCCTTGCGAAAGTATTCGGCCCCCTTGAACTTTGCGACCTTTTGCCACATTTCAGGCTTCAAACATAAAGATATAAAACTGTATTTTTTTGTGAAGAATCGACAACAAGTGGGACACAATCATGAAGTGAAACGACATTTATTGGATATTTCAAACTTTTTTAACAAATCAAAAACTGAAAAATTGGGCGTGCAAAATTATTCAGCCCCTTTACTTTCAGTGCAGCAAACTCTCTCCAGAAGTTCAGTGAGGATCTCTGAATGATCCAATGTTGACCTAAATGACTAATGATGATAAATACAATCCACCTGTGTGTAATCAAGTCTCCGTATAAATGCACCTGCACTGTGATCGTCTCAGAGGTCCGTTAAAAGCGCAGAGAGCATCATGAAGAACAAGGAACACACCAGGCAGGTCCGAGATACTGTTGTGAAGAAGTTTAAAGCCGGATTTGGATACAAAAAGATTTCCCAAGCTTTAAACATCCCAAGGAGCACTGTGCAAGCGATAATATTGAAATGGAAGGAGTATCAGACCACTGCAAATCTACCAAGACCTGGCCGTCCCTCTAAACTTTCAGCTCATACAAGGAGAAGACTGATCAGAGATGCAGCCAAGAGGCCCATGATCACTCTGGATGAACTGCAGAGATCTACAGCTGAGGTGGGAGACTCTGTCCATAGGACAACAATCAGTCGTATATTGCACAAATCTGGCCTTTATGGAAGAGTGGCAAGAAGAAAGCCATTTCTTAAAGATATCCATAAAAAGTGTCGTTTAAAGTTTGCCACAAGCCACCTGGGAGACACACCAAACATGTGGAAGAAGGTGCTCTGGTCAGATGAAACCAAAATTGAACTTTTTGGCAACAATGCAAAACGTTATGTTTGGCGTAAAAGCAACACAGCTCATCACCCTGAACACATCATCCCCACTGTCAAACATGGTGGTGGCAGCATCATGGTTTGGGCCTGCTTTTCTTCAGCAGGGACAGGGAAGATGGTTCAAATTGATGGGAAGATGGATGGAGCCAAATACAGGACCATTCTGGAAGAAAACCTGATGGAGTCTGCAAAAGACCTGAGACTGGGACGGAGATTTGTCTTCCAACAAGACAATGATCCAAAATATAAAGCAAAATCTACAATGGAATGGTTCAAAAATAAACATATCCAGGTGTTAGAATGGCCAAGTCAAAGTCCAGACCTGAATCCAATCGAGAATCTGTGGAAAGAACTGAAAACTGCTGTTCACAAATGCTCTCCATCCAACCTCACTGAGCTCGAGCTGTTTTGCAAGGAGGAATGGGAAAACATTTCAGTCTCTCGATGTGCAAAACTGATAGAGACATACCCCAAGCGACTTACAGCTGTAATCGCAGCAAAAGGTGGCGCTACAAAGTATTAACTTAAGGGGGCTGAATAATTTTGCACGCCCAATTTTTCAGTTTTTGATTTGTTAAAAAAGTTTGAAATATCCAATAAATGTTGTTCCACTTCATGATTGTGTCCCACTTGTTGTTGATTCTTCACAAAAAAATACAGTTTTATATCTTTATGTTTGAAGCCTGAAATGTGGCAAAAGGTCGCAAAGTTCAAGGGGGCCGAATACTTTCGCAAGGCACTGTAACACACACACACCTCAGTGTGTGTAGTTTACAGTCTGGATCCTCCAGTCCAGCAGACAGCAGTGTAACTCAGCTCAGTACCAACCTGACTGAAACAGCTGTACTTACCCCAGTGTGTGTAGTTTACAGTCTGGATCCTCCAGTCCAGCAGACAGCAGTGTAACTCAGCTCAGTACCAACCTGACTGAAACAGCTGTACTTACCCCAGTGTGTGTAGTTTACAGTCTTGATCCTCCAGTCCAGCAGACAGCAGTGTAACTCCTGAGTCCTGCAGGTCATTGTCTCTCAGCTGCAGCTGTTTCAGTTGTGAGTTGGGTGAACTCAGGACTGAGGCCAGATCTGAACAGCAACCCTCTGTCAGACCACACTGACCTAGACTAGAGGGCAGAAGAACACATGATTAACACATGTTTAAAACATCCACATAATAACTCATACTGAAGATATTTAACTCACACTAGTGTCTGTATGTTGCAGAGTGGACTGGTTAGTCCAACACAGAGCAGCTCCACTCCTCTCCCTCCCAGGTCATTGTAGCGGAGGTCCAGTTCTCTCAGGGGGGAGTTTGATGTCTCCAGAGCTGAGGCCAGAGTCTCACAGGATTCATATGTGACTTTACAGCCAGCTAGTCTGGAGAGAGGATATAATCTGTTAGATATACAAATCCTTCATTATAATGCTAGTCTGGAGAGAGAAGACAGGTCGAAACACTGTTCAATATGCAAAGCTTTAGGAATAATGAGATACATTAAGACAATAACAGAAGGACGCGATTAGACAATGTTAAAAACATTCCTAACTCACTCAAGATATTTAAGCTTATAGTTTCAAATATTTATCACATCGTATGTATATTTCTGTATTTTCACCAAGATGTTCAAATAATGTTGAAAACATAATTACTGGGCCTCCCGGGCGGTTAAGGGCGCTGTACTGCAGCGCCAGCTGTGCCATCAGAGTCCCTGGGTTCGCGCCCAGGCTCTGTCGTAACCGGCCGCGACCGGGAGGTCCGTGGGGCGACGCACAATTGGCCTAGCGTCGTCCGGGTTAGGGAGGGCTTGGTCGGTAGGGGTGTCCTTGTCTCATCGCGCACCAGCGACTCCTGTCACGGTGTTTCCTCCGACACATTGGTGCGGCTGGCTTCCGGGTTGGATGCGCGCTGTGTTAAGAAGCAGTGCGGCTTGGTTGGGTTGTGTATCGGAGGACGCATGACTTTCAACCTTCGTCTCTCCTGAGCCCGTACGGGAGTTGTAGCGATGAGACAAGATAGTAGCTACTACAACAATTGGATACCACGAAATTGGGGAGAAAAAGGGGTAAAATAAAAAATTATAATAATAAAATAAATTAAAAAATTAAAAAAACATAATTACTACAAATATATGAACACTATGAAGACAGTGGATACTGTTAAGTTCGTCGTTCGAATGAGCAGCGTGGGAGGCTTTTTTTATTTTCCTTTATTCAAAATGACACTGAAAAACAACAAAAGAAGAAAAACGAACGTAAAGCTATATTGCAGGTGCAGAAAGCAACTACACTGTTAAGGGAATTTTTTTTAATCAATAATGACTAATTATGTATACATTTCAATCAGGACTGACTAATCATAATACTATTATGTTACTGTATAGATGTATGAATTTTCCTTTAACCCTAGTACTGAATATAATGTGTGTAAATATAATCAAGAATTAGAACAATGACTGTCTGTTCCTTGGTAGAAATGAATGAACTTATAGCCAGACTGGCTAGAATGCTTATCTTACACAGGCAGACCCTTGGCTTGGGTCGTAAATGATCTTAGTAGGGAGAGACGATGTGGGAAAGCTTGAGAACTATACAGCCATTGTACTGCTGGTTGATGAGACGGGGTAGTACGAAAACTAACAACGTCATTTTCCAGTTTATAATCTGTGGTAAACTGTATCATGTTCAGTACTCTCGAGAATAAACGCTGCTGATAGATTTTGAGACTGGTCTCTGTCCATTTCATGCAAATAAGAGTCTTACAAATTCTTAGGAATTGACAGAGTGTTTAATTTTAATCGGGTATTAAAACATATAGGAATTTAATTCCTGTAACATACACACAAACAAGATCCCACAACTGAAGGTAGGGAAAGGGCTGCCTAAGTATGATCCCCAATCAAAGACAACGAATGACAGCTGCCTCTGATCGGGAACCATTCCCGACCAACAAAGAAACAGACAAACTAGAATGCCCACCCAAAATCACACCCCGACCCTAACCAAATAGAGAAATAAAAAGGCTCTATGGTCTAGGGCTTGACAAGATATTTAACTCACACTAGTGTCTGTATGTTGCAGAGTGGACTGGTTAGTCCAACACAGAGCAGCTTCACTCCTCTGTCTCCCAGGTCATTGTAGCTGAGGTCCAGTTCTCTCAGGGGGGAGTTTGGTGTCTGCAGAGCTGAGGTCAGAGTCTCACAGGATTTATATGTGAGTTTACAGCCAGCTAGTCTGGAGAGAGGAGATAAACTGTTATATTGACAAATCCCTCATTATAATGATACTGTATGTATCTGCATATTTACCAAGATGTTCAAATAATGTTAAAAACATAATAACACATAATTACTACAAAAATATAAACACTATTAAGGCAGTGGACCCTGAAGAAAGTTAACTCACACTAGTGTCTGTATGTTGCAGAGTGGACTGGTTAGTCCAACACAGAGCAGCTCCACTCCTCTGTCTCCCAGGTCATTGTAGCTGAGGTCCAGTTCTCTCAGGGGGGAGTTTGATGTCTGCAGAGCTGAGGTCAGAGTCTCACAGGATGTATATGTGAGTTTACAGCCAGCTAGTCTGAAGAAAGGATATAGTCTATTAGATATACAAATCCTTCATTATAATGATACTGTATACACATCAACTCAATAACATAACTCACAGTGCTCTGTTGCAGGTTTTCACTACCGGCAGCAACCTCTGATAACCTTCCTCTGATGTGTTGTATGTCTTGAGGTCAAACTCCTCCAGCACCTCCTCTGACATCAGTAACAGGTAGGCCAGGGCTGAACATTGGTCAGGTTTTAGTATTGTTTCTGAAAGAGTTCCTGATCGCAGGGAGGTCTGCATGTCTTCAACTAGAGAGTTGGAACCAAGTTCATTCAGACAGTGGAACAAGTTGATGATCCTTTCTGGTGAGGATTCCTCCTTGATATTGTCTGAAAGGTACTCAACTGTTCTCTCATTGGTCTGTGTTGTACTTCCTGTCTGTGTCAGAAGGCCTCGCAACAGATTCTGATTGGACTCCAGTGAGAGACCCAGAAGGAAGCGGAGGAACAGGTCCAGGTGTCCATTCTCACTCTTCAAGGCCTGGTCCACTGCAATCTCGTGTAAGTCAGACAACTGGATTGACTCCTCCTCCTCCTCCTCCTCATCCTCCTCCTCATCATCATCCTCCTCCTCCTCCTCATCACCACCAGTGACTGCTTTGGAGAAAACATTTTCCTTCTTGTCCAGACATGATTCTAAAGCATGCACTGCCGCTAGAAACTCCTGAATGCTCAGATGCACAAAGCTGTAGACCTTGTCTTGGTACAGCCCAGATTCTTCTTTGAAGATCTCTGTACACAATGCTGAGTACTCTGATGCCTCTGTGACGTCAAGGCCACACTCTCTCAGGTCCTCCTCGTAGAAGATCAGGTTGCCCTTCTGCAGCTGTTGGAAAGCCAGCTTTGCCAGTTTAAGGATCATCTCTTTGTCTGACTGAGACAGTTCCTTTGGGTTTGTCTCTGTGGCTTTGTTGTACTTCCTGTTCTTCACAATGATTTGGATGAGCATGAAGTGTGAGTACATCTGGGTCAGAGTTTTGGGGACTTCATCCTTCTCTGCCTCGTTCAGTATCATCTCAAGGACTGTGGCTGATATCCAACAGAAGACTGGTATATGGCACATGATGTGGAGGCTCCTTGATGTCTTCATGTGTTTGATGATTTCATTGGCCAGATTCTGATCTGTGATTTTCTTCCTGAAGTACACCTCCTTCTGTGGATCATTGAACCCTCGTACCTCTGTCACCTGGTCAATACACTCAGGAGGGATCTGATTGGCTGCTGCAGGTCGTGTGGTTATCCAGAGGAGAGCAGAGGGAAGCAGATTCCCCTCGATGAGGTTTGTCAGCAGCACGTCCACTGAGGTTGGCTTCGTGACATCACAGCACTTCTCATTGTTTGTTAAGTCTAGAGGAAGTCGACACTCATCCAGACCATCAAAAATGAAAACAGTTTTGGTTTCACCATCTTCAATGCTGTCAATCTCTTTCAGCTCTGGGAAGTAGTGGGAAAGAAGTTGCATCAGACTGTATTGGTCCTTTTTCAGGTTCAGATCACGGAAAGGAAGAGGAAACATGAAATGAACGTCCTGATTTGCTTTTCCCTCTGCCCAGTCAAGGATGACCTTCTGCACAGAGACTGTTTTTCCAATGCCAGCGATTCCTTTGGTCAGCACAGTTCTGATTGGTTTGTCTTGTCCAGGTAAAGGCTTGAAGATGTCATTGCATTTGATTGGTGTCTCTTGTGTGGGTTGTTTCTTGGATGCCAGCTCTATCTGTCTAACCTCATGTTCATTATTGAGCCCTCCACTTCCACCCTCTGTGATGTAGAGGTCTGTGTAGATGTCCTTTAACAGACTTTGGTTTCCATGGTGTCCAATTCCTTCAGATATGTGTTGATACTTGTGTTTCAGTTTAGCCTTGATGTCTTGTTGGACTGTCAGCAGAGTTTGACCTGTAGGAAAAAAGTTAATGTGTGTGTTTTATAATGGCCTTTGTACCGTTCTTTGTAACATTGTATGAAAAACAGTCTTACTTCTTCTGTCCAGAAGGTTGTGTGTGATCTTTAATGCATCCTCCCTGTCCAAACTCTCCACTTCCTTATTGTCATCTGGTAATGGTTCCTGGCTGAAAGCAGGTGGCAGATCACACTTCATTGATAGCAGGCTGGTTGTAGGTGACTCTGCTCTGGGCTTCTGGACACTGAACAAAACAGGGAGACAGATCACCTCATCAATATCTCATCAATAACTCATCTACTTCATTTTAACAACTGCATAGTGGAACTTCTAGAAGTCCTGATGTTTCTATTAAAGCTACAGTCTGGAATTGGTAAATCCGTTTTTGGCCCTTTAAATGAATGATATAGGCCTACATTTTATGTAATTTGGGAACACTTTTCATTAATTTGATATAAGAGAACTGTATATTTTGCTATTAATCTCTTACCTCTTAGAACTGGTGTCTTGAGTCATTTTAGAAGCGGTGGTCTCCTCCTCTCTTTCCCCAGAGAGACTCATTTTAGAGGCAGTGGTCCCCTCCTCTCTCTCCCCAGAGAGACTCATTTTAGAGGCAGTGGTCTCCCCTTCTCTCTCCACAGAGAGACTCATTTTAGATGTAAGTCACAGCTCACTCAGCTGCAATAAGAAATAACAGAACAGTCAATATTTCTGAGCAAAACATTTACTGTCTGTGGTCAAAGAGTTAAATCAGCGACTTCATATTGTATTCAAACATACATAGTCCAATATGTTACTTAATTTGATTTGACTTGGATCCCCATTATCTGACTCCATAACAACAGCTAGTCTACCTGGTTGGATCCCCATTAGAAGACTCCTTAACAACAGCTAGTCTACCTGGTTGGATCCCCTGACTCCATAACAACAGCTAGTCTACCTGATTGGATCCCCTGACTCCATAACAACAGCTAGTCTACCTGGTTGGATCCCCTGACTCCATAACAACAGCTAGTCTACCTGGTTGGATCCCCTGACTCCATAACAACAGCTAGTCTCCCTGGTTGAATCCGATGACTCCATAACAACAGCTAGCCTACCTGGTTGGATCCCCTGACTCCATAACAACAGCTAGTCTACCTGGTTGGGTCCCCTGACTCCATAACAACAGCTAGTCTACCTGGTTGGATCCCCTGACCCCATAACAACAGCTAGTCTACCTGGTTGGATCCCCTGACCCCATAACAACAGCTAGTCTACCTGGTTGGATCCCCTGACTCCATAACAACAGCTAGTCTACCTGGTTGGATCCCCTGACTCCATAACAACAGCTAGTCTACCTGGTTGGATCAATATCATGGGTAATCTGATAGAGCAGCCACTATAGTACCTGGTCAATATAATGGATAATCTGATACAGCAGCCACTATAGTACCTGGTCAATATAATGGATAATCTGATACAGCCTATACTATAGTACCTGGTCAATATAATGGATAATCTGATACAGCAGCCACTATAGTACCTGGTCAATATAATGTATACTCTGATACAGCAGCCACTATAGTACCTGGTCAATATAATGGATACTCTGATACAGCAGCCACTATAGTACCTGATCAATATAATGGATAATCTGATACAGCAGCCACTATAGTACCTGGTCAATATAATGGATAATCTGATACAGCAGCCACTATAGTACCTGGTCAATATAATGGATAATCTGATACAGCAGCCACTGTAGTACCTGGTCAATATAATGGGTAATCTGATATAGCAGCCACTATAGTACCTGGTCAATATAATGGGTAATCTGATAGAGCAGCCACTATAGTACCTGGTCAATATAATGGATAATCTGATACAGCCTATACTATAGTACCTGGTCAATATAATGGATAATCGGATATAGCAGCCACTATAGTACCTGGTCAATATAATGGATAATCTGATACAGCAGCCACTATAGTACCTGGTCAATATAATGGATAATCTGATACAGCAGCCACTATAGTACCTGGTCAATATAATGGATAATCTGATACAGCCTATACTATAGTACCTGGTCAATATAATGGATAATCTGACACAGCAGCCACTATAGTACCTGGTCAATATAATGGATAATCTGATACAGCAGCCACTATAGTACCTGGTCAATATAATGGATAATCTGATACAGCAGCCACTATAGTACCTGGTCAATATAATGGGTAATCTGATACAGCAGCCACTATAGTACCTGATCAATATAATGGGTAATCTGTGCACTGGGGGCAACAAGCGGATACACTGGTGACACGCGTCCCATTTCCGACTCCTTTCTCTGTCAAATATGATCCATTATATTGTCAAGACAGCCGATTGGCCGCTCTAACAATGGAAATACATGACCTCAATGATTAAAAGGCAGGCGAGATCAGGTGGGACCGTTCTAACCAATGAGAGGGAATACAGTCATTTGAACAACAGACACAACTATGACGTTTTCCTCAAAGTTGCCAGTGGGGTGATAGTGATGGTATGTCTGGACTAATGGTCTGTTTACATAGCAGGATCATTAACGTGACAGGTTAGGAGGAGAATTAACACAGCAGGTTAGGTAGGAGAATTAACACAGCAGGTTAGGAGGAGAATTAACACAGCAGGTTAGGAGGAGAATTAACACAGCAGGTTAGGAGGAGAATTAACACGGCAGGTTAGGAGGAGAATTAACACGGCAGGTTAGGAGGAGAATTAACACGGCAGGTTAGGAGGAGAATTAACACGGCAGGTTAGGAGGAGAATTAACACAGCAGGATAGGAGGAGAATTAACACAGCAGGATAGGAGGAGAATTAACACAGCAGATTAAGAGGAGAATTAACAGGTTAGGAGGAGACTTAACACAGCAGGTTAGGAGGAGAATTAACACAGCAGGATATTAGGAGAATTAACACAGCAGGATAGGAGGAGAATTAACACAGCAGGATAGGAGGAGAATTAACACAGCAGGATAGGAGGAGAATTAACACAGCAGGTTAGGAGGAGAACTAACACAGCAGGTTAGGAGGAGAACTAACACAGCAGGTTAGGAGGAGAACTAACACAGCAGGATAGGAGGAGAATTAACACAGCAGGTTAGGAGGAGAATTAACACGGCAGGATAGGAGGAGAATTAACACGGCCGGTTAGGAGGAGAATTATCACGGCAGGTTAGGAGGAGAATTAACACGGCAGGTTAGGAGGAGAATTAACACGGCAGGTTAGGAGGAGAATTAACACGGCAGGTTAGGAGGAGAATTAACACGGCAGGTTAGGAGGATAATTAACACGGCAGGTTAGGAGGATAATTAACACGGCAGGTTAGGAGGAGAATTAACACAGCAGGTTAGGAGGAGAATTAACACGGCAGGTTAGGAGGAGAATTAACACGGCAGGTTAGGAGGAGAATTAACACGGCAGGTTAGGAGGAGAATTAACACGGCAGGTTAGGAGGAGAATTAACACAGCAGGATAGGAGGAGAATTAACACAGCAGATTAGGAGGAGAATTAACACGGCAGGTTAGGAGGAGAATTAACAGGTTAGGAGGAGACTTAACACAGCAGGTTAGGAGGAGAATTAACACAGCAGGATATTAGGAGAATTAACACAGCAGGATAGGAGGAGAATTAACACAGCAGGATAGGAGGAGAATTAACACAGCAGGATAGGAGGAGAATTAACACAGCAGGTTAGGAGGAGAACTAACACAGCAGGTTAGGAGGAGAACTAACACAGCAGGTTAGGAGGAGAACTAACACAGCAGGATAGGAGGAGAATTAACACAGCAGGTTAGGAGGAGAATTAACACGGCAGGATAGGAGGAGAATTAACACGGCCGGTTAGGAGGAGAATTAACACGGCAGGTTAGGAGGAGAATTAACACGGCAGGTTAGGAGGAGAATTAACACGGCAGGTTAGGAGGAGAATTAACACGGCAGGTTAGGAGGAGAATTAACACGGCAGGTTAGGAGGATAATTAACACGGCAGGTTAGAAGGAGAATTAACACGGCAGGTTAGGAGGAGAATTAACACGGCAGGTTAGGAGGAGAATTAACACGGCAGGTTAGGAGGAGAATTAACACGGCAGGTTAGGAGGAGAATTAACACGGCAGGTTAGGAGGAGAATTAACACGGCAGGTTAGGAGGAGAATTAACACGGCAGGATAGGAGGAGAATTAACACAGCAGGATAGGAGGAGAATTAACACAGCAGGATAGGAGGAGAATTAACACAGCATGTTAGGAGGAGAACTAACACAGCAGGTTAGGAGGAGAACTAACACAGCAGGTTAGGAGGAGAACTAACACAGCAGGATAGGAGGAGAATTAACACAGCAGGATAGGAGGAGAATTAACACAGCAGGTTAGGAGGAGAATTAACACGGCAGGATAGGAGGAGAATTAACACGGCCGGTTAGGAGGAGAATTAACACGGCAGGTTAGGAGGAGAATTAACACGGCAGGTTAGGAGGAGAATTAACACGGCAGGTTAGGAGGAGAATTAACACGGCAGGTTAGGAGGAGAATTAACACGGCAGGTTAGGAGGAGAATTAACACGGCAGGTTAGAAGGAGAATTAACACGGCAGGTTAGGAGGAGAATTAACACGGCAGGTTAGGAGGAGAATTAACACGGCAGGTTAGGAGGAGAATTAACACGGCAGGTTAGGAGGAGAATTAACACGGCAGGTTAGGAGGAGAATTAACACGGCAGGTTAGGAGGAGAATTAACACGGCAGGATAGGAGGAGAATTAACACAGCAGGATAGGAGGAGAATTAACACAGCAGGATAGGAGGAGAATTAACACAGCATGTTAGGAGGAGAACTAACACAGCAGGTTAGGAGGAGAACTAACACAGCAGGTTAGGAGGAGAACTAACACAGCAGGATAGGAGGAGAATTAACACAGCAGGTTAGGAGGAGAATTAACACAGCAGGTTAGGAGGAGAATTAACACAGCAGGATAGGAGGAGAATTAACACAGCAGGATAGGAGGAGAATTAACACAGCAGGTTAGGAGGATAATTAACACAGCAGGTTAGGAGGAGAATTAACACGGCAGGATAGGAGGAGAATTAACACGGCCGGTTAGGAGGAGAATTATCACGGCAGGTTAGGAAGAGAATTAACACGGCAGGTTAGGAGGAGAATTAACACAGCAGGATAGGAGGAGAATTAACACAGCAGGTTAGGAGGAGAATTAACACAGCAGGTTAGGAGGATCATAAAGCGATTACCAACCTTGTTTCAGCAGGATGTTGTATATGTCCCTTATGTCAGGCCTTATTGGAAAGGATTTATTGATAATATCTGTTGGGAAAAAAGTTTGGATGTTGCCACACACATACCTACTTGTTAACAAAAAAATTAAGTAAGTTTACTTTAAAATTATATATAAATATCAACCAGCCAACCACTACGTGAAGAAGTTTAAGGAAAACATCAACTCAAATTGTATCTTTTGTAATGACCACCCAGAAACAGTGTTGCATCTTGTCTTGGCATTGTATTCATGTAAAGAAAACTGTGGCAAGACATCAGTAGATTTATAATGGAATATATTCATGAAGATCTTACACTATTGTGGAGAGATGTACCGCTTGGATTCTTTACCTACGATAGAAATTAGCTGAACATTTTTTTTACGTAATTAATTTCATAATTCTTTTGGCCAAATGTCATATTCACAAATGTAAATGTACAAACAAAAACACCACATTTTCTTACCTTACAAAAAGAAATGTGAACTGTATTTTAAGACAATTAAATACTTTACTAACAGAAACGCTGTTATAATTGTAAGTGTCTGTATGTCCCTTAATAAGGCCCGTGTGTAAATGTGATATTTTACCCCCAAATTGTATTTTGTATATTAATTTATATTGTAATGAAACAGCAGGGAGCTGTTACAATATATACTTGTGTTCCCACGCGTACTTCCTGTATGGATTCGTGCAACGTGGCAGGTTCGGATGAGAACAGTTTATATGCACATTGTTGCGCGTCTCTTTTACTTGACGAGACGTACTTTTATTTAACGACAGCTATACATAATTCCGATGCACGTCTTCTTTCGGGAAATTAAAGTGAGCTAGTTTCCACAGTCTTTCGTGAGGATGATAATCACCTTTAATGTGCTGGCAATCACCGATAACAATAATACTATATTTTTTTTAGCCCTGTAGCCTATATCACATCACATTGGATCTTATTGACTAGGCGAATCACTATAAATCAACACAAATGTAAATAAGCCTAAAATAATAATTCTTGAAAGTTTCAATCAATATTGTAATAACATGACGGATGTCTTACCCCCTAAATCATCACTCGCAATTTCTACATTAAAATGTAAAAGAACCCTACACACGTCTTTCACATTCCTCTTTGATGATAACGGTCTTCTTCTTCTTCTTCTATTTCTGTGGGGTTTAAGGAGGACTGTATCCCAAAATATGTATTGCCGCCACCAACTGGACGTTTTGAACAAAAAACAAAAAAATCCATGCGTAAAAGTGAAACTAACTTAATCCACCCTAATAAAAATAGTACATTGCCAAAACAAACAACACTCCCACTTCTTCCTTCTTGTAGTTCTCCATATCTCCCGTCTCAGGCTCTAGGATCTGTGGAGGAAAGGGAGAGCGGAGGGATGTTGAGAGACGGACCCTCAGTCTGCTGTTCTCCCCCTCTGCTGAGACTGACCCTCAGTCTGCTGCTCTCTCTCTCTGCTGAGACTGACCCTCAGTCTGCTGCTCACCCCCTCTGCTGAGACTGACCCTCAGTCTGCTGCTCTCTCCCTCTGCTGAGACTGACCCTCAGTCTGCTGTTCTCCCCCTCTGCTGAGACTGACCCTCAGTCTGCTGCTCTCTCCCTCTGCTGAGACTGACCCTCAGTCTGCTGCTCTCTCCCTCTGCTAAGACTGACCCTCAGTCTGCTGCTCTCTCCCTCTGCTGAGACTGACCCTCAGTCTGCTGCTCTCTCCCTCTGCTGAGACTGACCCTCAGTCAGCTGCTCTCTCCCTCTGCTGAGACTGACCCTCAGTCAGCTGCTCTCTCCCTCTGCTGAGACTGACCCTCAGTCTGCTGCTCTCTCCCTCTGCTGAGACTGACCCTCAGTCTGCTGCTCTCTCCCTCTGCTGAGACTGACCTTCAGTCTGCTGCTCTCTCCCTCTGCTGAGACTGACCCTCAGTCTGCTGCTCTCTCCCTCTGCTGAGACTGACCCCAGTCTGCTGCTCTCTCCCTCTGCTGAGTGTGACCCTCAGTCTGCTGCTCTCTACCTCTGCTGAGACTGACCCTCAGTCTGCTGCTCTCTCCCTCTGCTGAGACTGACCCCAGTCTCTCAGTCTGCTGCTCTCTCCCTCTGCTGAGACTGACCCTCAGTCAGCTGCTCTCTCCCTCTGCTGAGACTGACCCTCAGTCTGCTGCTCTCTCCCTCTGCTGAGACTGACCCTCAGTCTGCTGCTCTCTCCCTCTGCTGAGACTGACCTTCAGTCTGCTGCTCTCTCCCTCTGCTGAGACTGACCCTCAGTCTGCTGCTCTCTCCCTCTGCTGAGACTGACCCCAGTCTGCTGCTCTCTCCCTCTGCTGAGTGTGACCCTCAGTCTGCTGCTCTCTACCTCTGCTGAGACTGACCCTCAGTCTGCTGCTCTCTCCCTCTGCTGAGACTGACCCCAGTCTCTCAGTCTGCTGCTCTCTCCCTCTGCTGAGACTGACCCTCAGTCAGCTGCTCTCTCCCTCTGCTGAGACTGACCCTCAGTCTGCTGCTCTCTCCCTCTGCTGAGACTGACCCTCAGTCTGCTGCTCTCTCCCTCTGCTGAGACTGACCCTCAGTCTGCTGCTCTCTCCCTCTGCTGAGACTGACCCTCGGTCTGCTGCTCTCTCCCTCTGCTGAGACTGACCCTCGGTCTGCTGCTCTCTCCCTCTGCTGAATCTGACCATCGGTCTGCTGCTCTCTCCCTCTGCTGAGACTGACCCTCAGTCTGCTGCTCTCTCCCTCTGCTGAGACTGACCCTCAGTCTGCTGCTCTCTCCCTCTGCTGAGACTGACCCTCAGTATGCTGCTCTCTCCCTCTGCTGAGACTGACCCTCAGTATGCTGCTCTCTCCCTCTGCTGAGACTGACCTTCAGTCTGCTGCTCTCTCCCTCTGCTGAGACTGACCCTCAGTCTGCTGCTCTCTCCCTCTGCTGAGACTGACCCTCAGTCTGCTGCTCTCTCTCTCTGCTGAGACTGACCCTCAGTCTGCTGCTCTCTCCCTCTGCTGAGACTGACCATCAGATACAGGCACCATCAGCCCAGTAAAATATAAAGCAAATTATTTAAGTGTATGCTCACTCAGCTGTGCCTCACAAGTAATACAACAATTGATCTATTACCGGTGTCATATAGCCTCCCTCAAATTTTGAAATATCTATATTTTGTTAACGTCCCGAACAGCAATGCATTGGGCAGGTAAATTCAAGCAAAGCCCGTATGTGGTGATAATGTATTGGGCCTGTAGCTTACTGCACAAACCTCAGTGCTACAGAACTGTTTTTAATTGGTTAATGTTTTTTAAGTCATGTAAATAAAAAAATCAGAGCGGTAGATCGAGGAGATAATGTTTCAGAAAAAACGATAAGAAACAACTTTTCCTAGACTGAAATAGAGGTGCTAGTGTCAGATATTGAATAGAGATGATAGTGTCAGATATTGAAGAGGTGTTAGTGTCAGATATTGAATAGAGGTGATAGTGTCAGATATTGAATAGAGGTGGTAGTGTCAGATATTGAATAGAGGTGCTGGTGTCAGATATTGAATGGAGGTGCTGGTGTCAGATATTGAATAGAGGTGCTAGTGTCAGATATTGAATAGAGGTGCTGGTGTCAGATATTGAACAGAGGTGCTAGTGTTAGATATTGAATAGAGGTGATAGTGTCAGATATTGAATAGAGGTGCTGGTGTCAGATATTGAAGAGGTGTTAGTGTCAGATATTGAATAGAGGTGATAGTGTCAGATATTGAATAGAGGTGATAGTGTCAGATATTGAATAGAGGTGCTGGTGTCAGATATTGAATAGAGGTGCTAGTGTCAGATATTGAATAGAGGTGATAGTGTCAGATATTGAATAGAGGTGATGGTGTCAGATATTGAATAGAGGTGCTGGTGTCAGATATTGAATAGAGGTGCTAGTGTTAGATATTGAATAGAGGTGCTGGTGTCAGATATTGAATAGAGGTGCTGGTGTCAGATATTGAATAGAGGTGATAGTGTCAGATATTGAATAGAGGTGATAGTGTCAGATATTGAATAGAGGTGCTGGTGTCAGATATTGAATAGAGGTGCTGGTGTCAGATATTGAATAGAGGTGATGGTGTCAGATATTGAATAGAGGTGCTAGTGTCAGATATTGAATAGAGGTGATAGTGTCAGATATTGAATAGAGGTGCTAGTGTTAGATGTTGAACAGAGGTGATAGTGTCAGATATTGAATAGAGGTGATAGTGTCAGATATTGAATAGAGGTGTTAGTGTCAGATATTGAATAGAGGTGCTAGTGTCAGATATTGAATAGAGGTGATAGTGTCAGATATTGAACAGAGGTGCTAGTGTCAGATATTGAATAGAGGTGATAGTGTCAGATATTGAATAGAGGTGATAGTGTCAGATATTGAATAGAGGTGATAGTGTCTCTGTTCACATAAATGATAAAATGGTAGAAAATTCAAACTAAATAAAACCATACATGGATCACTTCCTCATTTAGCCTTGCCACACCCCCCATGGATCACTTCCTCATTTAGCCTAGCCACACCCCCAATGGATCACTTCCTCATTTAGCCTAGCCACACCCCCCATGGATCACTTCCTTATGTACCTAGCCACACCCCCCATGGATCACTTCCTTATGTACCTAGCCACACCCCCCATGGATCACTTCCTTATGTACCTAGCCACACCCCCCATGGATCACTTCCTTATTTACCTAGCCACACCCCCCAGTGGACATGTATCATTGTTACAGAGTAAATATCTATATATTATTCTCCTCCATTACCGTTTCATTTACTTCTCACTTCCCCCCCTCCTGCTGCTCCCCCTATGGACATTCCACAACAGACTCTTATTGGTTCAAACCAAGTGATCCATGGGGGGTGTGGCTAGGCTAAATCAGGAGCTCTCCCTGGTCAGACCCAACTCAATGTACCATAGTACACATGTCAATCAGGAGCTCTCCCTGGTCAGACCCAGCAGTTGTCTTATATATGGCTATACACAGACAAGTTATATTTGAATGATTTGGCATAATTAATTACCATTTTGTTTCATTGATGTGACCGACCAATACAGATATTGAATAGAGGTGCTGGTGTCAGATATTGAATAGAGGTGCTGGTGTCAGATATTGAATAGAGGTGCTAGTGTCAGATGTTGAACAGAGGTGATAGTGTCAGATATTGAATAGAGGTGCTAGTGTCAGATATTGAATAGAGGTGCTAGTGTCAGATATTGAATAGAGGTGCTGGTGTCAGATATTGAATAGAGGTGCTAGTGTCAGATGTTGAACAGAGGTGATAGTGTCAGATATTGAATAGAGGTGCTAGTGTCAGATATTGAATAGAGGTGATAGTGTCAGATATTGAATAGAGGTGCTGGTGTCAGATATTGAATAGAGGTGATAGTGTCAGATATTGAATAGAGGTGATAGTGTCAGATATTGAATAGAGGTGATAGTGTCAGATATTGATTAGAGGTGATAGTGTCAGATATTGAATAGAGGTGATAGTGTCAGATATTGAATAGAGGTGATAGTGTCAGATATTGAATAGAGGTGATAGTGTCAGATATTGAATAGAGGTGATAGTGTCAGATATTGAATAGAGGTGCTGGTGTCAGATATTGAATAGAGGTGATAGTGTCAGATATTGAATAGAGGTGATAGTGTCAGATATTGAATAGAGGTGATAGTGTCAGATATTGAATAGAGGTGATAGTGTCAGATATTGAATAGAGGTGATAGTGTCAGATATTGAATAGAGGTGATAGTGTCAGATATTGAATAGAGGTGCTGGTGTCAGATATTGAATAGAGGTGATAGTGTCAGATATTGAATAGAGGTGATAGTGTCAGATATTGAATAGAGGTGATAGTGTCAGATATTGAATAGAGGTGATAGTGTCAGAAACACCTTTTTCGCTCTAAGATGAGACCTTGAAACTGAGATATCTCCTTCTCAAGTCTGGGCTTACTGCCAAATTACAGCTACTGATAGTGAGGATTTGTACAGTCAGCCACTTATAGAAAAGCACACATTACAATTTAAATACATATTTTTTATTTTTTTATTTTACCCCTTTTTCTCCCCAATTTCGTAGTATCCAATTGTTGTAGTAGCTACTATCTTGTCTCATTGCTACAACTCCCGTACGGGCTCGGGAGAGACGAAGGTTGAATGTCATGCGTCCTCCGATACACAACCCAACCAAGCCGCACTGCTTCTTAACACAGCGCGCATCCAACCCGGAAGCCAGCCGCACCAATGTGCCGGAGGAAACACCGTGCACCTGGCAACCTTGGTTAGCGCGCACTGCGCCCGGCCCGCCACAGGAGTCGCTGGTGCGCGATGAGACAAGGACACCCCTACCGACCAAGACCTCCCTAACCCGGACGACGCTAGGCCAATTGTGCGTCGCCCCACGGACCTCCCGGTCGCGGCCGGTTACGACAGAGCCTGGGCGCGAACCCAGGGACTCTGATGGCACAGCTGGCGCTGCAGTACAGCGCCCTTAACCACTGCGCCACCCGGGAGGCCCAATTTAAAATAATTGAAGTGTCTTTGTCCACAGACTAGGAGACAGGCCTCAGCATCTTCAGATTAGGTGGAGAAGTGTCTTTGTCCACAAACTAGGAGACAGGCCTCAGCATCTTCAGATTAGGTCGAGAAATGTCTTTGTCCACAGACTAGGAGACAGGCCTCAGCATCTTCAGATTAGGAGAAGAAGTGTTCTTTGTCCACAGACTAGGAGACAGGCCTCAGCATCTTCAGATTAGGTGGAGAAGTGTCTTTGTCCACAGACTAGGAGACAGGCCTCAGCATCTTCAGATTAGGTGGAGAAGTGTCTTTGTCCACAGACTAGGAGACAGGCCTCAGCATCTTCAGATTAGGTGGAGAAGTGTCTTTGTCCACAGACTAGGAGACAGGCCTCAGCATCTTCAGATTAGGTGGAGAAGTGTCTTTGTCCACAGACTAGGAGACAGGCCTCAGCATCTTCAGATTAGGTGAAGAAGTGTCTTTGTCCACAGACTAGGAGACAGGCCTCAGCATCTTCAGATTAGGTGAAGAAGTGTCTTTGTCCACAGACTAGGAGACAGGCCTCAGCATCTTCAGATTAGGTGGAGAAATGTCTTTGTCCACAGACTAGGAGACAGGCCTCAGCATCTTCAGATTAGGTGGAGAAGTGTCTTTGTCCACAGACTAGGAGACAGGCCTCAGCATCTTCAGATTAGGTGGAGAAGTGTCTTTGTCCATAGACTAGGAGACAGGCCTCAGCATCTTCAGATTAGGTGCTACAAGACAGAGGATGTAGGAGAGATCAGAAAGTATGGAGAAGAATGAGGAGTGAGATACACCTGAGATAATGATGTGATGATGTCCTATGATACACCTGAGATAATGATGTGATGATGGTCCTATGATATACCTGAGATAATGATGTGATAATGGTCCTATGATACACCTGAGATAATGATGTGATGATGGTGTCATGTATTGTCATGTTGTGTCTTGTTCCTGTCCTTTCTCTTCACTCCGTCTCCCTCTGCTGGTCCTATTAGGTTACCTGTTCTTCCCCTCTTTCCCCCAGCTGTTCCTTGTCTTCTCTAAACTACCTCGTTCACCCCTTTTCCCACCTGTTCCCTTTTTCCCTCTGATTAGGTCTCTATATCTCTCTCTGTTCCTGTTCCTGTCTTTGTCGGATTCTCGTTTGTGTTGCTCATGCCTGAACCAGACTATCGTCGTGTTTGCTGCAACCTTGTCCTGTCCTGTCGGAATCTGCCTGTTCAGCTAACCTTGTCCTGTCCTGTCGGAATCTGCCTGTCCATCTGAGCCTACGTGTGTTTCGTCATTAAAGAAACTCTGTTTTGTTAATTCGCTTTTGGGTCCTCATTCACGCACCTGACAGATGGTCCTATGATACACCTGAGATAGTGATGTGATGATGGTCCTATGATACACCTGAGATAATGATGTGATGATGTCCTATGATACACCTGAGATAATGATGAGATAATGATGTGATGATGGCCCTATGATACACCTGAGATAATGATGAGATAATGGCCCTGTGAAACACGTGAGATAATGATGAGATAATGGCCCTATGATACACCTGAGATAATGATGTGATGGTCCTATGATGCACCTGAGATAATGATGTGATGATGGCCCTATGATACACCTGAGATAATGATGTCCAATGATACACCTGAGATAATGATGTGATGATGGTCATATGATAAGAGTAATTTATTACAGGCAGCAACACAAAAAAACATGCTTCCATTCTGAAAAGTACTTTATCTTTGATCTGGGTAGCTATGTTTTTATTTGTCCTATATTTAATAATTCCACATATTCAAGGGAGGGAGAAAAGAAACCGGTCTTACCTAGATTCACTCAAGTACTTAACAAGATGGTGTTCATGTTCACTGAGAGCTTTGAGACAAGCTCCCATCACTTCTGGTCCTTTAGGGAGGACTGCATTCAGTAGTTTTCTCATTCGCTCCTGTTCAGTTGTTTCAGCTGTTATTCTGGAGTACTCTTCATCACCAATCATGCTCTTTGACGACAGATCATCTGCTATTGGTATTGGGTTTTTGACTCCCTGAATGAGTACAGCCCTGTGTTTCTTCAGAAACTCCTCAGCAGGAATCCCAGGGAGTGTTAATGCTGAAGGGGGGTGAATGAAATGAATATGTCTTTAAGGTGAACAGCAGCTGTTTCTACATCTAACAGTCTCCAGTTAACATTCCTCTGATAGTCATTTCTTGTATAGAGCTGACTCCAGGGTTGTAGTCAATTCATATTCAAGTCATATTCAAAAATAAAAAATTGTCTTCCCATTAGTCATTGAAAATTGATTTTCGGTTATTGAATTTGAATATCAGTTTACTTCCTGAATGGACTGACTTATTTGGAATTGACGCCTACCCTGGCTGACACGATTGTCTATTCTACATAACATACAGAGCCTTGCAAAAGTGTTCATACCCCTTGGATTTCTCTATTGTGTTACATAGTGGGATTAAAAATGGATTTAATTGTAATGTTTTGTCAACAATCTACTGAAAATACTCTGTAATGCCAAAGTGGACCTGTCCCCCCATACAGGAGAAAACTGAGGATGGATCAACAACATTGTAGTGACTCCATCATAACGACTTAAATGACAGAGTGAAACACAACACATCACTGAATAACTGCCTCCTTATTTTCAAGCATGGTGGTGGCTGCTTCATGGTATGGGTATGCTTGTCATCAGCAAATACTGGGGAGTTTTTCAGGATGAAAAGAAACAGGATGGAGCTAAGAACAGGCAAAATCCTAGAGGAAAACCTAGTTCAGTCTGCTTTACACCAGACACAGGGAGATGATTTCACCTTTCAGCAGGACAATAACCTATAACACAAGGCCAAATCTACACTGGAGTTTCTTACCAAGAAGACATTGAATGTTCCTGAGTGGCCAAGTCACAGTTTTGACTTAAATCTGCTTGTAAATCTATGACAAGATGTGAAAATGGCTGTCGAGCCATGATCTCCAACATCTTGACAGAGCTTGAAGCATTATGAACACAATAATGGGCTAATATTGTACGATCCAAGTGTGTAAAGCTCTTAGTGTCATGCCCGGACCATAGAGAACCCTTGGTTCGTGACTAGGGGGTGTTCTAGTTCAATATTTCTATGTTGGTGATTTGTATGGTTCCCAATTAGTTGCCTCTAATTGGGGATCATATTTAGGTAGCCATTTTTCCCACCAGTGTTTGTAGGATATTGTTTGCATTGGTGCTTGTGTCACCACATAGTAACGGTGTGTTGATTGTTTATTGTTTTGGTTAAAGAAGTTTCACTTTAAATAAATATGTGAAACTCAACAAACGCTGGGCCTGGTTCCGTCTCTTACAACAACCGTGACACTTAGAGACTTACCCAAGAAGACTCCCAGCTCTTAGAGACTTACCCAATAAGCCTCCCAGCTGTAATGACACGTAGAGACTTACCCAAGAAGACTCCCAGCTGTAATGACTCTTAGAGACTTACCCTAGAAGACTCCCAGCTCTTAGAGACTTACCCAATAAGCCTCCCAGCTGTAATCACTCTTAGAGACTTACCCAAGAAGACTCCCAGCTGTAATCACTCTTAGAGACTTACCCAAGAAGACTCCCAGCTGTAATCACTCTTAGAGACTTACCCAAGAAGACTCCCAGCTGTAATCACTCTTAGAGACTTACCCTAGAAGACTCCCAGCTGTAATCACTCTTAGAGACTTACCCAAGAAGCCTCTCAGCTGTAATGACTCCTAGAGACTTACTCAAGAAGACTCCCAGCTGTAATCACTCTTAGAGACTTACCCAAGAAGCCTCCCAGCTGTAATGACTCTTAGAGACTTACCCAAGAAGACTCCCAGCTGTAATGACTCTTAGAGATTTACCCAAGATGCACAGCTGTAATGACTGCCAAGGTGTTTCTAACATGTATTGACTCAGGGAGCTGAATACTTATGGAACAACTATTTTAGGTATTTAATTTCAATCAATCTAAAAAATATGTATTCTTTGACATTACAGAGTATTAATTATACTTGTGGAACGACTCATTTAATTTAGATTCATTTCTATTAATCTAAATATGTCTACAGTTGAAGTCAGAAGTTTACATACACCTTAGACAAATACATTTAAACTCAGTTTTTCACAATTCCTGACATTTAATCCTAGTAAAAATTCCCTGTTTTAGGTCAGTTAGGATCACCACTTTATTTTAAGAATGTAAAATGTCTGAATAATAGTAGAGAGAATGATTTATTTCAGCTTTTATTTATATCATCACATTCCCAGTGGGTCAGAAGTTTACATACACTCAATTAGTATTTGGTAGCATTGCCTTTAAATGGTTTAACTTGGGTCAAACGTCTTGGGTAGCCTTCCACAAGCTTCCCACAATACGTTGGGTGAATTTTGGCTAATTTCTCCTGACAGAGTTGGTGTAACTGAGTCAGGTTTGTAGGCCTCCTTACTCGCACACACACTTTCAGTTCTGCCCACAAATTTTCTATAGGATTGAGATCAGGGCGTTGTGATGGCCACTCCAATACCTTGACTTTGTTGTCCTTAAGCCATTTTTGTCACAACCACAACCTAAGTGTTTGATATCTTCCCGAATTCAACTGTATGTTCTTTGACATTACACAGTATTTTGTGGAGATTGTTTACAAAAATTACAATTAAATCCATTTGAATCCCACTTTGTAACACAATGAAATATAATGAAGATACTTTTGCAAGACTCTTCATCACCCCACTGAACATGATTAATGGAAACCTTCATCACCCCACTGAACATGATTCATGAAGACCTTCATCACCCCACTGAACAAGACTCATGAAGACCTTCATCACCCCACTGAACAAGACTCATGAAGACCTTCATCACCCCAATGAACATGATTCATGGAGACCTTCATCACCCCACTGAACATGACTCAGGAAGACCTTCATCACCCCACTGAACATGACTCATGAAGACCTTCATCACCCCACTGAACAAGACTCATGAAGACCTTCATCACCCCACTGAACAAGACTCATGAAGGCCTTCATCACCCCACTGAACATGATTCATGGAGACCTTCATCACCCCACTGAACATGACTCATGAAGACCTTCAACAGTGTCCTTCATCACCCCACTGAACATGATTCATGAAGACCTTCATCACCCCACTGAACAAGACTCATGAAGACCTTCATCACCCCACTGAACAAGACTCATGAAGACCTTCATCACCCCACTGAACATGACTCATGAAGACCTTCATCACCCCACTGAACATGACTCATGAAGACCTTCATCACCCCACTGAACAAGACTCATGAAGGCCTTCATCACCCCACTGAACATGATTCATGGAGACCTTCATCACCCCACTGAACATGACTCATGAAGACCTTCAACAGTGTCCTTCATCACCCCACTGAATATGATTCATGAAGACCTTCATCACCCCACTGAACACAACTCATGAAGAACATCATCACCCCACTGAACATGACTCATGAAGACCATCACCCCACTGAACATGACTCACAAAGACCTTCATCACCCCACTGAACATGATTCACGAAGGTCTTCATCACACCACTGAACATGACTCACGAAGGTCTTCATCACACCACTGAACATGACTCACGAAGGTCTTCATCACCCCACTGAACATAACTCATGAAGACCTTCATCACCCCACTGAACATAACTCATGAAGACCTTCAACAGTGTCCTTGAAGAAACGTTAGCTCTGTAACCTCGTCCACAAAGACAAACTTACGTGTTGGATGAGAGTCTTTGCTGTATTCATCTGAAAGACAAACAAGAGAAAATATCATAAAACACTTTAATAGCATCTGTTAGAAAAGGACATTGATGATTGACATACTGTTCATGTCCAGTATTTCTTACCTTTTGATACCACTGATTTCCATACTGTCCTCTCATCATCCCCGATTAACTCCATCTCAATGTCCACCCCTGTGTTTCCCATTATCATCTTACAACAGCTTGGTGTGGTGTTTGCAGGTAACAGCTGAATCTTCTGTAGGAGGCCATATGGTGCAACGAGAGAGCGAGAGCGAGAGCGAGAGAGAGAGGAGAGAGAGAGAGAGAGAGAGAGAAGGAGAGAGAGAGAGGAGAGCGAGAGAGAGAGAAGGAGAGAGAGAGAGAGAGAAGGAGAGAGAGAGAGAGAGAGAGAGAAGGAGAGAGAGAGAGAGGAGAGAGACAGAGAGAGACAGAGAGATAGAGAGAGAGAATGATATTCCAGTAATTCATATACAATATGACAGATTCAGGTCCTCAGCCTGATAAAACTGCACCTCTGGATAGATGGAAGTAGAGTGTGGATTCTTGAGTGCAAACCAAGTGTTCATCTTTAAGGGCCCATTTGGACTTGGCAGGAGAAATTCTGAATATCCTTGGGACACCTGATCTTTCTCCCGTTCCCGAACAGCCTACAAAATGAGAGATGTAAGTAGTCAGTCACAACAATGTAGTCTCATAATTCACACAACATGCAGCTCACTGGACAATCCATTTTTGTCAACACTATCGTTATTGATTTACCATTATTTCATCAGATAAGTTGACTGAGAAGAGATTCTCTTTTACAGCAACGACCTGGGGAATAGTTACAGGGGAGAGGGAGAGGGGATAAATGAGCCAATTGGAAGCTGAGGATGATTAGGTAGCCATGATGGTATGAGGGTCAGATTGGAAGTTTAGCCAGGATACCGGGGTTAACACCCCTACTCATACGATAAGTACCATGGGATCTTTAGTGACCACGGAGAGTCAGGACACCGGGGTTAACACCCCTACTCTTACGATAAGTACCATGGGATCTTTAGTGACCATGGAGAGTCAGGACACCGGGGTTAACACCCCTACTCATACGATAAGTGCCATGGGATCTTTAGTGACCATGGAGAGGACACCCATTTAACGTCCCATCTGAAAGACAGCAACCTACACAGGGAAATGTCCCCTTCACTGCCCAGGGGCAATGTCCCCTTCACTGCCCAGGGGCAATGTCCACTTCACTGCCCAGGGGCATTGGGTTCTCCTTCGACCAGAGGGAAGAGTGCCATCTACTGGCTCTTCAAATGAACGAGACAGAAATAGATTTGTCACAGAGCTGCACGTTGTCTTTGTAATCTAGAGATTTTCAACAAACTATCAGCTTTCCTTCAGTAAGATTCAACATACTGTTGTCACTTCAGTGATAGTGGCTCACCTCTTTCTGACTGGAGTTTCTGAGGAGCAGGTACAGCCTTGAAATGACTGTTGACTTTTTTACTGCCATATAGAGGACCACGTCACAGTGGACATCTACGATCCAAGAAAGGATATAGCTCAGTATAACAGAGATAGCTGAGAACTTGGGATGGAGAATCTTAACATGGAATCTGGTGACCTCATGCACTTCCTCTAAAGACACTCCATGTTCCTCTACATGAAGAATCTTCATCTCATTCCTCAGGGAAGGGTTGGTCCCTGAACAACACAATAAAAAGGAGACAGAAAGACATATTTTATTATTCATCCAACTAAAACACAAAGAATGTGCAGTACCAGATCACAGTAAACTCAAACTCCCATAATAGTTTATTCATTAATTCAGGAAGTGAAACTCAGTTACATGGAAATGTCTTTCTGAATACTAATTATATATGGTTTTACCTAAACAGACAAAGTGTGGCAGATGAACTTCCTCCAGTTCACCTAACTCCATAGTGATGTCCAGCAATGGACCACCTTGTGTGTACTGCATGTCTTTCAGAAGTTGACTGTAGGGTTCCCAGTTCCTGAAGTGATACTTCAGAATGACATCTCTCTCACACAGCCAGCGGAGCCCAGACACTGTGCACTCATAACTCCCTTTGGGTGTCCTGTGCCTTATGGCAACAACAAGATGTGGTAGAGAGGGTCAATGGTCAAATGGAGAGGTTGGATTAGAAGACTATTCCCAAAGGTAATGGGGAAATACACTAGCAGGTGGAATGAAATGTTATAAGTAGTTATTTTACCTGAACATTGTCACTCCCTGGACAGTGGAAGTCAAGGGTTCAATCTGAAGCCAGTGTGTGGAGTCCTGAACAAGGACAAGCATGTCAGTAATACATATGGGGCCTGTTTCCTGGGATCTTTAGTGACCACGGAGAGTCAGGACACCGGGGTTAACACCCCTACTCTTACGATAAGTACCATGGGATCTTTAGTGACCATGGAGAGTCAGGACACCGGGGTTAACACCCCTACTCATACGATAAGTGCCATGGGATCTTTAGTGACCATGGAGAGGACACCCATTTAACGTCCCATCTGAAAGACAGCAACCTACACAGGGAAATGTTGTGCTGGACTAAAAAGCATGCTCAATGGAAGTTTCAATAGAAAGTTCTTTAAGGTCCAGGACTAGACTTAATCTGTGTCTGGGAAACTGGCCAATTATACAAAAGTATCTGATCTAAATGTATTTATTCAATGTTACATGGAATGCTGGTGATATATTGATTACACTGTTCAATGAACAAAGGTGACAACAGATAAAATCCTGCATGACTATGTCATGACGTTGCCCTTTTTTGGGTACAGCAAGCCCCATCCCCCTCTCCCTGCCTCCTACAACTAGGCTGCTGTGGTCAGAGAGGTCATACATTCCTGGAGGAGATGATCTCCTCATGGCCACAGTATAGAGACAGAGTGAATTTTCATAGAGAACAATGGAATTTCTTCCACCTCACAGAACTGGAGGTCCGAACGACATTTATGTTCCGGAGAAAGTATAAAATATCGGTGAAGAATTCAGTCCGGTTGCTACAATTTGGTGAAACTCATGAGAGACAATACGGCACATTACCATAACGCTGTTTACATAATAGCCTCAGATATGAGGTTTACATCTAATTGTTGTATAAAATGAATGAGTGAAGAGGAAACTATTTGTTTAATGAAGGAAACTCCAATTTCCTTTTGAGTTTAACTAAATCAGAGGAAAGCCCATGAGCCCAGTTCGGACCGGGCGTTGTGAGACAGCCTTTTTTCTGCAACTCCCAAATAAACCCCCCCCCCCCCCCCCCCCACCTTGAGAATTTATCACCAGACCATGTTTCTCTCCATTACGAGAGGACAAAAGGTTGCAGACCAGCTTTCCTCGATAACGAGAGGGCCAAGGTTTGAGACCAGACTGCTGAATCTTTTAACCGTCCCACGTGGTTAAACTATTAGACTATCGCTACCGACAAAATAAGAACAAGTCTTTGATATTAATTACTCGTCTGCAGCTTGAATTTGAATTCAGTATCATTGAACGCGAAGAACGACAACCGCAGAAACATCCAATCTATAACGAAATGAATGAATGTCACTCTGAACTTTCCATTCTATAACGAAATGAATGAATGTCACTCTGAACTATCCATTCTATAATTATCGACTGTGTGTTGTCTTATCTCAGTCGACCCCCCACTTCCCTTTTCTACAACAAGCCGCAATGCCGGTTTATCCCACTAGGGAAACTCCGTTATCATTTCCTTGTAACGATCAACTGTTTGTTTATGCATTTCTGTGAATTACTTAGTTAGTAAATAAATGATTTAAGACAATTGATGTATGGATGACTCATAGTGAAGACTGGGTTTGTGCAGATAACCAACAATTTTATGACGTTTGGAATGAGACTAAAGTGAGGTGAAATAAGTAATTCATTAATTCGAAGACTAATTGATCAGATATAAAATATCTGAAAAGTTACATTAGGAAAATTATAACTTTGAATTCTGAATATTTTCCTTGGTGCCCGGACTTCCTAGTTAATTACAGTTACATGATTAATCAGTTTAATCACGTTATACTAATTACAGAGAATCTTTGATTAAAAACTTAAAGTCTTCATTTAATGATAGTAAAGACAAGACATATACAAGCAGAACACAGGACTGTCTATATCCCAGTATGAATGGTTGGTCAGTACACACCTGGCTTTGAGACTGTGTTTATATTACTAAAGCAGAACACAGGACTGTCTATATCCCAGTATGAATGGTTGGTCAGTACACACCTGGCTTTGAGACTGTGTTTATATTACTAAAGCAGAACACAGGACTGTCTATATCCCAGTATGAATGGTTGGTCAGTACACACCTGGCTTTGAGACTGTGTTTATATTACTAAAGCAGAACACAGGACTGTCTATATCCCAGTATGAATGGTTGGTCAGTACACACCTGGCGTTGAGACTGTGCCGGACTCCTGCAGGTATGTAAAAGTAAGAATTGACATTATGACTTACCTCAACATGGTCACAAGTCTTACAGCTCTGAGGAATCCCTGAAGTCAAAAATAGTTGTTATTTAAAATGCACAATCTCATGTAATAATGAATTAATAATTATTAAATAGACTTGTAATATAACTAAGCAACAGTCTCAGAATGTACACTCATTAGCATACCATAATCTGACATTAGCGTTATATTAATGAATGTTTGTGGAAGCAGGAAACAACATCGTTCTGGTCCGTGTTTTGTAGATGTTGGGGGCCTGATTTCTGCTAGATTCTAGGATGAGAGTTTAAAGGTAGAGTCAGCTAAATGATGTTGTACGAGCAGCACCACAGATATTGTGATGAGCAAGATGCCCGACTTCTCTCTCACACAGTCACACACAGTAACTGCCATGTGCACCGGTCCTTTTCACTCTCTTACAGTGGAGAGGTTGAGTGTTCGCCACGGGACCAAAACAGCGGAGAAGTTTAGCCTTGCTCTCCAACACTCTTAGTTGTTGTAGAAATGTACCCACTCTGCTGTTTACTTTGTGCATCTACGTCATATCGCTGACTCTACCTTTAAGTTTGTTTTGACAAAATAGATCATGATTGTGCTCCTTGTCTGGGACTCAAGTACAATGAACGCTTTAAAACTACTTTGAGTTAAAAACAATTATCAGTTAAGTCTGGGGCGGCAGGGTAGCCTAGTAGTTAGAGCGTTGGACTAGTAACCGGAGGTTGCAAGATCAAATCCCCGAGCTGACAAGGTACAAATCTGTCATTCTGCCCTTGAACAGGCAGTTAACCCACTGTTCCTAGGCCGTCATTGAAAATAAGAATTTGTTCTTAACTGACTTGTCTAGTTAAATAAAGGTAAAAAATAAATTTAAAAAAAACTCACATTTCTCAGGTCCAGGCTTGATCCAACTCTCTCCACCATGGTCTCTGGTGTTCTCAGGTCCAGGCTTGATACAACTCTCTCCACCATGGTCTCTGGTGTCCTCAGGTCCAGGCTTGATCCAACTCTCTCCACCATGGTCTCTGGTGTCCTCAGGTCCAGGCTTGATACAACTCTCTCCACCATGGTCTGTAGTTCTATTTCTGTAGATCCAACAGAACACATTAAAACACACCACTACTACTAATCTAACTGTCTGTAGGTCCAACAGAACACATTAAAACACACCACCACTACTAATCTAACTGTCTGTAGGTCCAACAGAACACATTAAAACACACCACTACTACTAATCTAACTGTCTGTAGGTCCAACAGAACACATTAAAACACACCACTACTACTAATCTAACTGTAGGAATGATTCCAGAGGAAAACACATGATGAAACATTGCTATTTGACTCACCTCTGAATGTGTTGGTCATCTATCTGACGCAGGGTCACTGAGGTCACTGAGGAGGAGGAAACGCCAAACCCAGGATAGAGGGGTTCAGTGAACGTGGTGTGTTCTGTGTAAAGGTGGTGTGTCAGTGTACCAGAGGAGGACACACTATAGAAGGACAAAGTACCAGCTGACCAGTTCAGATACACTCCAACTCTGTTAGAAACAGGACCAGGGATGGATCTGCAACAGACTCCAGGATGGTAAAAGCAATAACCACTATGAGAGCAGAATAAACACCAGGACTTCTTATTGGCTCCAATGTCACTGTCAACCCCCCTTCCCTTCCTCTTCATTCCTCTGTACACCACACCAATGACTGCCCCGGTACCATCCATCTCCACCTCCCAGTAATAACGACACCCAGATAAGCCTTCTCTGCAGAGAACCTGATGAAGACAATCAAATCTGTCTGGATGGTCTTCATAATGCCGGTCCTCCACCACCCGTGTCACCTTCCTGTTCCCCTCAGACAGTATCAGGTGTGGGTGTGCTGTATTTGGGTCCAGGGTGAGATGACAGGCATCTGTAGACAAAATGAGAGCTTAATCAAACCACATCTTCATATAAAATATTGTGTTTTGTAGTTACAGAACAAGTATTGATTAGTTAATATGTTACTATAGTGCTGAATATGCAGTTAATTAGGATTGAAGAGACTTACATTTCCTCAGCCCTGATTTCAGCCTGCACTCTCCACCATGATCCACACTGTAGGAGAAACAGGTTATTGACTGACAAAGACCTAATAAAGCAGTCAACATTTAAACCATATTGTTGTGTTCTGGTGCACTATCCCAGTTCATTACTATCCTACCTACTGCATACAGAACGGAGTACAGTTCATTACTAGAGACATACAGGTATTCTATCCTACCTACTGCATACAGAGCGGAGTACAATTCATTACTAGAGACATACAGGTATTCTATCCTACCTACTGCGTACAGAACGGAGTACAATTCCAACAGGATATCAGAGATGCAGAAGAAGAGTATTCATGTGGTGATGATGTATGCTGTGTTGGAGTGCTCTGCCTGCTGGGTAGACTTCCTCTTAATTCTACCATCATGTCACTGAACCTACTACACTACAGTTGTGGCCAAAAGTTTTGAGAATGACACAAATATGAATTTTCACAAAGTCTGCTGCCTAAGTTTGTATGATGGCAATTTGCATATACTCCAGAATGTTATGAAGAGTGATCAGATGAGTTACAATTAATTGCAAAGCCCCTCTTTGCCATGCAAGTGAACTGAATCCCGAAAAAACATTTCCACTGCATTTCAGCGCTGCCACAAAAGGACCAGCTGACATCATGTCAGTGATTCTCTCATTAACACAGGTGTGAGTGTTGACGAGGACAAGGCTGGAGATCACTCTGTCATGCTGATTGAGTTCAAATAACAGACTGGAAGCTTCAAAAGTAGGTTGGTGCTTGGAATCACAGTTCTTCCTCTGTCAACCATGGTTACCTGCAAGGAAACACGTGCCGTCATCGTTGCTTTGCACAAAAAGGGCTTCACAGGCAAGGATATTGCTGCCAGTAAGATTGCACCTAAATCAACCATTTATCGGATCATCAAGAACTTCAAGGAGAGCAGTTCAATTGTTGTAAAGAAGGCTTCAGGGCGCCCAAGAAAGTTCAGCAAGCGCCAGGACCTTCTCCTAAAGTTGATTCAGCTGCGGGATCGGGGCACCACCAGTACAGAGCTTGCTCAGATAGGGCAGCAGGCAGGTGTGAATGCATCTGCACGCACACTGAGGCAAAGACTTTTGGAGGATGGCCTGTGTCAATAAGGGCAGCAAGAGGATGTTTTCCAGGAAAAACATCAGGGACAGACTGATATTCTGCAAAAGGTAAAGGGATTGGACTGCTGAGGACTGGGGTAAAGTCATTTTCTCTGATGAATCCCGTTTCCGATTGTTTGGGGCATCCGGAAAAAAGCTTGTCCGGAGAAGACAAGGTGAGCGCTACCATCAGTCCTGTGTTATGCTAACAGTAAAGCATCCTGAGACCATTCATGTGTGGGGTTGCTTCTCAGCCAAGGGAGTGGGCTCACTCACAATTTTGTCTAAGAACACAGCCATGAATAAAGAATGGTACCAATACATTCTCTGAGAGAAATTTCTCCCAACCATCCAGGAACAGTTTGGTGACAAACAATGCCTTTTCCAGCCTGATGGAGCACCTTGCCATAAGGCAAAAGTGATAACTAAGTGGCTCGGGGAACAAAACATTGATATTTTGGGTCCATGGCCAGGAAACTCCCCAGAACTTAATCCCATTGAGAACTTGTGGTCAATCCTCAAGAGGCGGGTAGACAAACAAAAACCCACAAATTCTGACAAACTCCAAGCATTGATTATGCAAGAATGGGTTACCATCAGTCAGGATGTGACCCAGAAGTGAATTGACAGCATGCCAGGGCGGATTGCAGAGGTCTTGAAAAAGAAGGGTCAATACTGCAAATATTGACTCTTTGCATCAACTTCATGTTATTGTCAATAAAAGCCTTTGACACCTATGAAATGCTTGTAATTATACTTCAGTATTCCATAGTAACATCTGACAAAAATATCTAAAGACACTGAGGCAGCAGACTTTGTGAAAATGTATATTTGTGTCATTCTCAAATCTTTTGGCCACGACTGTACATATGACACAACCGCTGCTCACACTATTAGGACATCTATTCTGACTTACTTCAGCTTCATCAGTTTATATGTGGGATCCACCAGAGCAGCTGAAAGCAGTTCCCCTGCAGAGTCTCCTGGGTGATTGTAGCTCAGGTCCAGCTCTTTCAGGTGGGAGGGGTTTGACCTCAGAGCTGAAGACAGAGCAGCACAGCCCTCCTCTGTGACCAGACAGCCAGACAGCCTGCAGAGAGATACACAACATATTTATTTTGATACTGTCGCAAAGGTAACTAAAAAGCAGCATTCCCAAGAGAGGATGGCTTTCACTTCAGCAGTGATAAATTCATGAACTTCTTTGAGGAAAAGATCATGATCATTAGAAATCAAAATACGGACTCCTCTTTAAATCTGCGTATTCCTCCAAAGCTCTGCACAACTCTGCCAGGAGGTAGGATCAAGAGAGACACAAGTGTTTTAGTACTATATCTCTTGACACAATTATGAAAATAGTCTTGGCCTCTAAACCTTCAAGCTCCATACTGGACCCTATTCCAACTAAACTACTGAAAGAGCTGCTTCCTGTACTTGGCCCTCCTATGTTGAACATAATAAACGGCTCTCTATCGACCGGATGTGTACTAAACTCACTAAAAGTGAATAAAGCCTCTCTTGAAAAAGCCAAACCTTGACCCAGAAAATATAAACTATCGGCCTATATCGAATCTCCCATTGTAATGTATGGATGTAATTCGAAAACAAAATGTTAACTTTCACTGCTATGCGGATGACACACAGCTGTACATTTCGATGAAACATGGTGAAGCCCCAAAATTGCCCTCCCTGGAAGCCTGTGTTTCAGACATAAGGAAGTGGATGGCGGCAAATGTTCTACTTCTAAACTTTTAAACTCAGACAAAACAGAGATGCTTGTTCTAGGTCCCGGGAAACAAAGAGATCTTCTGTTAAATCTGACAATTAATCTTGATGGTTGTACAGTCGTCTCAAATAAAACTGTGAAGGACCTCAGCGTTACTCTGGACCCTGATCTCTCTTTTGACGAACATATCAAGACTGTTTCAAGGACAGCTTTTTTCCATCTACATAACATTGCAAAAATGAGACATTTTTGGAACAAAAATGATGCAGAAAAATTAATTCATGCTTTTGTCACTTCTAGGTTAGACTACTGCTTGGCTCTACTTTCCGGCTACCCGGATAAAGCACTAAATCAACTTTAGTTAGTGCTAAATACGGTTGCTAGTATTCTGACTAGAACCCAAAAATGTGATCATATTACTCCAGTGCTAGCCTCCCTACACTGGCTTCCTGTTAAGGCAAGGGCTGATTTCAAGGTTTTACTGCTAACCTACAAAGCATTACATGGGCTTGCTCCTACGTATCTTTCCGATTTGGTCCTGCCGTACATACCTACACGTACGCTACGGTCACAAGACGCATGCCTCCTAATTGTCCTTAGAATTTCTAAGCAAACAGCTGGAGGCAGGGCTTTCTCCTATAGAGCTCAATTTTTATGGAATCGTCTGCCTACCCATGTGTGAGACGCAGACTCTGTCTCAACCTTTAAGTCTTTATTGAAGACTCATCTCTTCAGTGGGTCATATGATTGAGTGTAGTCTGGCCCAGGAGTGTGAAGGTGAACGGAAAGGCACTGGAGCAACGAACCGCCCTTGCTGTCTCTGTCTGGCCGGTTCCCCTCTCTCCACTGGGATTCTCTGCCTCTAACCCTATTACAGGGTCTGAGTCACTGGCTTACTGGTGCTCTTCAATGCAGTCCCTAGGAGGGGTGTGTCACTTGAGTGGGTTGAGTCACTGACGTGGTCTTCCTGTCTGGGTTGACGCCCCCCCTTGGGTTGTGCCGTGGCGGAGATCTTTGTGGGCTATACTCGACCTTGTCTCAGGATGGTACGTTGGTGGTCGAAGATATCACTCTAGTTGTGTGGGGGCTGTGCTTTGGCAAAGTGGGTGGGGTAATATCCTGCCTGTTTGGCCCTGTCCGGGGGTATCATCGGATGGGACTACAGTGTCTCCTGTTTTACCAAGCTCAGTACCGACCTGACTGAAACAGTGTGTGTAGTTTACAGCCTGGATCCTCCAGTCCAGCAGACAGCAGTGTAACTCACCTCAGTACCAACCTGACTGAAACAGCTGTACTTACCCCAGTGTGTGTAGTTTACAGTCTGGATCCTCCAGTCCAGCAGACAGCAGTGTAACTCCTGAGTCCTGCAGGTCATTGTCTCTCAGCTCCAGTTGTTTCAGTTGTGAGTTGGGTGAACTCAGGACTGAGGCCAGATCTGAACAGCAACCCTCTGTCAGACCACACTGACCTAGACTAGAGGGGAGTAGAGGACAAACTTGAACGCTTGCAACACACACACACACACCCATACACACGCACGCACACACACACACACACCTCAGTGTGTGTAGTTTACAGTCTGGATCCTCCAGGCCAGCAGACAGCAGTGTAACTCAGCTCAGTACCGACCTGACTGAAACACCTGTACTTACCCCAGTGTGTCTAGTTTACAGTCTGGATCCTCCAGTTCAGCAGACAGCAATGTAACTCCTGAGTTCTGCAGGTCATTGTCTCTCAGCTGCAGCTGTTTCAGTTGTGAGTTGGGTGAACTCAGGACTGAGGCCAGATCTGAACAGCAACCCTCTGTCAGACCACACTGACCTAGACTAGAGGGCAGAAGAACACATGATTAACACATGTTTAAAACATCCACATAATAACTCATACTGAAGATATTTAACTCACACTAGTGTCTGTATGTTGCAGAGTGGACTGGTTAGTCCAACACAGAGCAGCTCCACTCCTCTGTCTCCCAGGTCATTGTAGCTGAGGTCCAGTTCTCTCAGGGGGGAGTTTGGTGTCTGCAGAGCTGAGGCCAGAGTCTCACAGGATTCATATGTGAGTTTACAGCCAGCTAGTCTGAAGAGAGTATATAGTCTGTTAGATATACAAATCCTTCATTATAATGATACTGTATACATCAACTCAATAACATAACTCACAGTGCTCTCTTGCAGGTTTTCACTACCGGCAGCAACCTCTGATAACCTTCCTCTGATGTGTTGTATGTCTTCAGCTCAAACTCCTCCAGCACCTCCTCTGACATCAGTAACAGGTAGGCCAGGGCTGAACATTGGTCAGGTTTTAGTCTTGTTTCTGAAAGAGTTCCTGATCGCAGGGAGGTCTGCATGTCTTCAACTAGAGAGTTGGAACCAAGTTCATTCAGACAGTGGAACAAGTTGATGATCCTTTCTGGTGAGGATTCTTCGTCGATCTTGTCTGAAAGGTACCTGACTGTTCTCTCAACTGTTTTCTTATTGCTCCGTGTGGTACTTCCTGTCTGTGTCAGAAGGCCTCGTAACAGATTCTGATTGGACTCCAGTGAGAGACCCAGAAGGAAGCGGAGGAACAGGTCCAGGTGTCCATTCTCACTCTTCAAGGCCTGGTCCACTGCTCTCCTGTGTAAGTCAGACAACTGGATTGACTCCTTCTCTTCATCATCACTAGTGGTGGGAAAAACATTTTCCTTCTTGTCCAGACATGATTCTAAAGCATGCACTGCTGCTAGAAACTCCTGAATGCTCAGATGCACAAAGCTGTAGACCTTCTCTTGGTACAGCCCAGATTCTTCTTTAAAGATCTCTGTACATAATGCTGAGTACTCTGATGCCTCTGTGACGTCAAGACCACACTCTCTCAGGTCCTCCTTGTAGAAGATCAGGTTGCCCTTCTGCAGCTGTTGGAAAGCCAGCTTTGCCAGTTTCAGGATCATCTCTTTGTCTGACTGAGACAGTTCCTTTGGGCTTGTCTCTGTGGCTTTGTTGTACTTCCTGTTCTTCACAATGATTTGGATGAGCATGAAGTGTGAGTACATCTGGGTCAGAGTTTTGGGGACTTCATCCTTCTCTGTCTCTTTCAGCATCATCTCAAGGACAGTGGCTGATATCCAACAGAAGACTGGTATGTGGCACATGATGTGTAGGCTCCTTGATGTCTTCATGTATTTGATGATTTCATTGGCCAGAATCTGATCTGTGATTTTCTTCCTGAAGTACACCTCCTTCTGTGGATCATTGAACCCTCGTACCTCTGTCACTTGGTCAACACACTCAGGAGGGATCTGATTGGCTGCTGCAGGTCGTGTGGTTATCCAGAGGAGAGCAGAGGGAAGCAGAATCCCCTTGATGAGGTTTGTCAGTAGCACGTCCACTGAGGTTGGCATCGTGACATCACAGCACTTCTCATCATTTGTTAAGTCTAGAGGAAGTCGACACTCATCCAGACCATCAAAAATGAAAACAGTTTTGGTTTCACCATCTTCAATGCTGTCAATCTCTTTCAGCTCTGGGAAGTAGTGGGAAAGAAGTTGCATCAGACTGTATTGGTCCTTTTTCAGGTTCAGATCACGGAAAGGAAGAGGAAACATGAAATGAACGTCCTGATTTGCTTTTCCCTCTGCCCAGTCAAGGATGACCTTCTGCACAGAGACTGTTTTTCCAATGCCAGCGATTCCTTTGGTCAGCACAGTTCTGATTGGTTTGTCTTGTCCAGGTAACGGCTTGAAGATGTCGTTGCATTTGATTGGTGTCTCTTGTGTGGTTTGTTTTTTGGATGCCATCTCTATCTGTCTAACCTCATGTTCATTATTGAGCCCTCCACTTCCACCCTCTGTGATGTAGAGGTCTGTGTAGATGTCCTTGAACAGACTTTGGTTTCCATGGTGTCCAATTCCTTCAGATATGTGTTGATACTTGTGTTTCAGTTTAGCCTTGATGTCTTGTTGGACTGTCAGCAGAGTTTGACCTGTAGGAAAACAATGAGAGTTGGGACTCATAAGTTAATGTGTGTGTTTTATAAGGGCCTTTGTACCATTCTTTGTAATATTGTATGAAACACAGTCTTACTTCTTCTGTCCAGAAGGTTGTGTGTGATCTTTAATACATCCTCACTGTCCAAACTCTCCACTTCCTTATTGTCATCTGGTAATGGTTCCTGGCTGAAAGCAGGTGGCCGATCACACTTCATTGATTTCAGGCTGGTTGTAGGTGACACTGCTCTGGCCTTCTGGACACTGAACAAAACAGGGAGACAGATCATCTCATCAATAGCTCATCTACATCCTTTTAACAACTGTATAGTGGAACTTCTAGAAGTCCTGATGCTTCTTTTAAAGCTACAGTCTGGAATTGGTAAATCCATTTCTGGCCTTTTTAATGAATGATAGAGACCTACATTTTACTGTGGGACAAAAAAGTATTTAGTCAGCCACCAATTGTGCAAGTTCTCCCACTTAAAAAGACGAGAGAGGTCTGTAATTTTCATCATATGTACACTTCAACTATGACAGACAAAATGAGAAACAAAATCCAGAAAATCACATTGTAGGATTTTTTATGAATTTATTTGCAAATTATGGTGGAAAATAAGTATTTGGTAAATAACAAAATGTTATCTCAATACTTTGTTCTACACCCTTTGTTGGCAATGACAGAGGTCAAACATTTTCTGTAAGTCTTCACAAGGTTTTCACACACTGTTGCTGGTATTTTGGCCCATTCCTCCATGCAGATCTCCTCTAGAGCAGTGATGTTTTGTGGCTGTTGCTGGGCAACATGTGGTTGAGATCTTGAGACTGGCTAGGCCACTCCAGGACCTTGAAATGCTTCTTACGAAGCCACCATTTTTTTGTCCAGGCGGTGTGTTTGGGATCATTGTCATGCTGAAAGACCCAGCCACGTTTCATCTTCAATGCCCTTGCTGATGGAAGGAGGTTTTCACTCAAAATCTCACGATACATGGCCCCATTCATTCTTTCCTTTACACAGATCAGCCGTCCTGGTCCCTTTGCAGAAAAACAGCCCCAAAGCATGATGTTTCCACCCCCATGCTTCACAGTAGGTATGGTGTTCTTTGGATGCAACTCAGCATTCTTTGTCCTCCAAACACGACGAGTTGAGTTTTTACCAAAAATGTATATTTTGGATCATCCTAATGCTCTCTAGCAAACTTCAGACGGGCCTGGACATGTACTGGCTTAAGCAGGGGTACAAGCCTGGCACTGCAGGATTTGAGTCCCTGGCGGCGTAGTGTGTTACTGATGGTAGGCTTTGTTACTTTGGTCCCAGCTCTCTGCAGGTCATTCACTAGGTCCCCCCGTGTGGTTCTGGGATTTTTGCTCACCTTTCTTGTAATCATTTTGACCCCACGGGGTGAGATCTTGCGTGGAGCCCCAGATCGAGGGAGATTATCAGTAGTCTTGTATGTCTTCCATTTCCTAATAATTGCTCCCACAGTTGATTTCTTCAAACCAAGCTGCTTACCTATTGCAGATTCAGTCTTCCCAGCCTGGTGCAGGTCTACAATTTTGTTTCTTGTGTCCTTTGACAGCTCTTTGGTCTTGGCCATAGTGGAGTTTGGAGTGTGACTGTTTGAGGTTGTGGACAAGTGTCTTTTATACTGATAACAAGTTCAAACAGGTGCCGTTAATACAGGTAACGAGTGGAGGACAGAGGAGCCTCTCAGGTCTGTGAGAGCCAGAAATCTTGCTTGTTTGTAGGTGACCAAATACTTATTTTCCACGATAATTTGCAAATAAATTCATTAAAAATCCTACAATGTGATTTTCTGGATTTTTTTTCTCATTTTGTCTTTCATAGTTGAAGTGTACCTATGATGAAAATGACAGGCCTCTCTCATCTTTTTAAGTGGGAGAACTTGAACAATTGGTGGCTGACTAAATACTTTTTTGCCCCACTGTAAGTAATTTGGGAACACTTTTCATTAGTTTGATATAAGAGAACGGTATATTTTGAAAATTAATTTCTTACCTCTTAGAACTTGTGTCTTGAGTCATTTTAGAGGCAGTGGTCCCCTCCTCTGTCTCCCCAGAGAGACTCATTTTAGAGGCAGTGGTCTTCTCCTCTCTCTCCCCAGAGAGACTCATTTTAGAGGCAGTGGTCTCCTCCTCTCTCTCCCCAGAGAGGCTCATTTCAGAGGCAGTTGTCCCCTCCTCTCTCCCCCCAGAGAGACTCATTTTAGATGTAAGTCACAGCTCACTCAGCTACAATAAGCAATAACAGAACAGTCAATATTTCTGAACATTGAAAAACAATTAACAATTACCACACTTTTACTGTCTGTGGTCAGAGTTCAGACACTTCTTGTTGCATTTAAACATACACAGCCCAAAATTATTAATTTGATTTGGATCCCCACTAGCTGACTCCATAACAACAGCAAGTACACCTAGTTGGATCCCCTGACCCCATAACAACAGCTAGTCTACCTGATTGGATCCTCATTAGCTGACTCCATAACAACAGCTAGTCTACCTGGTTGGATCCCCTGACTCCATAACAACAGCTAGTCTACCTGGTTGGATCCCCTGACTCCATAACAACAGCTAGTCTACCTGGTTGGATCCCCTGACTCCATAACAACAGCTAGTCTACCTGGTTGGATCCCCTGACTCCATAACAACAGCTAGTCTACCTGGATGGATCCCCTGACTCCATAACAACAGCTAGTCTACCTGGTTGGATCCCCTGACCCCATAACAACAGCTAGTCTACCTGGTTGGATCCCTTGACTCCATAACAACAGCTAGTCTACCTGGTTGGATCCCCTGACCCCATAACAACACCTAGTCTACCTGATTGGATCCCCTGACTCCATAACAACAGCTAGTCTACCTGGTTGGATCCCCTGACCCCATAACAACAGCTAGTCTACCTGATTGGATCCCCTGACTCCATAACAACAGCTAGTCTACCTGGTTGGATCCCCTGACTCCATAACAACAGCTAGTCTACCTGGTTGGATCCTCTGACTCCATAACAACAGCTAGTCTACCTGGTTGGATCCCCTGACTCCATAACAACAGCTAGTCTACCTGGTTGGATCCCCTGACTCCATAACAACAGCTAGTCTACCTGGTTGGATCCCCTGACTCCATAACAACAGCTAGTCTACCTGGTTGGATCCTCTGACTCCATAACAACAGCTAGTTTACCTGGTTGGATCCCCTGACTCCATAACAACAGCTAGTCTACCTGGTTGGATCCCCTAACTCCATAACAACAGATAGTCTACCTGGTTGGATCCCCTGACCCCATAACAACAACCAGTCTACCTGGTTGGATCCCCTGACTCCATAACAACAGCTAGTCTACCTGGTTGGATCCCCTGACTCCATAACAACAGCTAGTCCACCTGGTTGGATCCCCTGACTCCATAACAACAGCTAGTCTACCTGGATGGATCTCCTGACTCCATAACAACAGCTAGTCTACCTGGTTGGATCCCCTGACTCCATAACAACAGCTAGTCTACCTGGTTGGATCCCCTGACTCCATAACAACAGCTAGTCTACCTGGATGGATCTCCTGACTCCATAACAACAGCTAGTCTACCTGGTTGGATCCCCTGACCCCATAACAACGGCTAGTCTACCTGGTTGGATCCCCTGACTCCATAACAACAGCTAGTCTACCTGGTTGGATCCCCTGACTCCATAACAACAGCTAGTCTACCTGGTTGGATCCCCTGACTCCATAACAACAGCTAGTCTACCTGGTTGGATCCCCTGACTCCATAACAACAGCTAGTCTACCTGGATGGATCTCCTGACTCCATAACAACAGCTAGTCTACCTGGTTGGATCCCCTGACCCCATAACAACGGCTAGTCTACCTGGTTGGATCCCCTGACTCCATAACAACAGCTAGTCTACCTGGTTGGATCCCCTGACTCCATAACAACAACTAGTCTACCTGGTTGGATCCCCTGACTCCATAACAACAGCTAGTCCACCTGGTTGGATCACCTGAATCCATAACAACAGCTAGTCTACCTGGTTGGATCCCCTGACTCCATAACAACAGCTAGTCTACCTGGTTGGATTCTCTGACTCCATAACAACAGCTAGTTTACCTGGTTGGATCCCCTGACTCCATAACAACAGCTAGTCTACCTGGTTGGATCCCCTAACTCCATAACAACAGATAGTCTACCTGGTTGGATCCCCTGACCCCATAACAACAACCAGTCTACCTGGTTGGATCCCCTGACTCCATAACAACAGGTAGTCTACCTGGTTGGATCCCCTGACTCCATAACAACAGCTAGTCTACCTGGATGGATCTCCTGACTCCATAACAACAGCTAGTCTACCTGGTTGGATCCCCTGACTCCATAACAACAGCTAGTCTACCTGGTTGGATCCCCTGACTCCATAACAACAGCTAGTCTACCTGGATGGATCTCCTGACTCCATAACAACAGCTAGTCTACCTGGTTGGATCCCCTGACCCCATAACAACGGCTAGTCTACCTGGTTGGATCCCCTGACTCCATAACAACAGCTAGTCTACCTGGTTGGATCCCCTGACTCCATAACAACAGCTAGTCTACTCCATAACAGCTAGTCTACTCCCCTGATTCCATAACAACAGCTAGTCTACCTGGTTGGATCCCTTGACTCCATAACAACAGCTAGTCTACCTGGTTGGATCCCCTGACTCCATAACAACAGCTAGTCTACCTGGTTGGATCCCCTGACCCCATAACAACAGCTAGTCTACCTGGATGGATCTCCTGACTCCATAACAACAGCTAGTCTACCTGGTTGGATCCCCTGACCCCATAACAACGGCTAGTCTACCTGGTTGGATCCCCTGACTCCATAACAACAGCTAGTCTACCTGGTTGGATCCCCTGACTCCATGACAACAGCTAGTCTACTCCATAACAGCTAGTCTACTCCCCTGATTCCATAACAACAGCTAGTCTACCTGGTTGGATCCCCTGACTCAATAACAACAACTAGTCTACCTGGTTGGATCCCCTGACTCCATAACAACAGCTAGTCCACCTGGTTGGATCACCTGAATCCATAACAACAGCTAGTCTACCTGGTTGGATCCCCTGACTCCATAACAACAGCTAGTCTACCTGGTTGGATCCCCTGACTCCATAACAACAGCTAGTCTACCTGGTTGGATCCTCTGACTCCATAACAACAGCTAGTTTACCTGGTTGGATCCCCTGACTCCATAACAACAGCTAGTCTACCTGGTTGGATCCCCTAACTCCATAACAACAGATAGTCTACCTGGTTGGATCCCCTGACTCCATAACAACAGCTAGTCTACCTGGTTGGATCCCCTGACTCCATAACAACAGCTAGTCTACCTGGATGGATCTCCTGACTCCATAACAACAGCTAGTCTACCTGGTTGGATCCCCTGACTCCATAACAACAGCTAGTCTACCTGGTTGGATCCCCTGACTCCATAACAACAGCTAGTCTACCTGGATGGATCTCCTGACTCCATAACAACAGCTAGTCTACCTGGTTGGATCCCCTGACCCCATAACAACGGCTAGTCTACCTGGTTGGATCCCCTGACTCCATAACAACAGCTAGTCTACCTGGTTGGATCCCCTGACTCCATAACAACAGCTAGTCTACTCCATAACAGCTAGTCTACTCCCCTGATTCCATAACAACAGCTAGTCTACCTGGTTGGATCCCTTGACTCCATAACAACAGCTAGTCTACCTGGTTGGATCCCCTGACTCCATAACAACAGCTAGTCTACTCCATAACAGCTAGTCTACTCCCCTGATTCCATAACAACAGCTAGTCTACCTGGTTGGATCCCTTGACTCCATAACAACAGCTAGTCTACCTGGATGGATCCCCTGACTCCATAACAACAGCTAGTCTACCCTGGGGTACACACAACTTAAAAAACGTTACAGTTTAGATTGACAGACGGTAGTCGACATTATAACATTCACCAAGTCAACGTTACAGTTTAGATTGACAGACGGTAGTAGACATTATAACATTCACCAAGTCAACGTTACAGTTTAGATTGACAGACGGTAGTCGACATTATAACATTCACCAAGTAGACGTTACAGTTTAGATTGACAGAGGGTAGTCGACATTATAACATTCACCAAGTAGACGTTACAGTTTAGATTGACAGACGGTAGTAGACGTTATAACATTCACCAAGTAGACGTTACAGTTTAGATTGACAGACGGTAGTAGACGTTACAGACCGGTAACATAACAGGTATTTATTCTATACCAACCAAAGCCAGCCCCCCCCCCCCCCCCCCCAAAGACCAATACATTTGTTTTTAAATACATAAAATATTGTATCTTTCATCTCTCTGTGCTTCATAATTGTCCTTCAATTCACAAGAGGCGTAATGTATCGCACAGGAGAAAGCATTCGAGCGACCGAAACAGCTCCCCTCTGTCTTTCTACATGTAGACCATGTATCTGATGCTGTCTGGACAGTGAAACAGCACCCCCTCTGTCTCAGTATGTGTAGACCATGTATCTGATGCTGTCTGGACAGTGAAACAGCACCTCTCTGTGTCAGTATGTGTAGACCATGTTTCTGATGCTGTCTGGACAGTGAAACAGCACCCCCTCTGTCTCAGTATGTGTAGACCATGTATCTGATACTATCTGGACAGTGAAACAGCACCCCCTCTGTCTCAGTATGTGTAGACCATGTATCTGATGCTGTCTGGACAGTGAAACAGCGCCCCCTATGTCTCAGTATGTGTAGACCATGTATCTGATGCTGTCTGGACAGTGAAACAGCACCTCTCTGTCTCAGTATGTGTAGACCATGTATCTGATGCTGTCTGGACAGTGAAACAGCGCCCCCTATGTCTCAGTATGTGTAGACCATGTATCTGATGCTGTCTGGACAGTGAAACAGCGCCCCCTCTGTCTCAGTATGTGTAGACCATGTATCTGATGCTGTCTGGACAGTGAAACAGCACCTCTCTGTCTCAGTATGTGTAGACCATGTATCTGATGCTGTCTGGACGGTGAAACAGCGCCCCCTATGTCTCAGTATGTGTAGACCATGTATCTGATGCTGTCTGGACAGTGAAACAGCGCCCTCTCTGTCTCTCTACATGTAGACCATGTTTCTGATGCTGTGTGGTCAAAAAGAGTATTACATTGTTGTCCGTAGCATTGAAGGCAAAGGGATGCCAGCGAGCATCTGGCCCTTGATTAAAAAAGTATAAGAAATTAGCCAATCAGCGTTGAGCTACACTGTGCGAGCTCAACTGTGAATGGTCCTGGCGCACAAAAAATTGACAGAAACAACTTGAATTGTTGCATCTCGTTGTGTTGTTGCCCTTTAGGAAAGGGACAATTTAGGAAATTAGCCACGGATGGAGATGGGGATTTGAACTTGTGGTTTTACTCAATTCTCCATGCTGGCTAATGAATATAACGGCGGTTCTAATCCAACCATTGATTCTTACATTGGTGTGCACCTGGCCCGAGAGGATGGAAGTTCAACATGTAGATAGATGTAGAAGGCTAATGTTTACTAGCTAACGTTGACCATGAATGGAGGTCAGGTTAGCGTGCAAGCATTTTAGACATGTAGCCTAGGACAACGAAAAATAAAAGCAGGTACTGTATGACAGAGTGATAAACCGTTTTGTCAACATGAACGAGAGGAGGATGGCATTGGCGTTTCTCAACAAGTAGGGTGAGTCAACATGTTTTTTCTACTTGTACGAACGCGCGCGCACACAAATCAAATCAAAATCAAATGTATTTATATAGCCCTTCGTACATCAGCTGAAATCTCAAAGCGCTGTACAGAAACCCAGCCTAAAACCCCAAACAGCAAGCAATGCAGGTGTAGAAGCACACACACACACACACACATATAAACCAGGACCATGAACCGTTCTTCGTAATGTGCGGTAACTCTGTGGTTCTAAATTAATAATTGTTTTAGTCGTCCGAAAATGTCGGACACATGAACTTGCTTGACCATGCTGTAGGTCATGTAACTAACTGTCTGTTACATACAATATGTTGTGTGGATTTAACCGGACAGATGTTGCTTTCCGGTTTTGTGATAAAACAAAGGTGTGATTGAATTTATTCTGCCAATGTGTCTTCTTATTGTTTCGGCCTTTAGGCCTATAGCCTATCTCTCGGTCAAAAGACGTGAATTAACAGTGATTTTACCCACGCACCGCTACTGGCATGCCCTCATAATTGGCGTGAATGCAATTCGGACACCTGAACTACAGGCTTCTGTCGGTCCGAACCTGCCAAATTGATGTATGCGCTTCAGAATGTTATAGGGCAATTTGTATCATGTTAAATGTCAGCCACTATCGAGAACCACCTTCAGTAATACCCACGTACATTTATAACTGTCACTTGAGTGTTCGTTTCCTTCTAATTGTATCTTCCATTGTTGCATCATTCCATTCCGTTCACCTTTCTGTCCTCTGTCACGTCAGTGTAAGTTGTTCCTGAGGGTCGTTAACATCGTTATCGTTATGGAACTCAGACCCGACGTAGCGGGTTAAACCTGTCGCCTGGTGCTCGGTTCACGAGGACTGGACCGTTGTTATACAGTTCCATAATTAGTGAGAATTAGGGGCATATGTATAGGAACCCTCCCTATTCAACACCTATTGTACACTTTTTTTTACACCTTCCAATGTTTCATGGATTGAACTTGAAAATGACAACTTTCAGGATGAATCAAACCGCTGTATTGTTTTATTCATCAATATATTTCCTGTGTAAAGGTTCTCCAGACCAGTTTTTTTTTAATGATTCATACATACTTCCCTAACCCTAAAATGTACCTAAATAATCTACAAAATCGGAGTATTTTTACATCTACCAGTTGGTGCTGAAACGAAGACGAAGATGCATAGATGCCATTGTTTCATTGATATCTATATTCTGTACCCGTTCTCTCCATGTATTCTGGTCTGTCTACAAAAAAAATCGAATTAAAGGTACACCGTATTTAAAGGCATGGTTTAACTGAAATGAATGAAAACTTCACCAAAAAATCTGTTGGCAAGCAAGTGGGTTTTCAGTGCAAGGGAACCACGCCTGCAAAGCCCATTATGCAACTTAACAAGGTACGTCTGAATACAAACTAATGAGAAGTGCGCAGGAAAGGCAACATAAGAAAGGCGTCATTTCATAAATTGGAATAGTGCTCTTAGTGAATACATCCACGCGCTGCTTGAGTTCACAATGTGGTGCGATCAGTTTATCTCGCCCGTTGCACCGGGGTGTGTATTCAGAAGAAAGGTGTGGCGACAACGACCAAACCAGTGGTTAACATTCTGCAACGGTGCACCGGCCAAGTTATATTGAGCGCACAGCAGTGAGCAAAACGGACCACCACTTTCCTGATCGGTGTCGCCAGAAAGTATTTTCAACGTTGATTTAGCCCAACATTCAAATAGTTTCTATGCCCATTGTTGCACGTCACTTTTACTTGACTGACTTGACGAAACAGAGTGTTTTCTTTAGTGACAGATTTACGTAATTCCGATGCACGTCTTCTAGCGCAGTTTCGTCATGCGGATAATAATCACGATAATGCGCTGTCAGACGCTTTTACCAATAATTCTCTACCTCATATCCCTGTAGCCAATAACATCACTTTGGATCATATTGATTAGGCTAATAAATATGAATCAACACCAATGTAAATAAAACTAAACTTATCATTCTTGAAAGTTGAAATCAGTATTGCATTAACTTTACAGTTCTTCAGGTGTCTTTCCCTTAAATTATCTGTCTCTCTATGAAAGCCTAACTTCTCCACAACACTTTTCTACATTAAATTATAAAAGAACGTAACAAACCTCAGATGTTTTGTCTTCTACCCGTAAGGTCCATGTCTTCCTGTGTTGAGACATGAGGTGGAGGGAGAGGGGAGGAGGGAGAGAGGGGGGAGGGTGAGAGGGGGGAGGGTGACGAGAAGTATCAGGGATATACTGTATAGCGCCCTATGTGGCTCTGGTCTAAAGTAGTGCACTATTAGGGAATAGGGTGTTATTTGAGGGGGATGAGAAGTATCAGGGATATACTGTATAGTGCCCTATGTGGCTCTGGTCTAAAGTAGTGCACTATATAGGGAATATGGTGTTATTTGAGGGTACCTACTCTATATACTGTAGTAACATAGGGCCTTGTAGCTTATTGACATAGGATCTGTCTCTCTCACTAACACACACACACACACACACACACACACACACATACACACATACACACCCCACCTTAACAGACCGACTGCACTACATTTACAGCACCTCACCTTAACAGACTGACTACACTACATGTACAACACCTCACCTTAACAGACTGACTACACTACATGTACAACACCTCACTGTAACAGACTGACTACACTACATGTACAACACCACACTGTAACAGACTGACTACACTACATTTACAACACCTCACCTTAACAGACTGACTACACTACATGTACAACACCTCACCTTAACAGACTGACTACACTACATGTACAACACCTCACCTTAACAGACTGACTACACTACATTTACAACACCTCACCTTAACAGACTGACTACACTACATGTACAACACCCCACCTTAACAGACTGACTACACTACATGTACAACACCTCACCTTAACAGACTGACTACACTACATGTACAACACCTCACCTTAACAGACTGACTACACTACATTTACAACACCACACTGTAACAGACTGACTACACTACATTTACAACACCTCACCTTAACAGACTGACTACACTACATTTACAACACCACACTGTAACAGACTGACTACACTACATGTACAACACCTCACCTTAACAGACTGACTACACTACATGTACAACACCACACCTTAACAGACTGACTACACTACATGTACAACACCTCACCTTAACAGACTGACTACACTACATTTACAACACATCACCTTAACAGACTGACTACACTACATGTACAACACCTCACCTTAACAGACTGACTACACTACATGTACAACACCTCACCTTAACAGACTGACTACACTACATTTACAACACCACACTGTAACAGACTGACTACACTACATGTACAACACCTCACCTTAACAGACTGACTACACTACATTTACAACACCTCACCTTAACAGACTGACTACACTACATTTACAACACCTCACCTTAACAGACTGACTACACTACATGTACAACACCTCACCTTAACAGACTGACTACACTACATTTACAACACCACACTGTAACAGACTGACTACACTACATGTACAACACCTCACCTTAACAGACTGACTACACTACATGTACAACACCTCACCTTAACAGACTGACTACACTACATTTACAACACCTCACCTTAACAGACTGACTACACTACATGTACAACACCTCACCTTAACAGACTGACTACACTACATTTACAACACCTCACCTTAACAGACTGACTACAGTACATTTACAACACCACACCTTAACAGACTGACTACACTACATTTACAACACCACACTGTAACAGACTGACTACACTACATGTACAACACCTCACCTTAACAGACTGACTACACTACATTTACAACACCACACTGTAACAGACTGACTACACTACATGTACAACACCTCACCTTAACAGACTGACTACACTACATTTACAGCACCTCACCTTAACAGACTGACTACACTACATTTACAACACCTCACCTTAACAGACTGACTACACTACATTTACAACACCACACTGTAACAGACTGACTACACTACATGTACAACACCTCACCTTAACAGACTGACTACACTACATTTACAGCACCTCACCTTAACAGACTGACTACACTACATGTACAATACCTCACCTTAACAGACTGACTACACTACATTTACAACACCTCACCTTAACAGACTGACTACACTACATGTACAACACCTCACCTTAACAGACTGACTACACTACATTTACAACACCACACTGTAACAGACTGACTACACTAGATGTATTACAGTAAAGATATGCTGTGGTATATATTTATAATATATTACGGTAATGATATGCTGTGGTATATATGTAGAATATATTACAGTAATGATATGCTGTGGTATATATGTAGAATATATTACAGTAATGATATGCTGTGGTATATATTTATAATATATTACGGTAATGATATGCTGTGGTATATATGTAGAATATATTACAGTAATGATATGCTGTGGTATATATGTAGAATATATTACAGTAATGATATGCTGTGGTATATATGTTGAATATATTACAGTAAAGATATGCTGTGGTATATATGTATAATATATTACAGTAATGATATGCTGTGGTATATATGTAGAATATATTACAGTAATGATATGCTGTGGTGTATATGTAGAACATATTACAGTAATGATATGCTGTGGTATATATGTAGAATATATTACAGTAATGATATGCTGTGGTATATATTTATAATATATTACGGTAATGATATGCTGTGGTATATATGTAGAATATATTACAGTAATGATATGCTGTGGTATATGTGTAGAATATATTACAGTAATGATATGCTGTGGTGTATATGTAGAATATATTACAGTAATGATATGCTGTGGTATATATGTAGATTATATTACAGTAAAGATATGCTGTGGTATATATTTAGAACATATTACAGTAATGATATTCTGTGTTATATATGTAGAATATATTACAGTAATGATATGCTGTGGTATATATGTATAATATATTACAGTAATGATATGCTGTGGTATATGTGTAGATTATATTACAGTAAAGATATGCTGTGGTATATATTTAGAACATATTACAGTAATGATATTCTGTGTTATATATGTAGAATGTATTACAGTAATGATATGCTGTGGTATATATGTATAATATATTACAGTAATGATATGCTGTGGTATATGTGTAGAACATATTACAGTAATGATATTCTGTGGTATATATGTAGAATATATTACAGTAATGATATGCTGTGGTATATGTGTAGAATATATTACAGTAATGATATGCTGTGGTATATATGTAGAATATATTACAGTAATGATATGCTGTGGTATATATGTAGATTATATTACAGTAAAGATATGCTGTGGTATATATTTAGAACATATTACAGTAATGATATTCTGTGTTATATATGTAGAATATATTACAGTAATGATATGCTGTGGTATATATGTATAATATATTACAGTAATGATATGCTGTGGTATATGTGTAGATTATATTACAGTAAAGATATGCTGTGGTATATATTTAGAACATATTACAGTAATGATATTCTGTGTTATATATGTAGAATGTATTACAGTAATGATATGCTGTGGTATATATGTATAATATATTACAGTAATGATATGCTGTGGTATATGTGTAGAACATATTACAGTAATGATATTCTGTGGTATATATGTAGAATATATTACAGTAATGATATGCTGTGGTATATATTTATAATATATTACAGTAATGATATGCTGTGGTATATATGTATAATATATTACAGTAATGATATGCTGTGGTATATGTGTAGAACATATTACAGTAATGATATTCTGTGGTATATATGTAGAATATATTACAGTAATGATATGCTGTGGTATATATGTAGAATATATTACAGTAATGATATGCTGTGGTATATATTTATAATATATTACAGTAATGATATGCTGTGGTATATATGTAGAATATATTACAGTAATGATATGCTGTGGTACATATTTATAATATATTACAGTAATGATATGCTGTGGTATATATGTATAATATATTACAGTAATGATATGCTGTGGTATATATGTAGAATATATTACGGTAATGATATGCTGTGGTATATATGTAGAATATATTACAGTAATGATATGCTGTGGTATATGTGTAGAATATATTACAGTAATGATATGCTGTGGTATATATGTAGAATATATTACAGTAATGATATGCTGTGGTATATATGTAGAATATATTACAGTAATGATATGCTGTGGTATATATGTAGAATATATTACAGTAATGATATGCTGTGGTATATATGTAGAATATATTACAGTAATGATATGCTGTGGTATATGTGTAGAATATATTACAGTAATGATATGCTGTGGTATATATGTAGAATATATTACAGTAATGATATGCTGTGGTATATATGTATAATATATTACAGTAATGATATGCTGTGGTATATATTTAGAATATATTACAGTAATGATATTCTGTGGTATATATGTTGAATATATTACAGTAATGATATGCTGTGGTATATATTTAGAATATATTACAGTAATGATATGCTGTGGTATATGTGTAGAATATATTACAGTAATGATATTCTGTGGTATATATGTTGAATATATTACAGTAAAGATATGCTGTGGTATATATGTAGAATATATTACAGTAATGATATTCTGTGGTATATATGTAGAATATATTACAGTAAAGATATTCTGTGGTATATACAGTGCCTTGCGAAAGTATTCGGCCCCCTTGAACTTTGCGACCTTTTGCCACATTTCAGGCCTCAAACATAAAGATATAAAACTGTGTTTTTTTGTGAAGAATCAACAACAAGTGGGACACAATCATGAAGTGGAACGACATTTATTGGATATTTCAAACTTTTTTAACAAATCAAAAACTGAAAAATTGGGCGTGCAAAATTATTCAGCCCCTTTACTTTCAGTGCAGCAAACTCTCTCCAGAAGTTTAGTGAGGATCTCTGAATGATCCAATGTTGACCTAAATGACTAATGATGATAAATACAATCCACCTGTGTGTAATCAAGTCTCCGTATAAATGCACCTGCACTGTGATAGTCTCAGAGGTCCGTTAAAAGCGCAGAGAGCATCATGAAGAACAAGGAACACACCAGGCAGGTCCGAGATACTGTTGTGAAGAAGTTTAAAGTCGGATTTGGATACAAAAAGATTTCCCAAGCTTTAAACATCCCAAAGAGCCACTGCAAATCTACCAAGACCTGGCCGTCCCTCTAAACTTTCAGCTCATACAAGGAGAAGACTGATCAGAGATGCAGCCATGAGGCCCATGATCACTCTGGATGAACTGCAGAGATCTACAGCTGAGGTGGGAGACTCTGTCCATAGGACAACAATCAGTCGTATATTGCACAAATCTGGCCTTTATGGAAGAGTGGCAAGAAGAAAGCCATTTCTTAAAGATATCCATAAAAAGTGTTGTTTAAAGTTTGCCACAAGCCACCTGGGAGACACACCAAACATGTGGAAGAAGGTGCTCTGGTCAGATGAAACCAAAATTGAACTTTTTTGGCAACAATGCAAAACTTTATGTTTGGCGTAAAAGCAACACAGCTCATCACCCTGAACACACCATCTCCACTGTCAAACATGGTGGTGGCAGCATCATGGTTTGGGCCTGCTTTTCTTCAGCAGGGACAGGGAAGATGGTTAAAATTGATGGGAAGATGGATATAGCCAAATACAGGACCATTCTGGAAGAAAACCTGATGGAGTCTGCAAAAGACCTGAGACTGGGACGGAGATTTATCTTCCAACAAGACAATGATCCAAAACATAAAGCAAAATCTACAATGGAATGGTTCAATAATAAACATATCCAGGTGTTAGAATGGCCAAGTCAAAGTCCAGACCTGAATCCAATCGAGAATCTGTGGAAAGAACTGAAAACTGCTGTTCACAAATGCTCTCCATCCAACCTCACTGAGCTCGAGCTGTTTTGCAAGGAGGAATGGGAAAAAATTTCAGTCTCTCGATGTGCAAAACTGTTAGAGACATACCCCAAGCGACTTACAGCTGTAATCGCAGCAAAAGGTGGCGCTACAAAGTATTAACTTAAGGGGGCTGAATAATTTTGCACGCCCAATTTTTCAGTTTTTGATTTGCTAAAAAAGTTTGAAATATCCAATAAATATTGTTCCACTTCATGATTGTGTCCGACTTGTTGTTGATTCTTCACAAAAAAATACAGTTTTATATCTTTATGTTTGAAGCCTGAAATGTGGCAAAAGGTCCCAAAGTTCAAGGGGGCCGAATACTTTCGCAAGGCACTGTATACAGTGCATTTCGAAAAGTGTTCAGACACCTTGACTTTTTTCACATCTTGTTACGTTACAGTCTGTACAGAAGTCACTGTACAGTGTTGATCTGTTAGAGGTTCATGAGACGGGCTGAATATCAACACAACCATTCTCAGAGCCAGTTTCCCCAAAGACATTCGCAGTGCCCGACTTGTCCGGACTTGAACTCGATCGAACATCTCTGGAGAGATCTGAAAATAGCTGTGTAGCAACACTCCCCGTCCAACCTGACAGAACTTGAGAGGATCTGCAGAGAAGAATGAGAGAAACTACACAAATACAGGTGTGCCAAGCTTGTAGCGTCGTACCCAAGAAGACACGAGGCTGTAATCACTGCCAAAGGTGCTTCAACAAAGTACTGAGTAAAGGGTCTGAATACTTATGCAAATGTGATATTTCCGGGTAGTTCTTTTTAAATAAATTTGCCAAAATGTCTAAAAACCCATTTTTGCTTTGTCATTATGGGGTATTGTGATGTCATTATGGGGTATTGTGATGCCATTATAGGGTATTGTGATGTCATTATGGGGTATTGTGATGCCATTATGGGGTATTGTGATGTCATTATGGGGTATTGTGATGCCATTATAGGGTATTGTGATGTCATTATGGGGTATTGTGATGCCATTATGGGGGTATTGTGATGTCATTATGGGGTAGTGTTTGTAGATTGATGAGGAAAAAAATAGTTTAAGAATAAGACTGAAACGTTACAAAATGTGGAAAAAGTCAAGGTGCTGTATCTACATGAAGACCAACAGGTCCCTGTAGAATTATTCCTAGCTTGGCAGTCATCCAGTGGTGTCTGGACAGAGATCTAGAGAGAGAGATCGAGAGAGAGAGAGAGAGAGAGAGAGAGAGAGAGAGAGAGAGAGAGAGAGAGAGAGAGAGAGAGAGAGAGAGAGAGAGAGAGAGAGAGAGAGAGAGAGAGAGAGAGAGAGAGAGAGAGAGAGAGAGAGAGAGAGAGAGAGAGAGAGAGAGAGAGAGAGAGAGAGAGAGAGAGAGAGAGAGAGAGAGAGAGAGAGAGAGAGAGAGAGAGAGAGAGAGAGAGAGAGAGAGAGAGAGAGAGAGAGAGAGAGAGGTACACATACACACACACAGGAGCAATCACATGTACAGAAACAGAGAGCGAAAGAGAGAGAGACACACAGACACTCATAGATTAAAACACTACAGGATAATAAACACAATATTTCACTTTTACTTTTACTAAAAGCTTTTCACAAAGGTCTATATTTTCATAGTGACTATGTACATGGTTGGGGGTCACTTCCATTTAAAATTCCAGTCAGGTCAGAAAGTCAACGCCCAATTTTTCAGTTTTTGATTTGTTAAAAAAGTTTGAAATATCCAATAAATGTCGTTCCACTTCATGATTGTGTCCCACTTGTTGTTGATTCTTCACAAGAAAATACAGTTTTATATCTTTATGTTTGAAGCCTGAAATGTGGCAAAAGGTCGCAAAGTTCAAGGGGGCCGAAAACTTTCGCAAGGCACTGTAAGACAGGGAATTTTTACTAGGATTAAATGTCAGGAATATTGAAAAACTGAGTTTAAATGTACTTGGCTAAGGTTTACGTAAACTTCAACTGTAGTAACTAAAGAGCACATACAGACAACATGCACACGACTGGGTTGCTTTCGCATATCAGCGCTAGGTCCCTTACGATGAGCAGAAATTATACTTGATAACTGAAGATTAAAACTATCCTTAAAATATGTTTGGTAGTTTGTAGATTTATTTAAAAAATATATTTTTTAGCTGTTTATCTCTGGGTTGACACTGAGTTGGCTTTGAATTTTGAAGATTTATTCCATGTTTCTACATGCCAGTCCCATCGGAGCCAATAGCATCGCAGCTCTCACCCTCCCATTCCCTCCCAACGGAGCCAATAGCATCGCAGCTCTCACCCTCCCATTCCCTCCCAACCGAGCAAATAGCATCGCAGCTCTCACCCTCCCATTCCCTCCCAACCGAGCAAATAGCATCGCAGCTCTCACCCTCCCATTCCCTCCCAACGGAGCCAATAGCATCGCAGCTCTCACCCTCCCATTCCCTCCCAACGGAGCCAATAGCATCGCAGCTCTCACCCTCCCATTCCCTCCCATCGGAGCCAATAGCATCGCAGCTCTCACCCTCCCATTCCCTCCCAACGGAGCCAATAGCATCGCAGCTCTCACCCTCCCATTCTCTCCCAACGGAGCCAATAGCATCGCAGCTCTCACCCCTCCCATTCCCTCCCAACGGAGCCAATAGCATCGCAGCTCTCACCCTCCAATTCCCTCCCAACGGAGCCAATAGCATCGCAGCTCTCACCCTCCAATTCCCTCCCAACGGAGCCAATAGCAACGCAGCTCTCACCCTCCCATTCCCTCCACAAGACCAGAGCTGTTTTCTCCTGAATAATGACAGTAAGAGGATTGTTCCACGAAATGTGTGTCTTTTGATTCTCTCTGATATTTAATGCATAAATGACGCACTAATTCAAAAGGCACCTATTTTGTGGAATGACCGAACATTTACTATCAACTTGAAACTTGTGTTTAAAGTTAAACACTGAATCCATTAGAATATAGAATATTATTAAAACGGCGAACTATATGCATTATTATTATTATTATGTAAATTATTATTATCGCAATCTTTTATTGCAAGTAAAATGTAAAGAAAAAAAATTGCAATCACAATCTTGTCCGTCAGGATCCTCTTGCGTGTGACAACCCCATATTTCCACAGTGTCAACAAAACGTTCTCCTTTCAGAATTTCAGAAGTGTGTCTTAATTAACTAAATTAGAGGAGATATCAGAGAAGGTGGAACGTGTTGGGAGAGCAGAGCCCCGAGACTCGTTGAGTTTCATGTCAAGAGGATGGAGGCGGAGGAAGACTTTGAGCAACTAGACAAGCAGCTCCAAAGTGTAGATGCACAGAATCTCATGGTGAAATTGACATTTATTTTGACATTTCATTTACACTGTAGAAATAGTCAGCATTTTTCACACTACCGAACGCTATACAATTAGTTAATTTCAGTCTTATAAGCAATGCCTGTAGATATTTAGTTTAAGTAGTTATCCTGAGACAGAGGTTATTGCATCACTTCCGGTGTTTCAAACAATGTCTCTTGACACAGATTGTAAGGTTAAGACAAATTAGTGGTAAGGACACAAAGGACTGTGCCGACAAGGTGATGGACAGGTGTGTCATATCTCTAGAATGGATCCAATAACAAGGTCATGGACAGGTGTGTCATATCTCTAGAATGGATCCAATAACAAGGTCATGGACAGGTGTGTCATATCTCTAGAATGGATCCAATAACAAGGTCATGGACAGGTGTGTCATATCTCTAGAATGGATCCAATAACAAGGTCATGGACAGGTGTGTCATATCTCTAGAATGGATCCAATAACAAGGTCATGGACAGGTGTGTCATATCTCTAGAATGGATCCAATAACAAGGTCATGGACAGGTATGTCATATCTCTAGAATGGATCCAATAACAAGGTCATTGACAGGTGTGTCATATCTCTAGAATGGATCCAATAACAAGGTCATGGACAGGTGTGTCATATCTCTAGAATGGATCCAATAACAAGGTCATGGACAGGTATGTCATATCTCTAGAATGGATCCAATAAGAACGTCATTTTAAAGGTATCGTTAGTGATACAAACGGTCTGCAACAAAGACAGTACATCCAAGAGCCTTGTCTCCTCGGCAGTTTGAAAGTGTTCAATTCACAAAGTACTTCCTATGTATAGTGCCCTATGTGGCTCCCTATGTGGCTCCCTATGTGGCTCCCTATGTGGCTCCCTATGTGGCTCCCTATGTGGCTCTGGTCTAAACTTTCAGGCTCTTTACCTACGGCCTGATGTCCTTGTTCCACTTCAACGGCCATCACACGAAGCGGGGACTAGGAAACACAACGGTGTACTCTGTTGTCAACGGTACCTACAAACATGTCATTATTCTGTAGTATATTTTGTATTAATAACTGGGTGCTTTTGAGCCCTGAAAGTTGATTGGCTAACAGCCGTGGTATATTTGAGCAATAATACATGACAGCCCATGTGTTACGATGACATTTTTATCATGGCTGTGAGTGTCATAGCCATAAAAACAAAGTCCTCCGGGTTTTTGTGGTACCGTAACCACACAATACATGGTTACAGTCTGTATCCAGGCAACGCTGAGTTGCGTTGTGCATAAGAACAGCCTTTACTACACCCTCCCATTGCTTAAAGGGTCACAAAGGTCGCACAATCAAGATGACCTGCTCTGTCTGTTTTAATAGACTAGATTCTTATCTTGTCTCCTAAACCAATTATTCATTTGAATGGTGGTAATTTGCATCGTCCCTTTTTGAGAAGAATGGTTTTAGGAGCTTGGCGATTTAGATGTATTTTAATTTCACCTTTATTTAACTAGGCAAGTCAGTTAAGAACAAATTCTTATTTACCGAGGAACAGTGGGTTTCTGCCTTGTTCATAGGCAGAACGACAGATTTTTACCTTGTCAGCTCTGGGATCGATCCAGCAACTCTAACCACTAGGCTCCCGCTACCCCACCTTGATCATGTGACCCTAATGTCCTTTTAACTTATTGACACTTATTTTTTATTTTGCTTTGCTGTAGCCCTTTATAAAATACCTGTACCATTTGTTGTTCTTCATTAGAGCAGACTCTCTCGTATGTCATTATGCTGGTGTTGTTCAGCTTTCTGGCCTGTTATCAATTAGTCCTTACTATTTACTTCATTTCATCACACAGCCTACTAGTCCTGCATTTAAATACATTCAAGCATTCTCTTGAATAATTAGCCTACAGTAAACAATGGCCTAAATAATATATATTTTTACAAATAATTTGTACACTCAACTCTCTGGTGCACCTATAATTTATTTTGTGTTGTTTACACTCTACCAAGCAATCAGGAACAATATATATATTACCATATATATATATGTATATATACAGTATATGCAGTATATAGTAGACTATATTATTCGTCACATCGACGCAGCGCTGACTCCTTCCTCTTCCTACGAGCTCAAGTCACATGTCTTCCATACGTCTGACGTCATCTGCTTTTGGCTCCTGAGCGACCAGTCGGATAAACATTCCCCCATTTTTGTTCAAGTTGAATTGTTTACTTGCGATCTCTGAATACTGACAAATATATTAGGCTACAGTTGTTCACCAATGAATGTGATTATGTAGACGGACATTTAGAAAACAAATTCAATGCATATATAATTTCTACCGTATTGCATGATGAGAAAAAGGTCGGCCCGTGATATAATATAGTAAAACAAAATGTATCGCTTTTCCTTTGCCTTGTCCGCAACTGTATTCGTAAACGTCATTAAACCCTGTTCAATATGATGTGGTATTATCAGTAGTAGAAGTGGTAACCGTGAGTCAAACACCTTTGTCCTGGAAGGAGTACTCCTCTACCAACGTGTACAACTCATACTTACCTGGCAAGGGAGACACCGTGATCACGAAGGCGGTTCACCCAGGGCGAGGCTCAGCCATTGCACTCCGGCTGTGCTGACCCCTGCGAATTTCTCAAATGTGGAAATCTCGATTGCATAATTTCTGGTAGTGGGGGACTGCGTTCGCGCTCTCCCCTGATCTTGATGTTAAAAATAATTTAGGGACATATTTAATTCCATGTGTTTTAACTCGCTCTTCTATTGAGTTTCGTGTTGAGAAGGACATTTGTCAACATTTGCATGTTCTTATCAGATGAATGGCTATAGAATGTAGGGTCTGTTTATGAGTCAACTAAGGCCTCAGAGATACATTTTGTCTTCTGATAACCCGGATGTGTGTGATATGTTATTGTAGCACTGGTGATTATGCCTGTCATGTCCTGATAATGTCAAGGAAAAGGCCTACTTGTGAATGGATCATTTTGTGCCCTCATGACGTATTCTGGATTGAGGTCTTTCATTTGCTAGAATATTAAATAATTTATAGGAGAGTTTGTAATTTAAGACCACAACCATTACAATGCCACAGAAATTTCCCTGGTCAACTATTACCATGAAAACAGACATTTCCCTGGTCAACCATTACCATGACAACAGACATTTCCCTGGTCAACCATTACCATGCCACAGTCATGTCCCTGGTCAAACATTACCATGACAACAGACATTTCCCTGGTCAACTATTACCATGACAACAGACATTTCCCTGGTCAACCATTACCATGAAAACAGACATTTCCCTGGTCAACCATTACCATGACAACAGACATTTCCCTGGTCAACCATTACCATTCCACAGTCATTTCACGGTCAACCATTACCATGACAACAGACATTTCCCTGGTCAACCATTACCATGCCACAGTCATTGCCCTGGTCAACCATTACCTTGACAACAGACATTTCCCTGATCAAACATTACCATTCCACAGACATTTCCCTGGTCAACCATTACCTTGACAACAGACATGTCCCTGGTCTACAATGCCACAGACATTTCCCTGGTCAACCATTACCATGCCACAGACATGTCCCTGGTCCACTTCTTTCCTGATGAAATCAGTCAATAAGATGGATTCTGTTGTTCCAAGATGCAGATCCATTCCACAGACATTTCTGCAGGTTTTTTTTTTGCAGTGAGAATGTGTAGTGAGGTATTCTGCCAAAAATGTATTTAGGCATATTAAAACACTTCAGTTTAACCCTGATCGCGAGTATCATCCTGTCAATTTACAGATACAATTACAAATACGAGTATGGCCATGTCACTGTACATAGATCTTTCTATTTTCATGTTCTACTGTGTTATTGACTACGTTTGTTTACGTGTAACTCTGTGTTGTTGTTTTTGTCGCACTGCTGTGCTTTATCTTGGCCAGGTCGCAGTTTGTAAATGAGAACTTGTTCCTAACTAGCCTACCTGGTGAAATAAAACAATTAATTAAAAACCACCCATTGTAGCTACTACCGTGTCTTGTTGATGAAGTAGTAGGCTACTGTTTCTCCTCCATATCTGTGGGTCGTATGCCACCCTGTGGTCGATGGTGGAATCATATTTTACTGAGAGCAGAAAACAAGCGTGATGAAACTATTCCTACAACGTCTGGAACGCTACAAAACACCAGAAATAAATGGTGTCTTTCGGTTGGCTGTGTGCACGAATGTGATTTCAGCATTTTGGTACATCGCCTACTTGTGTGTTACCAGACCAACATTTAGACCAAAAATGCAATGTATTTAGAATTTCTACCGTGTTGCTTGATGGGAAAATAGTCGGTCCGTGATATAATATAGTAAAACAAAATGTATTGCTTTTTTCTTCGCCTTGTCCGCAACTGTATTCGTAAACGTCATTAAACCCTGTTCAATATGATGTGGTATTATCAGTAGTAGAAGTGGTAACCGTGAGTCAAACACCTTTGTCCTGGAAGGAGTACTCCTCTACCAACGTGTACAACTCATACTTACCTGGCAAGGGAGACACCGTGATCACGAAGGCGGTTCACCCAGGGCGAGGCTCAGCCATTGCACTCCGGCTGTGCTGACCCCTGCGAATTTCTCAAATGTGGAAATCTCGACTGCGTTCGCGCTCTCCCCTGATCTTGATGTTAAAAATAATTTAGGGACATATTTATTAATTCGATGTGTTTTAACTCGCTTCGTGTTGAGAAGGACATTTGTCAACATTTGCATGTTCTTATCAGATGAATGGCTATAGAATGTAGGGTCTGTTTATGAGTCAACTAAGGCCTCAGAGATACATTTTGTCTTCTGATAACCCGGATGTGTGTGATATGTTATTGTAGCACTGGTGATTATGCCTGTCATGTCCTGATAATGTCAAGGCAAAGGCCTAATTGTGAATGGATCATTTTGTGCCCTCATGATGTAATCTGGATTGAGGTCTTTCATTTGCTAGAATATTAAATAATTTATAGGAGAGTTTGTAATTTAAGACCACAGTACATGTCAACCATTACAATGCCACAGAAATTTCCCTGGTCAACTATTACCATGAAAACAGACATTTCCCTGGTCAACCATTACCATGACAACAGACATTTCCCTGGTCAACCATTACCATGCCACAGTCATGTCCCTGGTCAAAAATTACCATGACAACAGACATTTCCCTCGTCAACTATTACCATGACAACAGACATTTCCCTGGTCAACCATTACCATGAAAACAGACATTTCCCTGGTCAACCATTACCATGACAACAGACATTTCCCTGGTCAACCATTACCATTCCACAGTCATTTCACGGTCAACCATTACCATGACAACATACATTTCCCTGGTCAACCATTACCATGCCACAGTCATTGCCCTGGTCAACCATTACCTTGACAACAGACATTTCCCTGGTTAAACATTACCATTCCACAGACATTTCCCTGGTCAACCATTACCTTGACAACAGACATTTCCCTGGTCAACCATTACCATTCCACGGACATGTCCCTGGTCTACAATGCCACAAACATTTCCCTGGTCAACCATTACCATGCCACAGACATGTCCCTGGTCCACTTATTTCCTGATGAAATCAGTCAATAAGATGGATTCTGTTGTTCCAAGATGCAGATCCATTCCACAGACATTTCTGCAGGTTTTTTTTTTGCAGTGAGAATGTGTAGTGAGGTATTCTGCCAAAAATGTATTTAGGCATATTAAAACACTTCAGTTTAACCCTGATCGCGAGTATCATCCTGTCAATTTACAGATACAATTACAAATACGAGTATGGCCATGTCACTGTACATAGATCTTTCTATTTTCATGTTCTACTGTGTTATTGACTACGTTTGTTTACGTGTAACTCTGTGTTGTTGTTTTTGTCGCACTGCTGTGCTTTATCTTGGCCAGGTCGCAGTTTGTAAATGAGAACTTGTTCCTAACTAGCCTACCTGGTGAAATAAAACAATTAATTAAAAACCACCCATTGTAGCTACTACCGTGTCTTGTTGATGAAGTAGTAGGCTACTGTTTCTCCTCCATATCTGTGGGTCGTATGCCACCCTGTGGTCGATGGTGGAATCATATTTTACTGAGAGCAGAAAACAAGCGTGATGAAACTATTCCTACAACGTCTGGAACGCTACAAAACACCAGAAATAAATGGTGTCTTTCGGTTGGCTGTGTGCACGAATGTGATTTCAGCATTTTGGTACATCGCCTACTTGTGTGTTACCAGACCAACATTTAGACCAAAAATGCAATGTATTTAGAATTTCTACCGTGTTGCTTGATGGGAAAATAGTCGGTCCGTGATATAATATAGTAAAACAAAATGTATTGCTTTTTTCTTCGCCTTGTCCGCAACTGTATTCGTAAACGTCATTAAACCCTGTTCAATATGATGTGGTATTATCAGTAGTAGAAGTGGTAACCGTGAGTCAAACACCTTTGTCCTGGAAGGAGTACTCCTCTACCAACGTGTACAACTCATACTTACCTGGCAAGGGAGACACCGTGATCACGAAGGCGGTTCACCCAGGGCGAGGCTCAGCCATTGCACTCCGGCTGTGCTGACCCCTGCAAATTTCTCAAATGTGGAAATCTCGACTGCGTTCGCGCTCTCCCCTGATCTTGATGTTAAAAATAATTTAGGGACATATTTATTAATTCGATGTGTTTTAACTCGCTTCGTGTTGAGAAGGACATTTGTCAACATTTGCATGTTCTTATCAGATGAATGGCTATAGAATGTAGGGTCTGTTTATGAGTCAACTAAGGCCTCAGAGATACATTTTGTCTTCTGATAACCCGGATGTGTGTGATATGTTATTGTAGCACTGGTGATTATGCCTGTCATGTCCTGATAATGTCAAGGCAAAGGCCTACTTGTGAATGGATCATTTTGTGCCCTCATGATGTAATCTGGATTGAGGTCTTTCATTTGCTAGAATATTAAATAATTTATAGGAGAGTTTGTAATTTAAGACCACAGTACATGTCAACCATTACAATGCCACAGAAATTTCCCTGGTCAACTATTACCATGAAAACAGACATTTCCCTGGTCAACCATTACCATGACAACAGACATTTCCCTGGTCAACCATTACCATGCCACAGTCATGTCCCTGGTCAAACATTACCATGACAACAGACATTTCCCTCGTCAACTATTACCATGACAACAGACATTTCCCTGGTCAACCATTACCATGAAAACAGACATTTCCCTGGTCAACCATTACCATGACAACAGACATTTCCCTGGTCAACCATTACCATTCCACAGTCATTTCACGGTCAACCATTACCATGACAACAGACATTTCCCTGGTCAACCATTACCATGCCACAGTCATTGCCCTGGTCAACCATTACCTTGACAACAGACATTTCCCTGGTTAAACATTACCATTCCACAGACATTTCCCTGGTCAACCATTACCTTGACAACAGACATTTCCCTGGTCAACCATTACCATTCCACGGACATGTCCCTGGTCTACAATGCCACAAACATTTCCCTGGTCAACCATTACCATGCCACAGACATGTCCCTGGTCCACTTATTTCCTGATGAAATCAGTCAATAAGATGGATTCTGTTGTTCCAAGATGCAGATCCATTCCACAGACATTTCTGCAGGTTTTTTTTTTGCAGTGAGAATGTGTAGTGAGGTATTCTGCCAAAAATGTATTTAGGCATATTAAAACACTTCAGTTTAACCCTGATCGCGAGTATCATCCTGTCAATTTACAGATACAATTACAAATACGAGTATGGCCATGTCACTGTACATAGATCTTTCTATTTTCATGTTCTACTGTGTTATTGACTACGTTTGTTTACGTGTAACTCTGTGTTGTTGTTTTTGTCGCACTGCTGTGCTTTATCTTGGCCAGGTCGCAGTTTGTAAATGAGAACTTGTTCCCAACTAGCCTACCTGGTGAAATAAAACAATTAATTAAAAACCACCCATTGTAGCTACTACCGTGTCTTGTTGATGAAGTAGTAGGCTACTGTTTCTCCTCCATATCTGTGGGTCGTATGCCACCCTGTGGTCGATGGTGGAATCATATTTTACTGAGAGCAGAAAACAAGCGTGATGAAACTATTCCTACAACGTCTGGAACGCTACAAAACACTAGAAATAAATGGTGTCTTTCGGTTGGCTGTGTGCACGAATGTGATTTCAGCATTTTGGTACATCGCCTACTTGTGTGTTACCAGACCAACATTTAGACCAAAAATGCAATGTATTTAGAATTTCTACCGTGTTGCTTGATGGGAAAATAGTCGGTCCGTGATATAATATAGTAAAACAAAATGTATTGCTTTTTTCTTCGCCTTGTCCGCAACTGTATTCGTAAACGTCATTAAACCCTGTTCAATATGATGTGGTATTATCAGTAGTAGAAGTGGTAACCGTGAGTCAAACACCTTTGTCCTGGAAGGAGTACTCCTCTACCAACGTGTACAACTCATACTTACCTGGCAAGGGAGACACCGTGATCACGAAGGCGGTTCACCCAGGGCGAGGCTCAGCCATTGCACTCCGGCTGTGCTGACCCCTGCAAATTTCTCAAATGTGGAAATATCGATTGCATAATTTCTGGTAGTGGGGGACTGCGTTCGCGCTCTCCCCTGATCTTGATGTTAAAAATAATTTAGGGACATATTTATTAATTCGATGTGTTTTAACTCGCTTCGTGTTGAGAAGGACATTTGTCAACATTTGCATGTTCTTATCAGATGAATGGCTATAGAATGTAGGGTCTGTTTATGAGTCAACTAAGGCCTCAGAGATACATTTTGTCTTCTGATAACCCGGATGTGTGTGATATGTTATTGTAGCACTGGTGATTATGCCTGTCATGTCCTGATAATGTCAAGGCAAAGGCCTAATTGTGAATGGATCATTTTGTGCCCTCATGATGTAATCTGGATTGAGGTCTTTCATTTGCTAGAATATTAAATAATTTATAGGAGAGTTTGTAATTTAAGACCACAGTACATGTCAACCATTACAATGCCACAGAAATTTCCCTGGTCAACTATTACCATGAAAACAGACATTTCCCTGGTCAACCATTACCATGACAACAGACATTTCCCTGGTCAACCATTACCATGCCACAGTCATGTCCCTGGTCAAAAATTACCATGACAACAGACATTTCCCTCGTCAACTATTACCATGACAACAGACATTTCCCTGGTCAACCATTACCATGAAAACAGACATTTCCCTGGTCAACCATTACCATGACAACAGACATTTCCCTGGTCAACCATTACCATTCCACAGTCATTTCACGGTCAACCATTACCATGACAACAGACATTTCCCTGGTCAACCATTACCATGCCACAGTCATTGCCCTGGTCAACCATTACCTTGACAACAGACATTTCCCTGGTTAAACATTACCATTCCACAGACATTTCCCTGGTCAACCATTACCTTGACAACAGACATTTCCCTGGTCAACCATTACCATTCCACGGACATGTCCCTGGTCTACAATGCCACAAACATTTCCCTGGTCAACCATTACCATGCCACAGACATGTCCCTGGTCCACTTATTTCCTGATGAAATCAGTCAATAAGATGGATTCTGTTGTTCCAAGATGCAGATCCATTCCACAGACATTTCTGCAGGTTTTTTTTTTGCAGTGAGAATGTGTAGTGAGGTATTCTGCCAAAAATGTATTTAGGCATATTAAAACACTTCAGTTTAACCCTGATCGCGAGTATCATCCTGTCAATTTACAGATACAATTACAAATACGAGTATGGCCATGTCACTGTACATAGATCTTTCTATTTTCATGTTCTACTGTGTTATTGACTACGTTTGTTTACGTGTAACTCTGTGTTGTTGTTTTTGTCGCACTGCTGTGCTTTATCTTGGCCAGGTCGCAGTTTGTAAATGAGAACTTGTTCCTAACTAGCCTACCTGGTGAAATAAAACAATTAATTAAAAACCACCCATTGTAGCTACTACCGTGTCTTGTTGATGAAGTAGTAGGCTACTGTTTCTCCTCCATATCTGTGGGTCGTATGCCACCCTGTGGTCGATGGTGGAATCATATTTTACTGAGAGCAGAAAACAAGCGTGATGAAACTATTCCTACAACGTCTGGAACGCTACAAAACACCAGAAATAAATGGTGTCTTTCGGTTGGCTGTGTGCACGAATGTGATTTCAGCATTTTGGTACATCGCCTACTTGTGTGTTACCAGACCAACATTTAGACCAAAAATGCAATGTATTTAGAATTTCTACCGTGTTGCTTGATGGGAAAATAGTCGGTCCGTGATATAATATAGTAAAACAAAATGTATTGCTTTTTTCTTCGCCTTGTCCGCAACTGTATTCGTAAACGTCATTAAACCCTGTTCAATATGATGTGGTATTATCAGTAGTAGAAGTGGTAACCGTGAGTCAAACACCTTTGTCCTGGAAGGAGTACTCCTCTACCAACGTGTACAACTCATACTTACCTGGCAAGGGAGACACCGTGATCACGAAGGCGGTTCACCCAGGGCGAGGCTCAGCCATTGCACTCCGGCTGTGCTGACCCCTGCGAATTTCTCAAATGTGGAAATCTCGACTGCGTTCGCGCTCTCCCCTGATCTTGATGTTAAAAATAATTTAGGGACATATTTATTAATTCGATGTGTTTTAACTCGCTTCGTGTTGAGAAGGACATTTGTCAACATTTGCATGTTCTTATCAGATGAATGGCTATAGAATGTAGGGTCTGTTTATGAGTCAACTAAGGCCTCAGAGATACATTTTGTCTTCTGATAACCCGGATGTGTGTGATATGTTATTGTAGCACTGGTGATTATGCCTGTCATGTCCTGATAATGTCAAGGCAAAGGCCTAATTGTGAATGGATCATTTTGTGCCCTCATGATGTAATCTGGATTGAGGTCTTTCATTTGCTAGAATATTAAATAATTTATAGGAGAGTTTGTAATTTAAGACCACAGTACATGTCAACCATTACAATGCCACAGAAATTTCCCTGGTCAACTATTACCATGAAAACAGACATTTCCCTGGTCAACCATTACCATGACAACAGACATTTCCCTGGTCAACCATTACCATGCCACAGTCATGTCCCTGGTCAAAAATTACCATGACAACAGACATTTCCCTCGTCAACTATTACCATGACAACAGACATTTCCCTGGTCAACCATTACCATGAAAACAGACATTTCCCTGGTCAACCATTACCATGACAACAGACATTTCCCTGGTCAACCATTACCATTCCACAGTCATTTCACGGTCAACCATTACCATGACAACATACATTTCCCTGGTCAACCATTACCATGCCACAGTCATTGCCCTGGTCAACCATTACCTTGACAACAGACATTTCCCTGGTTAAACATTACCATTCCACAGACATTTCCCTGGTCAACCATTACCTTGACAACAGACATTTCCCTGGTCAACCATTACCATTCCACGGACATGTCCCTGGTCTACAATGCCACAAACATTTCCCTGGTCAACCATTACCATGCCACAGACATGTCCCTGGTCCACTTATTTCCTGATGAAATCAGTCAATAAGATGGATTCTGTTGTTCCAAGATGCAGATCCATTCCACAGACATTTCTGCAGGTTTTTTTTTTGCAGTGAGAATGTGTAGTGAGGTATTCTGCCAAAAATGTATTTAGGCATATTAAAACACTTCAGTTTAACCCTGATCGCGAGTATCATCCTGTCAATTTACAGATACAATTACAAATACGAGTATGGCCATGTCACTGTACATAGATCTTTCTATTTTCATGTTCTACTGTGTTATTGACTACGTTTGTTTACGTGTAACTCTGTGTTGTTGTTTTTGTCGCACTGCTGTGCTTTATCTTGGCCAGGTCGCAGTTTGTAAATGAGAACTTGTTCCTAACTAGCCTACCTGGTGAAATAAAACAATTAATTAAAAACCACCCATTGTAGCTACTACCGTGTCTTGTTGATGAAGTAGTAGGCTACTGTTTCTCCTCCATATCTGTGGGTCGTATGCCACCCTGTGGTCGATGGTGGAATCATATTTTACTGAGAGCAGAAAACAAGCGTGATGAAACTATTCCTACAACGTCTGGAACGCTACAAAACACCAGAAATAAATGGTGTCTTTCGGTTGGCTGTGTGCACGAATGTGATTTCAGCATTTTGGTACATCGCCTACTTGTGTGTTACCAGACCAACATTTAGACCAAAAATGCAATGTATTTAGAATTTCTACCGTGTTGCTTGATGGGAAAATAGTCGGTCCGTGATATAATATAGTAAAACAAAATGTATTGCTTTTTTCTTCGCCTTGTCCGCAACTGTATTCGTAAACGTCATTAAACCCTGTTCAATATGATGTGGTATTATCAGTAGTAGAAGTGGTAACCGTGAGTCAAACACCTTTGTCCTGGAAGGAGTACTCCTCTACCAACGTGTACAACTCATACTTACCTGGCAAGGGAGACACCGTGATCACGAAGGCGGTTCACCCAGGGCGAGGCTCAGCCATTGCACTCCGGCTGTGCTGACCCCTGCGAATTTCTCAAATGTGGAAATCTCGATTGCATAATTTCTGGTAGTGGGGGACTGCGTTCGCGCTCTCCCCTGATCTTGATGTTAAAAATAATTTAGGGACATATTTATTAATTCAATGTGTTGTAACTCGCTCGTGTTGAGAAGGACATTTGTCAACATTTGCATGTTCTTATCAGATGAATGGCTATAGAATGTAGGGTCTGTTTATGAGTCAACTAAGGCCTCAGAGATACATTTTGTCTTCTGATAACCCGGATGTGTGTGATATGTTATTGTAGCACTGGTGATTATGCCTGTCATGTCCTGATAATGTCAAGGCAAAGGCCTACTTGTGAATGGATCATTTTGTGCCCTCATGATGTAATCTGGATTGAGGTCTTTCATTTGCTAGAATATTAAATAATTTATAGGAGAGTTTGTAATTTAAGACCACAGTACATGTCAACCATTACAATGCCACAGAAATTTCCCTGGTCAACTATTACCATGAAAACAGACATTTCCCTGGTCAACCATTACCATGACAACAGACATTTCCCTGGTCAACCATTACCATTCCACAGTCATTTCACGGTCAACCATTACCATGACAACAGACATTTCCCTGGTCAACCATTACCATGCCACAGTCATTGCCCTGGTCAACCATTACCTTGACAACAGACATTTCCCTGGTTAAACATTACCATTCCACAGACATTTCCCTGGTCAACCATTACCTTGACAACAGACATTTCCCTGGTCAACCATTACCATTCCACGGACATGTCCCTGGTCTACAATGCCACAAACATTTCCCTGGTCAACCATTACCATGCCACAGACATGTCCCTGGTCCACTTATTTCCTGATGAAATCAGTCAATAAGATGGATTCTGTTGTTCCAAGATGCAGATCCATTCCACAGACATTTCTGCAGGTTTTTTTTTTGCAGTGAGAATGTGTAGTGAGGTATTCTGCCAAAAATGTATTTAGGCATATTAAAACACTTCAGTTTAACCCTGATCGCGAGTATCATCCTGTCAATTTACAGATACAATTACAAATACGAGTATGGCCATGTCACTGTACATAGATCTTTCTATTTTCATGTTCTACTGTGTTATTGACTACGTTTGTTTACGTGTAACTCTGTGTTGTTGTTTTTGTCGCACTGCTGTGCTTTATCTTGGCCAGGTCGCAGTTTGTAAATGAGAACTTGTTCCTAACTAGCCTACCTGGTAAAATAAAACAATTAATTAAAAACCACCCATTGTAGCTACTACCGTGTCTTGTTGATGAAGTAGTAGGCTACTGTTTCTCCTCCATATCTGTGGGTCGTATGCCACCCTGTGGTCGATGGTGGAATCATATTTTACTGAGAGCAGAAAACAAGCGTGATGAAACTATTCCTACAACGTCTGGAACGCTACAAAACACCAGAAATAAATGGTGTCTTTCGGTTGGCTGTGTGCACGAATGTGATTTCAGCATTTTGGTACATCGCCTACTTGTGTGTTACCAGACCAACATTTAGACCAAAAATGCAATGTATTTAGAATTTCTACCGTGTTGCTTGATGGGAAAATAGTCGGTCCGTGATATAATATAGTAAAACAAAATGTATTGCTTTTTTCTTCGCCTTGTCCGCAACTGTATTCGTAAACGTCATTAAACCCTGTTCAATATGATGTGGTATTATCAGTAGTAGAAGTGGTAACCGTGAGTCAAACACCTTTGTCCTGGAAGGAGTACTCCTCTACCAACGTGTACAACTCATACTTACCTGGCAAGGGAGACACCGTGATCACGAAGGCGTTTCACCCAGGGCGAGGCTCAGCCATTGCACTCCGGCTGTGCTGACCCCTGCGAATTTCTCAAATGTGGAAATCTCGATTGCATAATTTCTGGTAGTGGGGGACTGCGTTCGCGCTCTCCCCTGATCTTGATGTTAAAAATAATTTAGGGACATATTTATTAATTCGATGTGTTTTAACTCGCTTCGTGTTGAGAAGGACATTTGTCAACATTTGCATGTTCTTATCAGATGAATGGCTATAGAATGTAGGGTCTGTTTATGAGTCAACTAAGGCCTCAGAGATACATTTTGTCTTCTGATAACCCGGATGTGTGTGATATGTTATTGTAGCACTGGTGATTATGCCTGTCATGTCCTGATAATGTCAAGGCAAAGGCCTACTTGTGAATGGATCATTTTGTGCCCTCGTGATGTAATCTGGATTGAGGTCTTTCATTTGCTAGAATATTAAATAATTTATAGGAGAGTTTGTAATTTAAGACCACAGTACATGTCAACCATTACAATGCCACAGAAATTTCCCTGGTCAACTATTACCATGAAAACAGACATTTCCCTGGTCAACCATTACCATGACAACAGACATTTCCCTGGTCAACCATTACCATGCCACAGTCATGTCCCTGGTCAAACATTACCATGACAACAGACATTTCCCTCGTCAACTATTACCATGACAACAGACATTTCCCTGGTCAACCATTACCATGAAAACAGACATTTCCCTGGTCAACCATTACCATGACAACAGACATTTCCCTGGTCAACCATTACCATGCCACAGTCATTGCCCTGGTCAACCATTACCTTGACAACAGACATTTCCCTGGTTAAACATTACCATTCCACAGACATTTCCCTGGTCAACCATTACCTTGACAACAGACATTTCCCTGGTCAACCATTACCATTCCACGGACATGTCCCTGGTCTACAATGCCACAAACATTTCCCTGGTCAACCATTACCATGCCACAGACATGTCCCTGGTCCACTTATTTCCTGAGGGATTCTGTTGTTCCAAGATGCAGATCCATTCCACAGACATTTCTGCAGGTTTTTTTTTTGCAGTGAGAATGTGTAGTGAGGTATTCTGCCAAAAATGTATTTAGGCATATTAAAACACTTCAGTTTAACCCTGATCGCGAGTATCATCCTGTCAATTTACAGATACAATTACAAATACGAGTATGGCCATGTCACTGTACATAGATCTTTCTATTTTCATGTTCTACTGTGTTATTGACTACGTTTGTTTACGTGTAACTCTGTGTTGTTGTTTTTGTCGCACTGCTGTGCTTTATCTTGGCCAGGTCGCAGTTTGTAAATGAGAACTTGTTCCTAACTAGCCTACCTGGTGAAATAAAACAATTAATTAAAAACCACCCATTGTAGCTACTACCGTGTCTTGTTGATGAAGTAGTAGGCTACTGTTTCTCCTCCATATCTGTGGGTCGTATGCCACCCTGTGGTCGATGGTGGAATCATATTTTACTGAGAGCAGAAAACAAGCGTGATGAAACTATTCCTACAACGTCTGGAACGCTACAAAACATCAGAAATAAATGGTGTCTTTCGGTTGGCTGTGTGCACGAATGTGATTTCAGCATTTTGGTACATCGCCTACTTGTGTGTTACCAGACCAACATTTAGACCAAAAATGCAATGTATTTAGAATTTCTACCGTGTTGCTTGATGGGAAAATAGTCGGTCCGTGATATAATATAGTAAAACAAAATGTATTGCTTTTTTCTTCGCCTTGTCCGCAACTGTATTCGTAAACGTCATTAAACCCTGTTCAATATGATGTGGTATTATCAGTAGTAGAAGTGGTAACCGTGAGTCAAACACCTTTGTCCTGGAAGGAGTACTCCTCTACCAACGTGTACAACTCATACTTACCTGGCAAGGGACACACCGTGATCACGAAGGCGGTTCACCCAGGGCGAGGCTCAGCCATTGCACTCCGGCTGTGCTGACCCCTGCGAATCTCGATTGCATAATTTCTGGTAGTGGGGGACTGCGTTCGCGCTCTCCCCTGATCTTGATGTTAAAAATAATTTAGGGACATATTTATTAATTCGATGTGTTTTAACTCGCTTCGTGTTGAGAAGGACATTTGTCAACATTTGCATGTTCTTATCAGATGAATGGCTATAGAATGTAGGGTCTGTTTATGAGTCAACTAAGGCCTCAGAGATACATTTTGTCTTCTGATAACCCGGATGTGTGTGATATGTTATTGTAGCACTGGTGATTATGCCTGTCATGTCCTGATAATGTCAAGGCAAAGGCCTACTTGTGAATGGATCATTTTGTGCCCTCATGATGTAATCTGGATTGAGGTCTTTCATTTGCTAGAATATTAAATAATTTATAGGAGAGTTTGTAATTTAAGACCACAGTACATGTCAACCATTACAATGCCACAGAAATTTCCCTGGTCAACTATTACCATGAAAACAGACATTTCCCTGGTCAACCATTACCATGACAACAGACATTTCCCTGGTCAACCATTACCATGCCACAGTCATGTCCCTGGTCAAACATTACCATGACAACAGACATTTCCCTCGTCAACTATTACCATGACAACAGACATTTCCCTGGTCAACCATTACCATGAAAACAGACATTTCCCTGGTCAACCATTACCATGACAACAGACATTTCCCTGGTCAACCATTACCATGCCACAGTCATTGCCCTGGTCAACCATTACCTTGACAACAGACATTTCCCTGGTTAAACATTACCATTCCACAGACATTTCCCTGGTCAACCATTACCTTGACAACAGACATTTCCCTGGTCAACCATTACCATTCCACGGACATGTCCCTGGTCTACAATGCCACAAACATTTCCCTGGTCAACCGTTACCATGCCACAGACATGTCCCTGGTCCACTTATTTCCTGAGGGATTCTGTTGTTCCAAGATGCAGATCCATTCCACAGACATTTCTGCAGGTTTTTTTTTTGCAGTGAGAATGTGTAGTGAGGTATTCTGCCAAAAATGTATTTAGGCATATTAAAACACTTCAGTTTAACCCTGATCGCGAGTATCATCCTGTCAATTTACAGATACAATTACAAATACGAGTATGGCCATGTCACTGTACATAGATCTTTCTATTTTCATGTTCTACTGTGTTATTGACTACGTTTGTTTACGTGTAACTCTGTGTTGTTGTTTTTGTCGCACTGCTGTGCTTTATCTTGGCCAGGTCGCAGTTTGTAAATGAGAACTTGTTCCTAACTAGCCTACCTGGTGAAATAAAACAATTAATTAAAAACCACCCATTGTAGCTACTACCGTGTCTTGTTGATGAAGTAGTAGGCTACTGTTTCTCCTCCATATCTGTGGGTCGTATGCCACCCTGTGGTCGATGGTGGAATCATATTTTACTGAGAGCAGAAAACAAGCGTGATGAAACTATTCCTACAACGTCTGGAACGCTACAAAACACCAGAAATAAATGGTGTCTTTCGGTTGGCTGTGTGCACGAATGTGATTTCAGCATTTTGGTACATCGTCTACTTGTGTGTTACCAGACCAACATTTAGACCAAAAATGCAATGTATTTAGAATTTCTACCGTGTTGCTTGATGGGAAAATAGTCGGTCCGTGATATAATATAGTAAAACAAAATGTATTGCTTTTTTCTTCGCCTTGTCCGCAACTGTATTCGTAAACGTCATTAAACCCTGTTCAATATGATGTGGTATTATCAGTAGTAGAAGTGGTAACCGTGAGTCAAACACCTTTGTCCTGGAAGGAGTACTCCTCTACCAACGTGTACAACTCATACTTACCTGGCAAGGGAGACACCGTGATCACGAAGGCGTTTCACCCAGGGCGAGGCTCAGCCATTGCACTCCGGCTGTGCTGACCCCTGCGAACTACTGCGTTCGCGCTCTCCCCTGATCTTGATGTTAAAAATAATTTAGGGACATATTTATTAATTCGATGTGTTTTAACTCGCTTCGTGTTGAGAAGGACATTGTCAACATTTGCATGTTCTTATCAGATGAATGGCTATAGAATGTAGGGTCTGTTTATGAGTCAACTAAGGCCTCAGAGATACATTTTGTCTTCTGATAACCCGGATGTGTGTGATATGTTATTGTAGCACTGGTGATTATGCCTGTCATGTCCTGATAATGTCAAGGCAAAGGCCTAATTGTGAATGGATCATTTTGTGCCCTCATGATGTAATCTGGATTGAGGTCTTTCATTTGCTAGAATATTAAATAATTTATAGGAGAGTTTGTAATTTAAGACCACAGTACATGTCAACCATTACAATGCCACAGAAATTTCCCTGGTCAACTATTACCATGAAAACAGACATTTCCCTGGTCAACCATTACCATGACAACAGACATTTCCCTGGTCAACCATTACCATGCCACAGTCATGTCCCTGGTCAAACATTACCATGACAACAGACATTTCCCTCGTCAACAATTACCATGACAACAGACATTTCCCTGGTCAACCATTACCATGAAAACAGACATTTCCCTGGTCAACCATTACCATGACAACAGACATTTCCCTGGTCAACCATTACCATTCCACAGTCATTTCACGGTCAACCATTACCATGACAACAGACATTTCCCTGGTCAACCATTACCATGCCACAGTCATTGCCCTGGTCAACCATTACCTTGACAACAGACATTTCCCTGGTTAAACATTACCATTCCACAGACATTTCCCTGGTCAACCATTACCTTGACAACAGACATTTCCCTGGTCAACCATTACCATTCCACGGACATGTCCCTGGTCTACAATGCCACAAACATTTCCCTGGTCAACCATTACCATGCCACAGACATGTCCCTGGTCCACTTATTTCCTGATGAAATCAGTCAATAAGATGGATTCTGTTGTTCCAAGATGCAGATCCATTCCACAGACATTTCTGCAGGTTTTTTTTTTGCAGTGAGAATGTGTAGTGAGGTATTCTGCCAAAAATGTATTTAGGCATATTAAAACACTTCAGTTTAACCCTGATCGCGAGTATCATCCTGTCAATTTACAGATACAATTACAAATACGAGTATGGCCATGTCACTGTACATAGATCTTTCTATTTTCATGTTCTACTGTGTTATTGACTACGTTTGTTTACGTGTAACTCTGTGTTGTTGTTTTTGTCGCACTGCTGTGCTTTATCTTGGCCAGGTCGCAGTTTGTAAATGAGAACTTGTTCCTAACTAGCCTACCTGGTGAAATAAAACAATTAATTAAAAACCACCCATTGTAGCTACTACCGTGTCTTGTTGATGAAGTAGTAGGCTACTGTTTCTTCTCCATATCTGTGGGTCGTATGCCACCCTGTGGTCGATGGTGGAATCATATTTTACTGAGAGCAGAAAACAAGCGTGATGAAACTATTCCTACAACGTCTGGAACGCTACAAAACACCAGAAATAAATGGTGTCTTTCGGTTGGCTGTGTGCACGAATGTGATTTCAGCATTTTGGTACATCGTCTACTTGTGTGTTACCAGACCAACATTTAGACCAAAAATGCAATGTATTTAGAATTTCTACCGTGTTGCTTGATGGGAAAATAGTCGGTCCGTGATATAATATAGTAAAACAAAATGTATTGCTTTTTTCTTCGCCTTGTCCGCAACTGTATTCGTAAACGTCATTAAACCCTGTTCAATATGATGTGGTATTATCAGTAGTAGAAGTGGTAACCGTGAGTCAAACACCTTTGTCCTGGAAGGAGTACTCCTCTACCAACGTGAACAACTCATACTTACCTGGCAAGGGAGACACCGTGATCACGAAGGCGGTTCACCCAGGGCGAGGCTCAGCCATTGCACTCCGACTGTGCTGACCCCTGCGAATGCATAATTTCTGGTAGTGGGGGACTGCGTTCGCGCTCTCCCCTGATCTTGATGTTAAAAATAATTTAGGGACATATTTATTAATTCGATGTGTTTTAACTCGCTTCGTGTTGAGAAGGACATTTGTCAACATTTGCATGTTCTTATCAGATGAATGGCTATAGAATGTAGGGTCTGTTTATGAGTCAACTAAGGCCTCAGAGATACATTTTGTCTTCTGATAACCCGGATGTGTGTGATATGTTATTGTAGCACTGGTGATTATGCCTGTCATGTCCTGATAATGTCAAGGCAAAGGCCTAATTGTGAATGGATCATTTTGTGCCCTCATGATGTAATCTGGATTGAGGTCGGCAGGGTAGCCTAGTGGTTAGAGTGTTGGACTAGTAACCGGAAGGTTGTGAGTTCAAACCCCCGAGCTGACAAGGTACAAATCTGTCGTTCTGCCCCTGAACAGGCGTTAACCCACTGTTCCCAGGCCGTCATTGAAAATAAGAATTTGTTCTTAACTGACTTGCCTGGTTAAATAAAGGTTAAATAAAAAAAAAAAAAAAAAAGGTCTTTCATTTGCTAGAATATTAAATAATTTATAGGAGAGTTTGTAATTTAAGACCACAGTACATGTCAACCATTACAATGCCACAGAAATTTCCCTGGTCAACTATTACCATGAAAACAGACATTTCCCTGGTCAACCATTACCATGACAACAGACATTTCCCTGGTCAACCATTACCATGAAAACAGACATTTCCCTGGTCAACCATTACCATGATAACAGACATTTCCCTGGTCAACCATTACCATTCCACAGTCATTTCACGGTCAACCATTACCATGACAACAGACATTTCCCTGGTCAACCATTACCATGCCACAGTCATTGCCCTGGTCAACCATTACCTTGACAACAGACATTTCCCTGGTTAAACATTACCATTCCACAGACATTTCCCTGGTCAACCATTACCTTGACAACAGACATTTCCCTGGTCAACCATTACCATTCCACGGACATGTCCCTGGTCTACAATGCCACAAACATTTCCCTGGTCAACCATTACCATGCCACAGACATGTCCCTGGTCCACTTATTTCCTGATGAAATCAGTCAATAAGATGGATTCTGTTGTTCCAAGATGCAGATCCATTCCACAGACATTTCTGCAGGTTTTTTTTTTGCAGTGAGAATGTGTAGTGAGGTATTCTGCCAAAAATGTATTTAGGCATATTAAAACACTTCAGTTTAACCCTGATCGCGAGTATCATCCTGTCAATTTACAGATACAATTACAAATACGAGTATGGCCATGTCACTGTACATAGATCTTTCTATTTTCATGTTCTACTGTGTTATTGACTACGTTTGTTTACGTGTAACTCTGTGTTGTTGTTTTTGTCGCACTGCTGTGCTTTATCTTGGCCAGGTCGCAGTTTGTAAATGAGAACTTGTTCCTAACTAGCCTACCTGGTGAAATAAAACAATTAATTAAAAACCACCCATTGTAGCTACTACCGTGTCTTGTTGATGAAGTAGTAGGCTACTGTTTCTTCTCCATATCTGTGGGTCGTATGCCACCCTGTGGTCGATGGTGGAATCATATTTTACTGAGAGCAGAAAACAAGCGTGATGAAACTATTCCTACAACGTCTGGAACGCTACAAAACACCAGAAATAAATGGTGTCTTTCGGTTGGCTGTGTGCACGAATGTGATTTCAGCATTTTGGTACATCGTCTACTTGTGTGTTACCAGACCAACATTTAGACCAAAAATGCAATGTATTTAGAATTTCTACCGTGTTGCTTGATGGGAAAATAGTCGGTCCGTGATATAATATAGTAAAACAAAATGTATTGCTTTTTTCTTCGCCTTGTCCGCAACTGTATTCGTAAACGTCATTAAACCCTGTTCAATATGATGTGGTATTATCAGTAGTAGAAGTGGTAACCGTGAGTCAAACACCTTTGTCCTGGAAGGAGTACTCCTCTACCAACGTGTACAACTCATACTTACCTGGCAAGGGAGACACCGTGATCACGAAGGCGGTAAACCCAGGGCGAGGCTCAGCCATTGCACTCCGGCTGTGCTGACCCCTGCGAATTTCTCAAATGTGGAAATCTCGATTGCATAATTTCTGGTAGTGGGGGACTGCGTTCAAAATAATAATAATTAAAAATAATTTAGGGACATATTTATTAATTCGATGTGTTTTAACTCGCTTCGTGTTGAGAAGGACATTGTCAACATTTGCATGTTCTTATCAGATGAATGGCTATAGAATGTAGGGTCTGTTTATGAGTCAACTAAGGCCTCAGAGATACATTTTGTCTTCTGATAACCCGGATGTGTGTGATATGTTATTGTAGCACTGGTGATTATGCCTGTCATGTCCTGATAATGTCAAGGCAAAGGCCTAATTGTGAATGGATCATTTTGTGCCCTCATGATGTAATCTGGATTGAGGTCTTTCATTTGCTAGAATATTAAATAATTTATAGGAGAGTTTGTAATTTAAGACCACAGTACATGTCAACCATTACAATGCCACAGAAATTTCCCTGGTCAACTATTACCATGAAAACAGACATTTCCCTGGTCAACCATTACCATGACAACAGACATTTCCCTGGTCAACCATTACCATGCCACAGTCATGTCCCTGGTCAAACATTACCATGACAACAGACATTTCCCTCGTCAACAATTACCATGACAACAGACATTTCCCTGGTCAACCATTACCATGAAAACAGACATTTCCCTGGTCAACCATTACCATGACAACAGACATTTCCCTGGTCAACCATTACCATTCCACAGTCATTTCACGGTCAACCATTACCATGACAACAGACATTTCCCTGGTCAACCATTACCATGCCACAGTCATTGCCCTGGTCAACCATTACCTTGACAACAGACATTTCCCTGGTTAAACATTACCATTCCACAGACATTTCCCTGGTCAACCATTACCTTGACAACAGACATTTCCCTGGTCAACCATTACCATTCCACGGACATGTCCCTGGTCTACAATGCCACAAACATTTCCCTGGTCAACCATTACCATGCCACAGACATGTCCCTGGTCCACTTATTTCCTGATGAAATCAGTCAATAAGATGGATTCTGTTGTTCCAAGATGCAGATCCATTCCACAGACATTTCTGCAGGTTTTTTTTTTGCAGTGAGAATGTGTAGTGAGGTATTCTGCCAAAAATGTATTTAGGCATATTAAAACACTTCAGTTTAACCCTGATCGCGAGTATCATCCTGTCAATTTACAGATACAATTACAAATACGAGTATGGCCATGTCACTGTACATAGATCTTTCTATTTTCATGTTCTACTGTGTTATTGACTACGTTTGTTTACGTGTAACTCTGTGTTGTTGTTTTTGTCGCACTGCTGTGCTTTATCTTGGCCAGGTCGCAGTTTGTAAATGAGAACTTGTTCCTAACTAGCCTACCTGGTGAAATAAAACAATTAATTAAAAACCACCCATTGTAGCTACTACCGTGTCTTGTTGATGAAGTAGTAGGCTACTGTTTCTTCTCCATATCTGTGGGTCGTATGCCACCCTGTGGTCGATGGTGGAATCATATTTTACTGAGAGCAGAAAACAAGCGTGATGAAACTATTCCTACAACGTCTGGAACGCTACAAAACACCAGAAATAAATGGTGTCTTTCGGTTGGCTGTGTGCACGAATGTGATTTCAGCATTTTGGTACATCGTCTACTTGTGTGTTACCAGACCAACATTTAGACCAAAAATGCAATGTATTTAGAATTTCTACCGTGTTGCTTGATGGGAAAATAGTCGGTCCGTGATATAATATAGTAAAACAAAATGTATTGCTTTTTTCTTCGCCTTGTCCGCAACTGTATTCGTAAACGTCATTAAACCCTGTTCAATATGATGTGGTATTATCAGTAGTAGAAGTGGTAACCGTGAGTCAAACACCTTTGTCCTGGAAGGAGTACTCCTCTACCAACGTGAACAACTCATACTTACCTGGCAAGGGAGACACCGTGATCACGAAGGCGGTTCACCCAGGGCGAGGCTCAGCCATTGCACTCCGACTGTGCTGACCCCTGCGAATGCATAATTTCTGGTAGTGGGGGACTGCGTTCGCGCTCTCCCCTGATCTTGATGTTAAAAATAATTTAGGGACATATTTATTAATTCGATGTGTTTTAACTCGCTTCGTGTTGAGAAGGACATTTGTCAACATTTGCATGTTCTTATCAGATGAATGGCTATAGAATGTAGGGTCTGTTTATGAGTCAACTAAGGCCTCAGAGATACATTTTGTCTTCTGATAACCCGGATGTGTGTGATATGTTATTGTAGCACTGGTGATTATGCCTGTCATGTCCTGATAATGTCAAGGCAAAGGCCTAATTGTGAATGGATCATTTTGTGCCCTCATGATGTAATCTGGATTGAGGTCGGCAGGGTAGCCTAGTGGTTAGAGTGTTGGACTAGTAACCGGAAGGTTGTGAGTTCAAACCCCCGAGCTGACAAGGTACAAATCTGTCGTTCTGCCCCTGAACAGGCGTTAACCCACTGTTCCCAGGCCGTCATTGAAAATAAGAATTTGTTCTTAACTGACTTGCCTGGTTAAATAAAGGTTAAATAAAAAAAAAAAAAAAAAAGGTCTTTCATTTGCTAGAATATTAAATAATTTATAGGAGAGTTTGTAATTTAAGACCACAGTACATGTCAACCATTACAATGCCACAGAAATTTCCCTGGTCAACTATTACCATGAAAACAGACATTTCCCTGGTCAACCATTACCATGACAACAGACATTTCCCTGGTCAACCATTACCATGAAAACAGACATTTCCCTGGTCAACCATTACCATGATAACAGACATTTCCCTGGTCAACCATTACCATTCCACAGTCATTTCACGGTCAACCATTACCATGACAACAGACATTTCCCTGGTCAACCATTACCATGCCACAGTCATTGCCCTGGTCAACCATTACCTTGACAACAGACATTTCCCTGGTTAAACATTACCATTCCACAGACATTTCCCTGGTCAACCATTACCTTGACAACAGACATTTCCCTGGTCAACCATTACCATTCCACGGACATGTCCCTGGTCTACAATGCCACAAACATTTCCCTGGTCAACCATTACCATGCCACAGACATGTCCCTGGTCCACTTATTTCCTGATGAAATCAGTCAATAAGATGGATTCTGTTGTTCCAAGATGCAGATCCATTCCACAGACATTTCTGCAGGTTTTTTTTTTGCAGTGAGAATGTGTAGTGAGGTATTCTGCCAAAAATGTATTTAGGCATATTAAAACACTTCAGTTTAACCCTGATCGCGAGTATCATCCTGTCAATTTACAGATACAATTACAAATACGAGTATGGCCATGTCACTGTACATAGATCTTTCTATTTTCATGTTCTACTGTGTTATTGACTACGTTTGTTTACGTGTAACTCTGTGTTGTTGTTTTTGTCGCACTGCTGTGCTTTATCTTGGCCAGGTCGCAGTTTGTAAATGAGAACTTGTTCCTAACTAGCCTACCTGGTGAAATAAAACAATTAATTAAAAACCACCCATTGTAGCTACTACCGTGTCTTGTTGATGAAGTAGTAGGCTACTGTTTCTTCTCCATATCTGTGGGTCGTATGCCACCCTGTGGTCGATGGTGGAATCATATTTTACTGAGAGCAGAAAACAAGCGTGATGAAACTATTCCTACAACGTCTGGAACGCTACAAAACACCAGAAATAAATGGTGTCTTTCGGTTGGCTGTGTGCACGAATGTGATTTCAGCATTTTGGTACATCGTCTACTTGTGTGTTACCAGACCAACATTTAGACCAAAAATGCAATGTATTTAGAATTTCTACCGTGTTGCTTGATGGGAAAATAGTCGGTCCGTGATATAATATAGTAAAACAAAATGTATTGCTTTTTTCTTCGCCTTGTCCGCAACTGTATTCGTAAACGTCATTAAACCCTGTTCAATATGATGTGGTATTATCAGTAGTAGAAGTGGTAACCGTGAGTCAAACACCTTTGTCCTGGAAGGAGTACTCCTCTACCAACGTGTACAACTCATACTTACCTGGCAAGGGAGACACCGTGATCACGAAGGCTGTAAACCCAGGGCGAGGCTCAGCCATTGCACTCCGGCTGTGCTGACCCCTGCGAATTTCTCAAATGTGGAAATCTCGATTGCATAATTTCTGGTAGTGGGGGACTGCGTTCAAAATAATAATAATTAAAAATAATTTAGGGACATATTTATTAATTCGATGTGTTTTAACTCGCTTCGTGTTGAGAAGGACATTGTCAACATTTGCATGTTCTTATCAGATGAATGGCTATAGAATGTAGGGTCTGTTTATGAGTCAACTAAGGCCTCAGAGATACATTTTGTCTTCTGATAACCCGGATGTGTGTGATATGTTATTGTAGCACTGGTGATTATGCCTGTCATGTCCTGATAATGTCAAGGCAAAGGCCTAATTGTGAATGGATCATTTTGTGCCCTCATGATGTAATCTGGATTGAGGTCTTTCATTTGCTAGAATATTAAATAATTTATAGGAGAGTTTGTAATTTAAGACCACAGTACATGTCAACCATTACAATGCCACAGAAATTTCCCTGGTCAACTATTACCATGAAAACAGACATTTCCCTGGTCAACCATTACCATGACAACAGACATTTCCCTGGTCAACCATTACCATGCCACAGTCATGTCCCTGGTCAAACATTACCATGACAACAGACATTTCCCTCGTCAACAATTACCATGACAACAGACATTTCCCTGGTCAACCATTACCATGAAAACAGACATTTCCCTGGTCAACCATTACCATGACAACAGACATTTCCCTGGTCAACCATTACCATTCCACAGTCATTTCACGGTCAACCATTACCATGACAACAGACATTTCCCTGGTCAACCATTACCATGCCACAGTCATTGCCCTGGTCAACCATTACCTTGACAACAGACATTTCCCTGGTTAAACATTACCATTCCACAGACATTTCCCTGGTCAACCATTACCTTGACAACAGACATTTCCCTGGTCAACCATTACCATTCCACGGACATGTCCCTGGTCTACAATGCCACAAACATTTCCCTGGTCAACCATTACCATGCCACAGACATGTCCCTGGTCCACTTATTTCCTGATGAAATCAGTCAATAAGATGGATTCTGTTGTTCCAAGATGCAGATCCATTCCACAGACATTTCTGCAGGTTTTTTTTTTGCAGTGAGAATGTGTAGTGAGGTATTCTGCCAAAAATGTATTTAGGCATATTAAAACACTTCAGTTTAACCCTGATCGCGAGTATCATCCTGTCAATTTACAGATACAATTACAAATACGAGTATGGCCATGTCACTGTACATAGATCTTTCTATTTTCATGTTCTACTGTGTTATTGACTACGTTTGTTTACGTGTAACTCTGTGTTGTTGTTTTTGTCGCACTGCTGTGCTTTATCTTGGCCAGGTCGCAGTTTGTAAATGAGAACTTGTTCCTAACTAGCCTACCTGGTGAAATAAAACAATTAATTAAAAACCACCCATTGTAGCTACTACCGTGTCTTGTTGATGAAGTAGTAGGCTACTGTTTCTTCTCCATATCTGTGGGTCGTATGCCACCCTGTGGTCGATGGTGGAATCATATTTTACTGAGAGCAGAAAACAAGCGTGATGAAACTATTCCTACAACGTCTGGAACGCTACAAAACACCAGAAATAAATGGTGTCTTTCGGTTGGCTGTGTGCACGAATGTGATTTCAGCATTTTGGTACATCGTCTACTTGTGTGTTACCAGACCAACATTTAGACCAAAAATGCAATGTATTTAGAATTTCTACCGTGTTGCTTGATGGGAAAATAGTCGGTCCGTGATATAATATAGTAAAACAAAATGTATTGCTTTTTTCTTCGCCTTGTCCGCAACTGTATTCGTAAACGTCATTAAACCCTGTTCAATATGATGTGGTATTATCAGTAGTAGAAGTGGTAACCGTGAGTCAAACACCTTTGTCCTGGAAGGAGTACTCCTCTACCAACGTGAACAACTCATACTTACCTGGCAAGGGAGACACCGTGATCACGAAGGCGGTTCACCCAGGGCGAGGCTCAGCCATTGCACTCCGACTGTGCTGACCCCTGCGAATGCATAATTTCTGGTAGTGGGGGACTGCGTTCGCGCTCTCCCCTGATCTTGATGTTAAAAATAATTTAGGGACATATTTATTAATTCGATTAATTCGATTAATTCGTGTTGAGAAGGACATTTGTCAACATTTGCATGTTCTTATCAGATGAATGGCTATAGAATGTAGGGTCTGTTTATGAGTCAACTAAGGCCTCAGAGATACATTTTGTCTTCTGATAACCCGGATGTGTGTGATATGTTATTGTAGCACTGGTGATTATGCCTGTCATGTCCTGATAATGTCAAGGCAAAGGCCTAATTGTGAATGGATCATTTTGTGCCCTCATGATGTAATCTGGATTGAGGTCGGCAGGGTAGCCTAGTGGTTAGAGTGTTGGACTAGTAACCGGAAGGTTGTGAGTTCAAACCCCCGAGCTGACAAGGTACAAATCTGTCGTTCTGCCCCTGAACAGGCGTTAACCCACTGTTCCCAGGCCGTCATTGAAAATAAGAATTTGTTCTTAACTGACTTGCCTGGTTAAATAAAGGTTAAATAAAAAAAAAAAAAAAAAAGGTCTTTCATTTGCTAGAATATTAAATAATTTATAGGAGAGTTTGTAATTTAAGACCACAGTACATGTCAACCATTACAATGCCACAGAAATTTCCCTGGTCAACTATTACCATGAAAACAGACATTTCCCTGGTCAACCATTACCATGACAACAGACATTTCCCTGGTCAACCATTACCATGAAAACAGACATTTCCCTGGTCAACCATTACCATGATAACAGACATTTCCCTGGTCAACCATTACCATTCCACAGTCATTTCACGGTCAACCATTACCATGACAACAGACATTTCCCTGGTCAACCATTACCATGCCACAGTCATTGCCCTGGTCAACCATTACCTTGACAACAGACATTTCCCTGGTTAAACATTACCATTCCACAGACATTTCCCTGGTCAACCATTACCTTGACAACAGACATTTCCCTGGTCAACCATTACCATTCCACGGACATGTCCCTGGTCTACAATGCCACAAACATTTCCCTGGTCAACCATTACCATGCCACAGACATGTCCCTGGTCCACTTATTTCCTGATGAAATCAGTCAATAAGATGGATTCTGTTGTTCCAAGATGCAGATCCATTCCACAGACATTTCTGCAGGTTTTTTTTTTGCAGTGAGAATGTGTAGTGAGGTATTCTGCCAAAAATGTATTTAGGCATATTAAAACACTTCAGTTTAACCCTGATCGCGAGTATCATCCTGTCAATTTACAGATACAATTACAAATACGAGTATGGCCATGTCACTGTACATAGATCTTTCTATTTTCATGTTCTACTGTGTTATTGACTACGTTTGTTTACGTGTAACTCTGTGTTGTTGTTTTTGTCGCACTGCTGTGCTTTATCTTGGCCAGGTCGCAGTTTGTAAATGAGAACTTGTTCCTAACTAGCCTACCTGGTGAAATAAAACAATTAATTAAAAACCACCCATTGTAGCTACTACCGTGTCTTGTTGATGAAGTAGTAGGCTACTGTTTCTTCTCCATATCTGTGGGTCGTATGCCACCCTGTGGTCGATGGTGGAATCATATTTTACTGAGAGCAGAAAACAAGCGTGATGAAACTATTCCTACAACGTCTGGAACGCTACAAAACACCAGAAATAAATGGTGTCTTTCGGTTGGCTGTGTGCACGAATGTGATTTCAGCATTTTGGTACATCGTCTACTTGTGTGTTACCAGACCAACATTTAGACCAAAAATGCAATGTATTTAGAATTTCTACCGTGTTGCTTGATGGGAAAATAGTCGGTCCGTGATATAATATAGTAAAACAAAATGTATTGCTTTTTTCTTCGCCTTGTCCGCAACTGTATTCGTAAACGTCATTAAACCCTGTTCAATATGATGTGGTATTATCAGTAGTAGAAGTGGTAACCGTGAGTCAAACACCTTTGTCCTGGAAGGAGTACTCCTCTACCAACGTGTACAACTCATACTTACCTGGCAAGGGAGACACCGTGATCACGAAGGCGGTAAACCCAGGGCGAGGCTCAGCCATTGCACTCCGGCTGTGCTGACCCCTGCGAATTTCTCAAATGTGGAAATCTCGATTGCATAATTTCTGGTAGTGGGGGACTGCGTTCAAAATAATAATAAATAATAATTAAAAATAATTTAGGGACATATTTATTAATTCGATGTGTTTTAACTCGCTTCGTGTTGAGAAGGACATTTGTCAACATTTGCATGTTCTTATCAGATGAATGGCTATAGAATGTAGGGTCTGTTTATGAGTCAACTAAGGCCTCAGAGATACATTTTGTCTTCTGATAACCCGGATGTGTGTGATATGTTATTGTAGCACTGGTGATTATGCCTGTCATGTCCTGATAATGTCAAGGCAAAGGCCTACTTGTGAATGGATCATTTTGTGCCCTCATGATGTAATCTGGATTGAGGTCTTTCATTTGCTAGAATATTAAATAATTTATAGGAGAGTTTGTAATTTAAGACCACAGTACATGTCAACCATTACAATGCCACAGAAATTTCCCTGGTCAACTATTACCATGAAAACAGACATTTCCCTGGTCAACCATTACCATGACAACAGACATTTCCCTGGTCAACCATTACCATTCCACAGTCATTTCACGGTCAACCATTACCATGACAACAGACATTTCCCTGGTCAACCATTACCATGCCACAGTCATTGCCCTGGTCAACCATTACCTTGACAACAGACATTTCCCTGGTTAAACATTACCATTCCACAGACATTTCCCTGGTCAACCATTACCTTGACAACAGACATTTCCCTGGTCAACCATTACCATTCCACGGACATGTCCCTGGTCTACAATGCCACAAACATTTCCCTGGTCAACCATTACCATGCCACAGACATGTCCCTGGTCCACTTATTTCCTGATGAAATCAGTCAATAAGATGGATTCTGTTGTTCCAAGATGCAGATCCATTCCACAGACATTTCTGCAGGTTTTTTTTTTGCAGTGAGAATGTGTAGTGAGGTATTCTGCCAAAAATGTATTTAGGCATATTAAAACACTTCAGTTTAACCCTGATCGCGAGTATCATCCTGTCAATTTACAGATACAATTACAAATACGAGTATGGCCATGTCACTGTACATAGATCTTTCTATTTTCATGTTCTACTGTGTTATTGACTACGTTTGTTTACGTGTAACTCTGTGTTGTTGTTTTTGTCGCACTGCTGTGCTTTATCTTGGCCAGGTCGCAGTTTGTAAATGAGAACTTGTTCCTAACTAGCCTACCTGGTGAAATAAAACAATTAATTAAAAACCACCCATTGTAGCTACTACCGTGTCTTGTTGATGAAGTAGTAGGCTACTGTTTCTTCTCCATATCTGTGGGTCGTATGCCACCCTGTGGTCGATGGTGGAATCATATTTTACTGAGAGCAGAAAACAAGCGTGATGAAACTATTCCTACAACGTCTGGAACGCTACAAAACACCAGAAATAAATGGTGTCTTTCGGTTGGCTGTGTGCACGAATGTGATTTCAGCATTTTGGTACATCGTCTACTTGTGTGTTACCAGACCAACATTTAGACCAAAAATGCAATGTATTTAGAATTTCTACCGTGTTGCTTGATGGGAAAATAGTCGGTCCGTGATATAATATAGTAAAACAAAATGTATTGCTTTTTTCTTCGCCTTGTCCGCAACTGTATTCGTAAACGTCATTAAACCCTGTTCAATATGATGTGGTATTATCAGTAGTAGAAGTGGTAACCGTGAGTCAAACACCTTTGTCCTGGAAGGAGTACTCCTCTACCAACGTGTACAACTCATACTTACCTGGCAAGGGAGACACCGTGATCACGAAGGCGGTAAACCCAGGGCGAGGCTCAGCCATTGCACTCCGGCTGTGCTGACCCCTGCGAATTTCTCAAATGTGGAAATCTCGATTGCATAATTTCTGGTAGTGGGGGACTGCGTTCAAAATAATAATAAATAATAATTAAAAATAATTTAGGGACATATTTATTAATTCGATGTGTTTTAACTCGCTTCGTGTTGAGAAGGACATTTGTCAACATTTGCATGTTCTTATCAGATGAATGGCTATAGAATGTAGGGTCTGTTTATGAGTCAACTAAGGCCTCAGAGATACATTTTGTCTTCTGATAACCCGGATGTGTGTGATATGTTATTGTAGCACTGGTGATTATGCCTGTCATGTCCTGATAATGTCAAGGCAAAGGCCTACTTGTGAATGGATCATTTTGTGCCCTCATGATGTAATCTGGATTGAGGTCTTTCATTTGCTAGAATATTAAATAATTTATAGGAGAGTTTGTAATTTAAGACCACAGTACATGTCAACCATTACAATGCCACAGAAATTTCCCTGGTCAACTATTACCATGAAAACAGACATTTCCCTGGTCAACCATTACCATGACAACAGACATTTCCCTGGTCAACCATTACCATTCCACAGTCATTTCACGGTCAACCATTACCATGACAACAGACATTTCCCTGGTCAACCATTACCATGCCACAGTCATTGCCCTGGTCAACCATTACCTTGACAACAGACATTTCCCTGGTTAAACATTACCATTCCACAGACATTTCCCTGGTCAACCATTACCTTGACAACAGACATTTCCCTGGTCAACCATTACCATTCCACGGACATGTCCCTGGTCTACAATGCCACAAACATTTCCCTGGTCAACCATTACCATGCCACAGACATGTCCCTGGTCCACTTATTTCCTGATGAAATCAGTCAATAAGATGGATTCTGTTGTTCCAAGATGCAGATCCATTCCACAGACATTTCTGCAGGTTTTTTTTTTGCAGTGAGAATGTGTAGTGAGGTATTCTGCCAAAAATGTATTTAGGCATATTAAAACACTTCAGTTTAACCCTGATCGCGAGTATCATCCTGTCAATTTACAGATACAATTACAAATACGAGTATGGCCATGTCACTGTACATAGATCTTTCTATTTTCATGTTCTACTGTGTTATTGACTACGTTTGTTTACGTGTAACTCTGTGTTGTTGTTTTTGTCGCACTGCTGTGCTTTATCTTGGCCAGGTCGCAGTTTGTAAATGAGAACTTGTTCCTAACTAGCCTACCTGGTGAAATAAAACAATTAATTAAAAACCACCCATTGTAGCTACTACCGTGTCTTGTTGATGAAGTAGTAGGCTACTGTTTCTTCTCCATATCTGTGGGTCGTATGCCACCCTGTGGTCGATGGTGGAATCATATTTTACTGAGAGCAGAAAACAAGCGTGATGAAACTATTCCTACAACGTCTGGAACGCTACAAAACACCAGAAATAAATGGTGTCTTTCGGTTGGCTGTGTGCACGAATGTGATTTCAGCATTTTGGTACATCGTCTACTTGTGTGTTACCAGACCAACATTTAGACCAAAAATGCAATGTATTTAGAATTTCTACCGTGTTGCTTGATGGGAAAATAGTCGGTCCGTGATATAATATAGTAAAACAAAATGTATTGCTTTTTTCTTCGCCTTGTCCGCAACTGTATTCGTAAACGTCATTAAACCCTGTTCAATATGATGTGGTATTATCAGTAGTAGAAGTGGTAACCGTGAGTCAAACACCTTTGTCCTGGAAGGAGTACTCCTCTACCAACGTGTACAACTCATACTTACCTGGCAAGGGAGACACCGTGATCACGATGGCGGTTCACCCAGGGCGAGGCTCAGCCATTGCACTCCGGCTGTGCTGACCCCTGCAAATGCATAATTTCTGGTAGTGGGGGACTGCGTTCGCGCTCTCCCCTGATCTTGATGTTAAAAATAATTTAGGGACATATTTATTAATTCGATGTGTTTTAACTCGCTTCGTGTTGAGAAGGACATTTGTCAACATTTGCATGTTCTTATCAGATGAATGGCTATAGAATGTAGGGTCTGTTTATGAGTCAACTAAGGCCACAGAGATACATTTTGTCTTCTGATAACCCGGATGTGTGTGATATGTTATTGTAGCACTGGTGATTATGCCTGTCATGTCCTGATAATGTCAAGGCAAAGGCCTAATTGTGAATGGATCATTTTGTGCCCTCATGATGTAATCTGGATTGAGGTCTTTCATTTGCTAGAATATTAAATAATTTATAGGAGAGTTTGTAATTTAAGACCACAGTACATGTCAACCATTACAATGCCACAGAAATTTCCCTGGTCAACTATTACCATGAAAACAGACATTTCCCTGGTCAACCATTACCATGACAACAGACATTTCCCTGGTCAACCATTACCATGCCACAGTCATGTCCCTGGTCAACCATTACCATGACAACAGACATTTCCCTCGTCAACAATTACCATGACAACAGACATTTCCCTGGTCAACCATTACCATGAAAACAGACATTTCCCTGGTCAACCATTACCATGACAACAGACATTTCCCTGGTCAACCATTACCATTCCACAGTCATTTCACGGTCAACCATTACCATGACAACAGACATTTCCCTGGTCAACCATTACCATGCCACAGTCATTGCCCTGGTCAACCATTACCTTGACAACAGACATTTCCCTGGTTAAACATTACCATTCCACAGACATTTCCCTGGTCAACCATTACCTTGACAACAGACATTTCCCTGGTCAACCATTACCATTCCACGGACATGTCCCTGGTCTACAATGCCACAAACATTTCCCTGGTCAACCATTACCATGCCACAGACATGTCCCTGGTCCACTTATTTCCTGATGAAATCAGTCAATAAGATGGATTCTGTTGTTCCAAGATGCAGATCCATTCCACAGACATTTCTGCAGGTTTTTTTTTTGCAGTGAGAATGTGTAGTGAGGTATTCTGCCAAAAATGTATTTAGGCATATTAAAACACTTCAGTTTAACCCTGATCGCGAGTATCATCCTGTCAATTTACAGATACAATTACAAATACGAGTATGGCCATGTCACTGTACATAGATCTTTCTATTTTCATGTTCTACTGTGTTATTGACTACGTTTGTTTACGTGTAACTCTGTGTTGTTGTTTTTGTCGCACTGCTGTGCTTTATCTTGGCCAGGTCGCAGTTTGTAAATGAGAACTTGTTCCTAACTAGCCTACCTGGTGAAATAAAACAATTAATTAAAAACCACCCATTGTAGCTACTACCGTGTCTTGTTGATGAAGTAGTAGGCTACTGTTTCTCCTCCATATCTGTGGGTCGTATGCCACCCTGTGGTCGATGGTGGAATCATATTTTACTGAGAGCAGAAAACAAGCGTGATGAAACTATTCCTACAACGTCTGGAACGCTACAAAACACCAGAAATAAATGGTGTCTTTCGGTTGGCTGTGTGCACGAATGTGATTTCAGCATTTTGGTACATCGCCTACTTGTGTGTTACCAGACCAACATTTAGACCAAAAATGCAATGTATTTAGAATTTCTACCGTGTTGCTTGATGGGAAAATAGTCGGTCCGTGATATAATATAGTAAAACAAAATGTATTGCTTTTTTCTTCGCCTTGTCCGCAACTGTATTCGTAAACGTCATTAAACCCTGTTCAATATGATGTGGTATTATCAGTAGTAGAAGTGGTAACCGTGAGTCAAACACCTTTGTCCTGGAAGGAGTACTCCTCTACCAACGTGTACAACTCATACTTACCTGGCAAGGGAGACACCGTGATCACGAAGGCGGTTCACCCAGGGCGAGGCTCAGCCATTGCACTCCGGCTGTGCTGACCCCTGCGAATTTCTCAAATGTGGAAATCTCGATTGCATAATTTCTGGTAGTGGGGGACTGCGTTCAAAATAATAATAAATAATAATTAAAAATAATTTAGGGACATATTTATTAATTCGATGTGTTTTAACTCGCTTCGTGTTGAGAAGGACATTTGTCAACATTTGCATGTTCTTATCAGATGAATGGCTATAGAATGTAGGGTCTGTTTATGAGTCAACTAAGGCCTCAGAGATACATTTTGTCTTCTGATAACCCGGATGTGTGTGATATGTTATTGTAGCACTGGTGATTATGCCTGTCATGTCCTGATAATGTCAAGGCAAAGGCCTACTTGTGAATGGATCATTTTGTGCCCTCATGATGTAATCTGGATTGAGGTCTTTCATTTGCTAGAATATTAAATAATTTATAGGAGAGTTTGTAATTTAAGACCACAGTACATGTCAACCATTACAATGCCACAGAAATTTCCCTGGTCAACTATTACCATGAAAACAGACATTTCCCTGGTCAACCATTACCATGACAACAGACATTTCCCTGGTCAACCATTACCATTCCACAGTCATTTCACGGTCAACCATTACCATGACAACAGACATTTCCCTGGTCAACCATTACCATGCCACAGTCATTGCCCTGGTCAACCATTACCTTGACAACAGACATTTCCCTGGTTAAACATTACCATTCCACAGACATTTCCCTGGTCAACCATTACCTTGACAACAGACATTTCCCTGGTCAACCATTACCATTCCACGGACATGTCCCTGGTCTACAATGCCACAAACATTTCCCTGGTCAACCATTACCATGCCACAGACATGTCCCTGGTCCACTTATTTCCTGATGAAATCAGTCAATAAGATGGATTCTGTTGTTCCAAGATGCAGATCCATTCCACAGACATTTCTGCAGGTTTTTTTTTTGCAGTGAGAATGTGTAGTGAGGTATTCTGCCAAAAATGTATTTAGGCATATTAAAACACTTCAGTTTAACCCTGATCGCGAGTATCATCCTGTCAATTTACAGATACAATTACAAATACGAGTATGGCCATGTCACTGTACATAGATCTTTCTATTTTCATGTTCTACTGTGTTATTGACTACGTTTGTTTACGTGTAACTCTGTGTTGTTGTTTTTGTCGCACTGCTGTGCTTTATCTTGGCCAGGTCGCAGTTTGTAAATGAGAACTTGTTCCTAACTAGCCTACCTGGTGAAATAAAACAATTAATTAAAAACCACCCATTGTAGCTACTACCGTGTCTTGTTGATGAAGTAGTAGGCTACTGTTTCTCCTCCATATCTGTGGGTCGTATGCCACCCTGTGGTCGATGGTGGAATCATATTTTACTGAGAGCAGAAAACAAGCGTGATGAAACTATTCCTACAACGTCTGGAACGCTACAAAACACCAGAAATAAATGGTGTCTTTCGGTTGGCTGTGTGCACGAATGTGATTTCAGCATTTTGGTACATCGCCTACTTGTGTGTTACCAGACCAACATTTAGACCAAAAATGCAATGTATTTAGAATTTCTACCGTGTTGCTTGATGGGAAAATAGTCGGTCCGTGATATAATATAGTAAAACAAAATGTATTGCTTTTTTCTTCGCCTTGTCCGCAACTGTATTCGTAAACGTCATTAAACCCTGTTCAATATGATGTGGTATTATCAGTAGTAGAAGTGGTAACCGTGAGTCAAACACCTTTGTCCTGGAAGGAGTACTCCTCTACCAACGTGTACAACTCATACTTACCTGGCAAGGGAGACACCGTGATCACGAAGGTGGTTCACCCAGGGCGAGGCTCAGCCATTGCACTCCGGCTGTGCTGACCCCTGCGAATTTCTCAAATGTGGAAATCTCGATTGCATAATTTCTGGTAGTGGGGGACTGCGTTCGCGCTCTCCCCTGATCTTGATGTTAAAAATAATTTAGGGACATATTTATTAATTCGATGTGTTTTAACTCGCTTCGTGTTGAGAAGGACGTTTGTCAACATTTGCATGTTCTTATCAGATGAATGGCTATAGAATGTAGGGTCTGTTTATGAGTCAACTAAGGCCTCAGAGATACATTTTGTCTTCTGATAACCCGGATGTGTGTGATATGTTATTGTAGCACTGGTGATTATGCCTGTCATGTCCTGATAATGTCAAGGCAAAGGCCTACTTGTGAATGGATCATTTTGTGCCCTCATGATGTAATCTGGATTGAGGTCTTTCATTTGCTAGAATATTAAATAATTTATAGGAGAGTTTGTAATTTAAGACCACAGTACATGTCAACCATTACAATGCCACAGAAATTTCCCTGGTCAACTATTACCATGAAAACAGACATTTCCCTGGTCAACCATTACCATGACAACAGACATTTCCCTGGTCAACCATTACCATGCCACAGTCATGTCCCTGGTCAAACATTACCATGACAACAGACATTTCCCTCGTCAACTATTACCATGACAACAGACATTTCCCTGGTCAACCATTACCATGAAAACAGACATTTCCCTGGTCAACCATTACCATGACAACAGACATTTCCCTGGTCAACCATTACCATTCCACAGTCATTTCACGGTCAACCATTACCATGACAACAGACATTTCCCTGGTCAACCATTACCATGCCACAGTCATTGCCCTGGTCAACCATTACCATTCCACGGACATGTCCCTGGTCTACAATGCCACAAACATTTCCCTGGTCAACCATTACCATGCCACAGACATGTCCCTGGTCCACTTATTTCCTGATGAAATCAGTCAATAAGATGGATTCTGTTGTTCCAAGATGCAGATCCATTCCACAGACATTTCTGCAGGTTTTTTTTTTGCAGTGAGAATGTGTAGTGAGGTATTCTGCCAAAAATGTATTTAGGCATATTAAAACACTTCAGTTTAACCCTGATCGCGAGTATCATCCTGTCAATTTACAGATACAATTACAAATACGAGTATGGCCATGTCACTGTACATAGATCTTTCTATTTTCATGTTCTACTGTGTTATTGACTACGTTTGTTTACGTGTAACTCTGTGTTGTTGTTTTTGTCGCACTGCTGTGCTTTATCTTGGCCAGGTCGCAGTTTGTAAATGAGAACTTGTTCCTAACTAGCCTACCTGGTGAAATAAAACAATTAATTAAAAACCACCCATTGTAGCTACTACCGTGTCTTGTTGATGAAGTAGTAGGCTACTGTTTCTCCTCCATATCTGTGGGTCGTATGCCACCCTGTGGTCGATGGTGGAATCATATTTTACTGAGAGCAGAAAACAAGCGTGATGAAACTATTCCTACAACGTCTGGAACGCTACAAAACACCAGAAATAAATGGTGTCTTTCGGTTGGCTGTGTGCACGAATGTGATTTCAGCATTTTGGTACATCGCCTACTTGTGTGTTACCAGACCAACATTTAGACCAAAAATGCAATGTATTTAGAATTTCTACCGTGTTGCTTGATGGGAAAATAGTCGGTCCGTGATATAATATAGTAAAACAAAATGTATTGCTTTTTTCTTCGCCTTGTCCGCAACTGTATTCGTAAACGTCATTAAACCCTGTTCAATATGATGTGGTATTATCAGTAGTAGAAGTGGTAACCGTGAGTCAAACACCTTTGTCCTGGAAGGAGTACTCCTCTACCAACGTGTACAACTCATACTTACCTGGCAAGGGAGACACCGTGATCACGAAGGCGGTTCACCCAGGGCGAGGCTCAGCCATTGCACTCCGGCTGTGCTGACCCCTGCGAATTTCTCAAATGTGGAAATCTCGATTGCATAATTTCTGGTAGTGGGGGACTGCGTTCAAAATAATAATAAATAATAATTAAAAATAATTTAGGGACATATTTATTAATTCGATGTGTTTTAACTCGCTTCGTGTTGAGAAGGACATTTGTCAACATTTGCATGTTCTTATCAGATGAATGGCTATAGAATGTAGGGTCTGTTTATGAGTCAACTAAGGCCTCAGAGATACATTTTGTCTTCTGATAACCCGGATGTGTGTGATATGTTATTGTAGCACTGGTGATTATGCCTGTCATGTCCTGATAATGTCAAGGCAAAGGCCTACTTGTGAATGGATCATTTTGTGCCCTCATGATGTAATCTGGATTGAGGTCTTTCATTTGCTAGAATATTAAATAATTTATAGGAGAGTTTGTAATTTAAGACCACAGTACATGTCAACCATTACAATGCCACAGAAATTTCCCTGGTCAACTATTACCATGAAAACAGACATTTCCCTGGTCAACCATTACCATGACAACAGACATTTCCCTGGTCAACCATTACCATTCCACAGTCATTTCACGGTCAACCATTACCATGACAACAGACATTTCCCTGGTCAACCATTACCATGCCACAGTCATTGCCCTGGTCAACCATTACCTTGACAACAGACATTTCCCTGGTTAAACATTACCATTCCACAGACATTTCCCTGGTCAACCATTACCTTGACAACAGACATTTCCCTGGTCAACCATTACCATTCCACGGACATGTCCCTGGTCTACAATGCCACAAACATTTCCCTGGTCAACCATTACCATGCCACAGACATGTCCCTGGTCCACTTATTTCCTGATGAAATCAGTCAATAAGATGGATTCTGTTGTTCCAAGATGCAGATCCATTCCACAGACATTTCTGCAGGTTTTTTTTTTGCAGTGAGAATGTGTAGTGAGGTATTCTGCCAAAAATGTATTTAGGCATATTAAAACACTTCAGTTTAACCCTGATCGCGAGTATCATCCTGTCAATTTACAGATACAATTACAAATACGAGTATGGCCATGTCACTGTACATAGATCTTTCTATTTTCATGTTCTACTGTGTTATTGACTACGTTTGTTTACGTGTAACTCTGTGTTGTTGTTTTTGTCGCACTGCTGTGCTTTATCTTGGCCAGGTCGCAGTTTGTAAATGAGAACTTGTTCCTAACTAGCCTACCTGGTGAAATAAAACAATTAATTAAAAACCACCCATTGTAGCTACTACCGTGTCTTGTTGATGAAGTAGTAGGCTACTGTTTCTCCTCCATATCTGTGGGTCGTATGCCACCCTGTGGTCGATGGTGGAATCATATTTTACTGAGAGCAGAAAACAAGCGTGATGAAACTATTCCTACAACGTCTGGAACGCTACAAAACACCAGAAATAAATGGTGTCTTTCGGTTGGCTGTGTGCACGAATGTGATTTCAGCATTTTGGTACATCGCCTACTTGTGTGTTACCAGACCAACATTTAGACCAAAAATGCAATGTATTTAGAATTTCTACCGTGTTGCTTGATGGGAAAATAGTCGGTCCGTGATATAATATAGTAAAACAAAATGTATTGCTTTTTTCTTCGCCTTGTCCGCAACTGTATTCGTAAACGTCATTAAACCCTGTTCAATATGATGTGGTATTATCAGTAGTAGAAGTGGTAACCGTGAGTCAAACACCTTTGTCCTGGAAGGAGTACTCCTCTACCAACGTGTACAACTCATACTTACCTGGCAAGGGAGACACCGTGATCACGAAGGTGGTTCACCCAGGGCGAGGCTCAGCCATTGCACTCCGGCTGTGCTGACCCCTGCGAATTTCTCAAATGTGGAAATCTCGATTGCATAATTTCTGGTAGTGGGGGACTGCGTTCGCGCTCTCCCCTGATCTTGATGTTAAAAATAATTTAGGGACATATTTATTAATTCGATGTGTTTTAACTCGCTTCGTGTTGAGAAGGACGTTTGTCAACATTTGCATGTTCTTATCAGATGAATGGCTATAGAATGTAGGGTCTGTTTATGAGTCAACTAAGGCCTCAGAGATACATTTTGTCTTCTGATAACCCGGATGTGTGTGATATGTTATTGTAGCACTGGTGATTATGCCTGTCATGTCCTGATAATGTCAAGGCAAAGGCCTACTTGTGAATGGATCATTTTGTGCCCTCATGATGTAATCTGGATTGAGGTCTTTCATTTGCTAGAATATTAAATAATTTATAGGAGAGTTTGTAATTTAAGACCACAGTACATGTCAACCATTACAATGCCACAGAAATTTCCCTGGTCAACTATTACCATGAAAACAGACATTTCCCTGGTCAACCATTACCATGACAACAGACATTTCCCTGGTCAACCATTACCATGCCACAGTCATGTCCCTGGTCAAACATTACCATGACAACAGACATTTCCCTCGTCAACTATTACCATGACAACAGACATTTCCCTGGTCAACCATTACCATGAAAACAGACATTTCCCTGGTCAACCATTACCATGACAACAGACATTTCCCTGGTCAACCATTACCATTCCACAGTCATTTCACGGTCAACCATTACCATGACAACAGACATTTCCCTGGTCAACCATTACCATGCCACAGTCATTGCCCTGGTCAACCATTACCATTCCACGGACATGTCCCTGGTCTACAATGCCACAAACATTTCCCTGGTCAACCATTACCATGCCACAGACATGTCCCTGGTCCACTTATTTCCTGATGAAATCAGTCAATAAGATGGATTCTGTTGTTCCAAGATGCAGATCCATTCCACAGACATTTCTGCAGGTTTTTTTTTTGCAGTGAGAATGTGTAGTGAGGTATTCTGCCAAAAATGTATTTAGGCATATTAAAACACTTCAGTTTAACCCTGATCGCGAGTATCATCCTGTCAATTTACAGATACAATTACAAATACGAGTATGGCCATGTCACTGTACATAGATCTTTCTATTTTCATGTTCTACTGTGTTATTGACTACGTTTGTTTACGTGTAACTCTGTGTTGTTGTTTTTGTCGCACTGCTGTGCTTTATCTTGGCCAGGTCGCAGTTTGTAAATGAGAACTTGTTCCTAACTAGCCTACCTGGTGAAATAAAACAATTAATTAAAAACCACCCATTGTAGCTACTACCGTGTCTTGTTGATGAAGTAGTAGGCTACTGTTTCTCCTCCATATCTGTGGGTCGTATGCCACCCTGTGGTCGATGGTGGAATCATATTTTACTGAGAGCAGAAAACAAGCGTGATGAAACTATTCCTACAACGTCTGGAACGCTACAAAACACCAGAAATAAATGGTGTCTTTCGGTTGGCTGTGTGCACGAATGTGATTTCAGCATTTTGGTACATCGCCTACTTGTGTGTTACCAGACCAACATTTAGACCAAAAATGCAATGTATTTAGAATTTCTACCGTGTTGCTTGATGGGAAAATAGTCGGTCCGTGATATAATATAGTAAAACAAAATGTATTGCTTTTTTCTTCGCCTTGTCCGCAACTGTATTCGTAAACGTCATTAAACCCTGTTCAATATGATGTGGTATTATCAGTAGTAGAAGTGGTAACCGTGAGTCAAACACCTTTGTCCTGGAAGGAGTACTCCTCTACCAACGTGTACAACTCATACTTACCTGGCAAGGGAGACACCGTGATCACGAAGGCGGTTCACCCAGGGCGAGGCTCAGCCATTGCACTCCGGCTGTGCTGACCCCTGCGAATTTCTCAAATGTGGAAATCTCGATTGCATAATTTCTGGTAGTGGGGGACTGCGTTCAAAATAATAATAAATAATAATTAAAAATAATTTAGGGACATATTTATTAATTCGATGTGTTTTAACTCGCTTCGTGTTGAGAAGGACATTTGTCAACATTTGCATGTTCTTATCAGATGAATGGCTATAGAATGTAGGGTCTGTTTATGAGTCAACTAAGGCCTCAGAGATACATTTTGTCTTCTGATAACCCGGATGTGTGTGATATGTTATTGTAGCACTGGTGATTATGCCTGTCATGTCCTGATAATGTCAAGGCAAAGGCCTACTTGTGAATGGATCATTTTGTGCCCTCATGATGTAATCTGGATTGAGGTCTTTCATTTGCTAGAATATTAAATAATTTATAGGAGAGTTTGTAATTTAAGACCACAGTACATGTCAACCATTACAATGCCACAGAAATTTCCCTGGTCAACTATTACCATGAAAACAGACATTTCCCTGGTCAACCATTACCATGACAACAGACATTTCCCTGGTCAACCATTACCATTCCACAGTCATTTCACGGTCAACCATTACCATGACAACAGACATTTCCCTGGTCAACCATTACCATGCCACAGTCATTGCCCTGGTCAACCATTACCTTGACAACAGACATTTCCCTGGTTAAACATTACCATTCCACAGACATTTCCCTGGTCAACCATTACCTTGACAACAGACATTTCCCTGGTCAACCATTACCATTCCACGGACATGTCCCTGGTCTACAATGCCACAAACATTTCCCTGGTCAACCATTACCATGCCACAGACATGTCCCTGGTCCACTTATTTCCTGATGAAATCAGTCAATAAGATGGATTCTGTTGTTCCAAGATGCAGATCCATTCCACAGACATTTCTGCAGGTTTTTTTTTTGCAGTGAGAATGTGTAGTGAGGTATTCTGCCAAAAATGTATTTAGGCATATTAAAACACTTCAGTTTAACCCTGATCGCGAGTATCATCCTGTCAATTTACAGATACAATTACAAATACGAGTATGGCCATGTCACTGTACATAGATCTTTCTATTTTCATGTTCTACTGTGTTATTGACTACGTTTGTTTACGTGTAACTCTGTGTTGTTGTTTTTGTCGCACTGCTGTGCTTTATCTTGGCCAGGTCGCAGTTTGTAAATGAGAACTTGTTCCTAACTAGCCTACCTGGTGAAATAAAACAATTAATTAAAAACCACCCATTGTAGCTACTACCGTGTCTTGTTGATGAAGTAGTAGGCTACTGTTTCTCCTCCATATCTGTGGGTCGTATGCCACCCTGTGGTCGATGGTGGAATCATATTTTACTGAGAGCAGAAAACAAGCGTGATGAAACTATTCCTACAACGTCTGGAACGCTACAAAACACCAGAAATAAATGGTGTCTTTCGGTTGGCTGTGTGCACGAATGTGATTTCAGCATTTTGGTACATCGCCTACTTGTGTGTTACCAGACCAACATTTAGACCAAAAATGCAATGTATTTAGAATTTCTACCGTGTTGCTTGATGGGAAAATAGTCGGTCCGTGATATAATATAGTAAAACAAAATGTATTGCTTTTTTCTTCGCCTTGTCCGCAACTGTATTCGTAAACGTCATTAAACCCTGTTCAATATGATGTGGTATTATCAGTAGTAGAAGTGGTAACCGTGAGTCAAACACCTTTGTCCTGGAAGGAGTACTCCTCTACCAACGTGTACAACTCATACTTACCTGGCAAGGGAGACACCGTGATCACGAAGGTGGTTCACCCAGGGCGAGGCTCAGCCATTGCACTCCGGCTGTGCTGACCCCTGCGAATTTCTCAAATGTGGAAATCTCGATTGCATAATTTCTGGTAGTGGGGGACTGCGTTCGCGCTCTCCCCTGATCTTGATGTTAAAAATAATTTAGGGACATATTTATTAATTCGATGTGTTTTAACTCGCTTCGTGTTGAGAAGGACGTTTGTCAACATTTGCATGTTCTTATCAGATGAATGGCTATAGAATGTAGGGTCTGTTTATGAGTCAACTAAGGCCTCAGAGATACATTTTGTCTTCTGATAACCCGGATGTGTGTGATATGTTATTGTAGCACTGGTGATTATGCCTGTCATGTCCTGATAATGTCAAGGCAAAGGCCTACTTGTGAATGGATCATTTTGTGCCCTCATGATGTAATCTGGATTGAGGTCTTTCATTTGCTAGAATATTAAATAATTTATAGGAGAGTTTGTAATTTAAGACCACAGTACATGTCAACCATTACAATGCCACAGAAATTTCCCTGGTCAACTATTACCATGAAAACAGACATTTCCCTGGTCAACCATTACCATGACAACAGACATTTCCCTGGTCAACCATTACCATGCCACAGTCATGTCCCTGGTCAAACATTACCATGACAACAGACATTTCCCTCGTCAACTATTACCATGACAACAGACATTTCCCTGGTCAACCATTACCATGAAAACAGACATTTCCCTGGTCAACCATTACCATGACAACAGACATTTCCCTGGTCAACCATTACCATTCCACAGTCATTTCACGGTCAACCATTACCATGACAACAGACATTTCCCTGGTCAACCATTACCATGCCACAGTCATTGCCCTGGTCAACCATTACCATTCCACGGACATGTCCCTGGTCTACAATGCCACAAACATTTCCCTGGTCAACCATTACCATGCCACAGACATGTCCCTGGTCCACTTATTTCCTGATGAAATCAGTCAATAAGATGGATTCTGTTGTTCCAAGATGCAGATCCATTCCACAGACATTTCTGCAGGTTTTTTTTTTGCAGTGAGAATGTGTAGTGAGGTATTCTGCCAAAAATGTATTTAGGCATATTAAAACACTTCAGTTTAACCCTGATCGCGAGTATCATCCTGTCAATTTACAGATACAATTACAAATACGAGTATGGCCATGTCACTGTACATAGATCTTTCTATTTTCATGTTCTACTGTGTTATTGACTACGTTTGTTTACGTGTAACTCTGTGTTGTTGTTTTTGTCGCACTGCTGTGCTTTATCTTGGCCAGGTCGCAGTTTGTAAATGAGAACTTGTTCCTAACTAGCCTACCTGGTGAAATAAAACAATTAATTAAAAACCACCCATTGTAGCTACTACCGTGTCTTGTTGATGAAGTAGTAGGCTACTGTTTCTCCTCCATATCTGTGGGTCGTATGCCACCCTGTGGTCGATGGTGGAATCATATTTTACTGAGAGCAGAAAACAAGCGTGATGAAACTATTCCTACAACGTCTGGAACGCTACAAAACACCAGAAATAAATGGTGTCTTTCGGTTGGCTGTGTGCACGAATGTGATTTCAGCATTTTGGTACATCGCCTACTTGTGTGTTACCAGACCAACATTTAGACCAAAAATGCAATGTATTTAGAATTTCTACCGTGTTGCTTGATGGGAAAATAGTCGGTCCGTGATATAATATAGTAAAACAAAATGTATTGCTTTTTTCTTCGCCTTGTCCGCAACTGTATTCGTAAACGTCATTAAACCCTGTTCAATATGATGTGGTATTATCAGTAGTAGAAGTGGTAACCGTGAGTCAAACACCTTTGTCCTGGAAGGAGTACTCCTCTACCAACGTGTACAACTCATACTTACCTGGCAAAGGAGACACCGTGATCACGAAGGCGGTTCACCCAGGGCAAGGCTCAGCCATTGCACTCTGACTGTGCTGACCCCTGCGAATTTCTCAAATGTGGAAATCTCGATTGCATAATTTCTGGTAGTGGGGGACTGCGTTCGCGCTCTCCCCTGATCTTGATGTTAAAAATAATTTAGGGACATATTTATTAATTCGATGTGTTTTAACTCGCTTCGTGTTGAGAAGGACATTTGTCAACATTTGCATGTTCTTATCAGATGAATGGCTATAGAATGTAGGGTCTGTTTATGAGTCAACTAAGGCCTCAGAGATACATTTTGTCTTCTGATAACCCGGATGTGTGTGATATGTTATTGTAGCACTGGTGATTATGCCTGTCATGTCCTGATAATGTCAAGGCAAAGGCCTACTTGTGAATGGATCATTTTGTGCCCTCATGATGTAATCTGGATTGAGGTCTTTCATTTGCTAGAATATTAAATAATTTATAGGAGAGTTTGTAATTTAAGACCACAGTACATGTCAACCATTACAATGCCACAGAAATTTCCCTGGTCAACTATTACCATGAAAACAGACATTTCCCTGGTCAACCATTACCATGACAACAGACATTTCCCTGGTCAACCATTACCATGCCACAGTCATGTCCCTGGTCAAACATTACCATGACAACAGACATTTCCCTCGTCAACTATTACCATGACAACAGACATTTCCCTGGTCAACCATTACCATGAAAACAGACATTTCCCTGGTCAACCATTACCATGACAACAGACATTTCCCTGGTCAACCATTACCATTCCACAGTCATTTCACGGTCAACCATTACCATGACAACAGACATTTCCCTGGTCAACCATTACCATGCCACAGTCATTGCCCTGGTCAACCATTACCTTGACAACAGACATTTCCCTGGTTAAACATTACCATTCCACAGACATTTCCCTGGTCAACCATTACCTTGACAACAGACATTTCCCTGGTCAACCATTACCATGACAACAGACATTTCCCTGGTCAACCATTACCATTCCACAGTCATTTCACGGTCAACCATTACCATGACAACAGACATTTCCCTGGTCAACCATTACCATGCCACAGTCATTGCCCTGGTCAACCATTACCTTGACAACAGACATTTCCCTGGTTAAACATTACCATTCCACAGACATTTCCCTGGTCAACCATTACCTTGACAACAGACATTTCCCTGGTCAACCATTACCATTCCACGGACATGTCCCTGGTCTACAATGCCACAAACATTTCCCTGGTCAACCATTACCATGCCACAGACATGTCCCTGGTCCACTTATTTCCTGATGAAATCAGTCAATAAGATGGATTCTGTTGTTCCAAGATGCAGATCCATTCCACAGACATTTCTGCAGGTTTTTTTTTGCAGTGAGAATGTGTAGTGAGGTATTCTGCCAAAAATGTATTTAGGCATATTAAAACACTTCAGTTTAACCCTGATCGCGAGTATCATCCTGTCAATTTACAGATACAATTACAAATACGAGTATGGCCATGTCACTGTACATAGATCTTTCTATTTTCATGTTCTACTGTGTTATTGACTACGTTTGTTTACGTGTAACTCTGTGTTGTTGTTTTTGTCGCACTGCTGTGCTTTATCTTGGCCAGGTCGCAGTTTGTAAATGAGAACTTGTTCCTAACTAGCCTACCTGGTGAAATAAAACAATTAATTAAAAACCACCCATTGTAGCTACTACCGTGTCTTGTTGATGAAGTAGTAGGCTACTGTTTCTCCTCCATATCTGTGGGTCGTATGCCACCCTGTGGTCGATGGTGGAATCATATTTTACTGAGAGCAGAAAACAAGCGTGATGAAACTATTCCTACAACGTCTGGAACGCTACAAAACACCAGAAATAAATGGTGTCTTTCGGTTGGCTGTGTGCACGAATGTGATTTCAGCATTTTGGTACATCGCCTACTTGTGTGTTACCAGACCAACATTTAGACCAAAAATGCAATGTATTTAGAATTTCTACCGTGTTGCTTGATGGGAAAATAGTCGGTCCGTGATATAATATAGTAAAACAAAATGTATTGCTTTTTTCTTCGCCTTGTCCGCAACTGTATTCGTAAACGTCATTAAACCCTGTTCAATATGATGTGGTATTATCAGTAGTAGAAGTGGTAACCGTGAGTCAAACACCTTTGTCCTGGAAGGAGTACTCCTCTACCAACGTGTACAACTCATACTTACCTGGCAAGGGAGACACCGTGATCACGAAGGCGGTTCACCCAGGGCGAGGCTCAGCCATTGCACTCCGGCTGTGCTGACCCCTGCGAATGTGGAAAGTGGAAATCTCGATTGCATAATTTCTGGTAGTGGGGGACTGCGTTCGCGCTCTCCCCTGATCTTGATGTTAAAAATAATTTAGGGACATATTTATTAATTCGATGTGTTTTAACTCGCTTCGTGTTGAGAAGGACATTTGTCAACATTTGCATGTTCTTATCAGATGAATGGCTATAGAATGTAGGGTCTGTTTATGAGTCAACTAAGGCCTCAGAGATACATTTTGTCTTCTGATAACCCGGATGTGTGTGATATGTTATTGTAGCACTGGTGATTATGCCTGTCATGTCCTGATAATGTCAAGGCAAAGGCCTACTTGTGAATGGATCATTTTGTGCCCTCATGATGTAATCTGGATTGAGGTCTTTCATTTGCTAGAATATTAAATAATTTATAGGAGAGTTTGTAATTTAAGACCACAGTACATGTCAACCATTACAATGCCACAGAAATTTCCCTGGTCAACTATTACCATGAAAACAGACATTTCCCTGGTCAACCATTACCATGACAACAGACATTTCCCTGGTCAACCATTACCATTCCACAGTCATTTCACGGTCAACCATTACCATGACAACAGACATTTCCCTGGTCAACCATTACCATGCCACAGTCATTGCCCTGGTCAACCATTACCTTGACAACAGACATTTCCCTGGTTAAACATTACCATTCCACAGACATTTCCCTGGTCAACCATTACCTTGACAACAGACATTTCCCTGGTCAACCATTACCATTCCACGGACATGTCCCTGGTCTACAATGCCACAAACATTTCCCTGGTCAACCATTACCATGCCACAGACATGTCCCTGGTCCACTTATTTCCTGATGAAATCAGTCAATAAGATGGATTCTGTTGTTCCAAGATGCAGATCCATTCCACAGACATTTCTGCAGGTTTTTTTTTTGCAGTGAGAATGTGTAGTGAGGTATTCTGCCAAAAATGTATTTAGGCATATTAAAACACTTCAGTTTAACCCTGATCGCGAGTATCATCCTGTCAATTTACAGATACAATTACAAATACGAGTATGGCCATGTCACTGTACATAGATCTTTCTATTTTCATGTTCTACTGTGTTATTGACTACGTTTGTTTACGTGTAACTCTGTGTTGTTGTTTTTGTCGCACTGCTGTGCTTTATCTTGGCCAGGTCGCAGTTTGTAAATGAGAACTTGTTCCTAACTAGCCTACCTGGTGAAATAAAACAATTAATTAAAAACCACCCATTGTAGCTACTACCGTGTCTTGTTGATGAAGTAGTAGGCTACTGTTTCTCCTCCATATCTGTGGGTCGTATGCCACCCTGTGGTCGATGGTGGAATCATATTTTACTGAGAGCAGAAAACAAGCGTGATGAAACTATTCCTACAACGTCTGGAACGCTACAAAACACCAGAAATAAATGGTGTCTTTCGGTTGGCTGTGTGCACGAATGTGATTTCAGCATTTTGGTACATCGCCTACTTGTGTGTTACCAGACCAACATTTAGACCAAAAATGCAATGTATTTAGAATTTCTACCGTGTTGCTTGATGGGAAAATAGTCGGTCCGTGATATAATATAGTAAAACAAAATGTATTGCTTTTTTCTTCGCCTTGTCCGCAACTGTATTCGTAAACGTCATTAAACCCTGTTCAATATGATGTGGTATTATCAGTAGTAGAAGTGGTAACCGTGAGTCAAACACCTTTGTCCTGGAAGGAGTACTCCTCTACCAACGTGTACAACTCATACTTACCTGGCAAGGGAGACACCGTGATCACGAAGGCGGTTCACCCAGGGCGAGGCTCAGCCATTGCACTCCGGCTGTGCTGACCCCTGCGAATGTGGAAAGTGGAAATCTCGATTGCATAATTTCTGGTAGTGGGGGACTGCGTTCGCGCTCTCCCCTGATCTTGATGTTAAAAATAATTTAGGGACATATTTATTAATTCGATGTGTTTTAACTCGCTTCGTGTTGAGAAGGACATTTGTCAACATTTGCATGTTCTTATCAGATGAATGGCTATAGAATGTAGGGTCTGTTTATGAGTCAACTAAGGCCTCAGAGATACATTTTGTCTTCTGATAACCCGGATGTGTGTGATATGTTATTGTAGCACTGGTGATTATGCCTGTCATGTCCTGATAATGTCAAGGCAAAGGCCTACTTGTGAATGGATCATTTTGTGCCCTCATGATGTAATCTGGATTGAGGTCTTTCATTTGCTAGAATATTAAATAATTTATAGGAGAGTTTGTAATTTAAGACCACAGTACATGTCAACCATTACAATGCCACAGAAATTTCCCTGGTCAACTATTACCATGAAAACAGACATTTCCCTGGTCAACCATTACCATGACAACAGACATTTCCCTGGTCAACCATTACCATGCCACAGTCATGTCCCTGGTCAACCATTACCATGACAACAGACATTTCCCTCGTCAACTATTACCATGACAACAGACATTTCCCTGGTCAACCATTACCATGAAAACAGACATTTCCCTGGTCAACCATTACCATGACAACAGACATTTCCCTGGTCAACCATTACCATTCCACAGTCATTTCACGGTCAACCATTACCATGACAACAGACATTTCCCTGGTCAACCATTACCATGCCACAGTCATTGCCCTGGTCAACCATTACCATTCCACGGACATGTCCCTGGTCTACAATGCCACAAACATTTCCCTGGTCAACCATTACCATGCCACAGACATGTCCCTGGTCCACTTATTTCCTGATGAAATCAGTCAATAAGATGGATTCTGTTGTTCCAAGATGCAGATCCATTCCACAGACATTTCTGCAGGTTTTTTTTTTGCAGTGAGAATGTGTAGTGAGGTATTCTGCCAAAAATGTATTTAGGCATATTAAAACACTTCAGTTTAACCCTGATCGCGAGTATCATCCTGTCAATTTACAGATACAATTACAAATACGAGTATGGCCATGTCACTGTACATAGATCTTTCTATTTTCATGTTCTACTGTGTTATTGACTACGTTTGTTTACGTGTAACTCTGTGTTGTTGTTTTTGTCGCACTGCTGTGCTTTATCTTGGCCAGGTCGCAGTTTGTAAATGAGAACTTGTTCCTAACTAGCCTACCTGGTGAAATAAAACAATTAATTAAAAACCACCCATTGTAGCTACTACCGTGTCTTGTTGATGAAGTAGTAGGCTACTGTTTCTCCTCCATATCTGTGGGTCGTATGCCACCCTGTGGTCGATGGTGGAATCATATTTTACTGAGAGCAGAAAACAAGCGTGATGAAACTATTCCTACAACGTCTGGAACGCTACAAAACACCAGAAATAAATGGTGTCTTTCGGTTGGCTGTGTGCACGAATGTGATTTCAGCATTTTGGTACATCGCCTACTTGTGTGTTACCAGACCAACATTTAGACCAAAAATGCAATGTATTTAGAATTTCTACCGTGTTGCTTGATGGGAAAATAGTCGGTCCGTGATATAATATAGTAAAACAAAATGTATTGCTTTTTTCTTCGCCTTGTCCGCAACTGTATTCGTAAACGTCATTAAACCCTGTTCAATATGATGTGGTATTATCAGTAGTAGAAGTGGTAACCGTGAGTCAAACACCTTTGTCCTGGAAGGAGTACTCCTCTACCAACGTGTACAACTCATACTTACCTGGCAAGGGAGACACCGTGATCACGAAGGCGGTTCACCCAGGGCAAGGCTCAGCCATTGCACTCTGGCTGTGCTGACCCCTGCGAATTTCTCAAATGTGGAAATCTCGATTGCATAATTTCTGGTAGTGGGGGACTGCGTTCGCGCTCTCCCCTGATCTTGATGTTAAAAATAATTTAGGGACATATTTATTAATTCGATGTGTTTTAACTCGCTTCGTGTTGAGAAGGACATTTGTCAACATTTGCATGTTCTTATCAGATGAATGGCTATAGAATGTAGGGTCTGTTTATGAGTCAACTAAGGCCTCAGAGATACATTTTGTCTTCTGATAACCCGGATGTGTGTGATATGTTATTGTAGCACTGGTGATTATGCCTGTCATGTCCTGATAATGTCAAGGCAAAGGCCTACTTGTGAATGGATCATTTTGTGCCCTCATGATGTAATCTGGATTGAGGTCTTTCATTTGCTAGAATATTAAATAATTTATAGGAGAGTTTGTAATTTAAGACCACAGTACATGTCAACCATTACAATGCCACAGAAATTTCCCTGGTCAACTATTACCATGAAAACAGACATTTCCCTGGTCAACCATTACCATGACAACAGACATTTCCCTGGTCAACCATTACCATGCCACAGTCATGTCCCTGGTCAACCATTACCATGACAACAGACATTTCCCTCGTCAACTATTACCATGACAACAGACATTTCCCTGGTCAACCATTACCATGAAAACAGACATTTCCCTGGTCAACCATTACCATGACAACAGACATTTCCCTGGTCAACCATTACCATTCCACAGTCATTTCACGGTCAACCATTACCATGACAACAGACATTTCCCTGGTCAACCATTACCATGCCACAGTCATTGCCCTGGTCAACCATTACCATTCCACGGACATGTCCCTGGTCTACAATGCCACAAACATTTCCCTGGTCAACCATTACCATGCCACAGACATGTCCCTGGTCCACTTATTTCCTGATGAAATCAGTCAATAAGATGGATTCTGTTGTTCCAAGATGCAGATCCATTCCACAGACATTTCTGCAGGTTTTTTTTTTGCAGTGAGAATGTGTAGTGAGGTATTCTGCCAAAAATGTATTTAGGCATATTAAAACACTTCAGTTTAACCCTGATCGCGAGTATCATCCTGTCAATTTACAGATACAATTACAAATACGAGTATGGCCATGTCACTGTACATAGATCTTTCTATTTTCATGTTCTACTGTGTTATTGACTACGTTTGTTTACGTGTAACTCTGTGTTGTTGTTTTTGTCGCACTGCTGTGCTTTATCTTGGCCAGGTCGCAGTTTGTAAATGAGAACTTGTTCCTAACTAGCCTACCTGGTGAAATAAAACAATTAATTAAAAACCACCCATTGTAGCTACTACCGTGTCTTGTTGATGAAGTAGTAGGCTACTGTTTCTCCTCCATATCTGTGGGTCGTATGCCACCCTGTGGTCGATGGTGGAATCATATTTTACTGAGAGCAGAAAACAAGCGTGATGAAACTATTCCTACAACGTCTGGAACGCTACAAAACACCAGAAATAAATGGTGTCTTTCGGTTGGCTGTGTGCACGAATGTGATTTCAGCATTTTGGTACATCGCCTACTTGTGTGTTACCAGACCAACATTTAGACCAAAAATGCAATGTATTTAGAATTTCTACCGTGTTGCTTGATGGGAAAATAGTCGGTCCGTGATATAATATAGTAAAACAAAATGTATTGCTTTTTTCTTCGCCTTGTCCGCAACTGTATTCGTAAACGTCATTAAACCCTGTTCAATATGATGTGGTATTATCAGTAGTAGAAGTGGTAACCGTGAGTCAAACACCTTTGTCCTGGAAGGAGTACTCCTCTACCAACGTGTACAACTCATACTTACCTGGCAAGGGAGACACCGTGATCACGAAGGCGGTTCACCCAGGGCGAGGCTCAGCCATTGCACTCCGGCTGTGCTGACCCCTGCGAATTTCTCAAATGTGGAAATCTCGATTGCATAATTTCTGGTAGTGGGGGACTGCGTTCGCGCTCTCCCCTGATCTTGATGTTAAAAATAATTTAGGGACATATTTATTAATTCGATGTGTTTTAACTCGCTTCGTGTTGAGAAGGACATTTGTCAACATTTGCATGTTCTTATCAGATGAATGGCTATAGAATGTAGGGTCTGTTTATGAGTCAACTAAGGCCTCAGAGATACATTTTGTCTTCTGATAACCCGGATGTGTGTGATATGTTATTGTAGCACTGGTGATTATGCCTGTCATGTCCTGATAATGTCAAGGCAAAGGCCTACTTGTGAATGGATCATTTTGTGCCCTCATGATGTAATCTGGATTGAGGTCTTTCATTTGCTAGAATATTAAATAATTTATAGGAGAGTTTGTAATTTAAGACCACAGTACATGTCAACCATTACAATGCCACAGAAATTTCCCTGGTCAACTATTACCATGAAAACAGACATTTCCCTGGTCAACCATTACCATGACAACAGACATTTCCCTGGTCAACCATTACCATTCCACAGACATGTCCCTGGTCTACAATGCCACAGACATTTCCCTGGTCAACCATTACCATGCCACAGACATTTCCCTGGTCAACCATTACCATTCCACAGACATGTCCCTGGTCTACAATGCCACAGACATTTCCCTGGTCAACCATTACCATGCCACAGACATGTCCCTGGTCCACTTATTTCCTGATGAAATCAGTCAATAAGATGGATTCTGTTGTTCCAAGATGCAGATCCATTCCACAGACATTTCTGCAGGTTTTTTTTTTGCAGTGAGAATGTGTAGTGAGGTATTCTGCCAAAAATGTATTTAGGCATATTAAAACACTTCAGTTTAACCCTGATCGCGAGTATCATCCTGTCAATTTACAGATACAATTACAAATACGAGTATGGCCATGTCACTGTACATAGATCTTTCTATTTTCATGTTCTACTGTGTTATTGACTACGTTTGTTTACGCGTAACTCTGTGTTGTTGTTTTTGTCGCACTGCTGTGCTTTATCTTGGCCAGGTCGCAGTTTGTAAATGAGAACTTGTTCCCAACTAGCCTACCTGGTGAAATAAAACAATTAATTAAAAACCACCCATTGTAGCTACTACCGTGTCTTGTTGATGAAGTAGTAGGCTACTGTTTCTCCTCCATATCTGTGGGTCGTATGCCACCCTGTGGTCGATGGTGGAATCATATTTTACTGAGAGCAGAAAACAAGCGTGATGAAACTATTCCTACAACGTCTGGAACGCTACAAAACACCAGAAATAAATGGTGTCTTTCGGTTGGCTGTGTGCACGAATGTGATTTCAGCATTTTGGTACATCGCCTACTTGTGTGTTACCAGACCAACATTTAGACCAAAAATGCAATGTATTTAGAATTTCTACCGTGTTGCTTGATGGGAAAATAGTCGGTCCGTGATATAATATAGTAAAACAAAATGTATTGCTTTTTTCTTCGCCTTGTCCGCAACTGTATTCGTAAACGTCATTAAACCCTGTTCAATATGATGTGGTATTATCAGTAGTAGAAGTGGTAACCGTGAGTCAAACACCTTTGTCCTGGAAGGAGTACTCCTCTACCAACGTGTACAACTCATACTTACCTGGCAAGGGAGACACCGTGATCACGAAGGCGGTTCACCCAGGGCGAGGCTCAGCCATTGCACTCCGGCTGTGCTGACCCCTGCGAATTTCTCAAATGTGGAAATCTCGATTGCATAATTTCTGGTAGTGGGGGACTGCGTTCGCGCTCTCCCCTGATCTTGATGTTAAAAATAATTTAGGGACATATTTATTAATTCGATGTGTTTTAACTCGCTTCGTGTTGAGAAGGACATTTGTCAACATTTGCATGTTCTTATCAGATGAATGGCTATAGAATGTAGGGTCTGTTTATGAGTCAACTAAGGCCTCAGAGATACATTTTGTCTTCTGATAACCCGGATGTGTGTGATATGTTATTGTAGCACTGGTGATTATGCCTGTCATGTCCTGATAATGTCAAGGCAAAGGCCTACTTGTGAATGGATCATTTTGTGCCCTCATGATGTAATCTGGATTGAGGTCTTTCATTTGCTAGAATATTAAATAATTTATAGGAGAGTTTGTAATTTAAGACCACAGTACATGTCAACCATTACAATGCCACAGAAATTTCCCTGGTCAACTATTACCATGAAAACAGACATTTCCCTGGTCAACCATTACCATGACAACAGACATTTCCCTGGTCAACCATTACCATGCCACAGTCATGTCCCTGGTCAAACATTACCATGACAACAGACATTTCCCTCGTCAACTATTACCATGACAACAGACATTTCCCTGGTCAACCATTACCATGAAAACAGACATTTCCCTGGTCAACCATTACCATGACAACAGACATTTCCCTGGTCAACCATTACCATTCCACAGTCATTTCACGGTCAACCATTACCATGACAACAGACATTTCCCTGGTCAACCATTACCATGCCACAGTCATTGCCCTGGTCAACCATTACCTTGACAACAGACATTTCCCTGGTTAAACATTACCATTCCACAGACATTTCCCTGGTCAACCATTACCTTGACAACAGACATTTCCCTGGTCAACCATTACCATTCCACGGACATGTCCCTGGTCTACAATGCCACAAACATTTCCCTGGTCAACCATTACCATGCCACAGACATGTCCCTGGTCCACTTATTTCCTGATGAAATCAGTCAATAAGATGGATTCTGTTGTTCCAAGATGCAGATCCATTCCACAGACATTTCTGCAGGTTTTTTTTTTTGCAGTGAGAATGTGTAGTGAGGTATTCTGCCAAAAATGTATTTAGGCATATTAAAACACTTCAGTTTAACCCTGATCGCGAGTATCATCCTGTCAATTTACAGATACAATTACAAATACGAGTATGGCCATGTCACTGTACATAGATCTTTCTATTTTCATGTTCTACTGTGTTATTGACTACGTTTGTTTACGTGTAACTCTGTGTTGTTGTTTTTGTCGCACTGCTGTGCTTTATCTTGGCCAGGTTGCAGTTTGTAAATGAGAACTTGTTCCTAACTAGCCTACCTGGTGAAATAAAACAATTAATTAAAAACCACCCATTGTAGCTACTACCGTGTCTTGTTGATGAAGTAGTAGGCTACTGTTTCTCCTCCATATCTGTGGGTCGTATGCCACCCTGTGGTCGATGGTGGAATCATATTTTACTGAGAGCAGAAAACAAGCGTGATGAAACTATTCCTACAACGTCTGGAACGCTACAAAACACCAGAAATAAATGGTGTCTTTCGGTTGGCTGTGTGCACGAATGTGATTTCAGCATTTTGGTACATCGCCTACTTGTGTGTTACCAGACCAACATTTAGACCAAAAATGCAATGTATTTAGAATTTCTACCGTGTTGCTTGATGGGAAAATAGTCGGTCCGTGATATAATATAGTAAAACAAAATGTATTGCTTTTTTCTTCGCCTTGTCCGCAACTGTATTCGTAAACGTCATTAAACCCTGTTCAATATGATGTGGTATTATCAGTAGTAGAAGTGGTAACCGTGAGTCAAACACCTTTGTCCTGGAAGGAGTACTCCTCTACCAACGTGTACAACTCATACTTACCTGGCAAGGGAGACACCGTGATCACGAAGGCGGTTCACCCAGGGCGAGGCTCAGCCATTGCACTCCGGCTGTGCTGACCCCTGCGAATTTCTCAAATGTGGAAATCTCGATTGCATAATTTCTGGTAGTGGGGGACTGCGTTCGCGCTCTCCCCTGATCTTGATGTTAAAAATAATTTAGGGACATATTTATTAATTCGATGTGTTTTAACTCGCTTCGTGTTGAGAAGTACATTTGTCAACATTTGCATGTTCTTATCAGATGAATGGCTATAGAATGTAGGGTCTGTTTATGAGTCAACTAAGGCCTCAGAGATACATTTTGTCTTCTGATAACCCGGATGTGTGTGATATGTTATTGTAGCACTGGTGATTATGCCTGTCATGTCCTGATAATGTCAAGGCAAAGGCCTACTTGTGAATGGATCATTTTGTGCCCTCATGATGTAATCTGGATTGAGGTCTTTCATTTGCTAGAATATTAAATAATTTATAGGAGAGTTTGTAATTTAAGACCACAGTACATGTCAACCATTACAATGCCACAGAAATTTCCCTGGTCAACTATTACCATGAAAACAGACATTTCCCTGGTCAACCATTACCATGACAACAGACATTTCCCTGGTCAACCATTACCATGCCACAGTCATGTCCCTGGTCAAACATTACCATGACAACAGACATTTCCCTCGTCAACTATTACCATGACAACAGACATTTCCCTGGTCAACCATTACCATGAAAACAGACATTTCCCTGGTCAACCATTACCATGACAACAGACATTTCCCTGGTCAACCATTACCATTCCACAGTCATTTCACGGTCAACCATTACCATGACAACAGACATTTCCCTGGTCAACCATTACCATGCCACAGTCATTGCCCTGGTCAACCATTACCTTGACAACAGACATTTCCCTGGTTAAACATTACCATTCCACAGACATTTCCCTGGTCAACCATTACCTTGACAACAGACATTTCCCTGGTCAACCATTACCATTCCACGGACATGTCCCTGGTCTACAATGCCACAAACATTTCCCTGGTCAACCATTACCATGCCACAGACATGTCCCTGGTCCACTTATTTCCTGATGAAATCAGTCAATAAGATGGATTCTGTTGTTCCAAGATGCAGATCCATTCCACAGACATTTCTGCAGGTTTTTTTTTTGCAGTGAGAATGTGTAGTGAGGTATTCTGCCAAAAATGTATTTAGGCATATTAAAACACTTCAGTTTAACCCTGATCGCGAGTATCATCCTGTCAATTTACAGATACAATTACAAATACGAGTATGGCCATGTCACTGTACATAGATCTTTCTATTTTCATGTTCTACTGTGTTATTGACTACGTTTGTTTACGTGTAACTCTGTGTTGTTGTTTTTGTCGCACTGCTGTGCTTTATCTTGGCCAGGTTGCAGTTTGTAAATGAGAACTTGTTCCTAACTAGCCTACCTGGTGAAATAAAACAATTAATTAAAAACCACCCATTGTAGCTACTACCGTGTCTTGTTGATGAAGTAGTAGGCTACTGTTTCTCCTCCATATCTGTGGGTCGTATGCCACCCTGTGGTCGATGGTGGAATCATATTTTACTGAGAGCAGAAAACAAGCGTGATGAAACTATTCCTACAACGTCTGGAACGCTACAAAACACCAGAAATAAATGGTGTCTTTCGGTTGGCTGTGTGCACGAATGTGATTTCAGCATTTTGGTACATCGCCTACTTGTGTGTTACCAGACCAACATTTAGACCAAAAATGCAATGTATTTAGAATTTCTACCGTGTTGCTTGATGGGAAAATAGTCGGTCCGTGATATAATATAGTAAAACAAAATGTATTGCTTTTTTCTTCGCCTTGTCCGCAACTGTATTCGTAAACGTCATTAAACCCTGTTCAATATGATGTGGTATTATCAGTAGTAGAAGTGGTAACCGTGAGTCAAACACCTTTGTCCTGGAAGGAGTACTCCTCTACCAACGTGTACAACTCATACTTACCTGGCAAGGGAGACACCGTGATCACGAAGGCGGTTCACCCAGGGCGAGGCTCAGCCATTGCACTCCGGCTGTGCTGACCCCTGCGAATTTCTCAAATGTGGAAATCTCGATTGCATAATTTCTGGTAGTGGGGGACTGCGTTCGCGCTCTCCCCTGATCTTGATGTTAAAAATAATTTAGGGACATATTTATTAATTCGATGTGTTTTAACTCGCTTCGTGTTGAGAAGTACATTTGTCAACATTTGCATGTTCTTATCAGATGAATGGCTATAGAATGTAGGGTCTGTTTATGAGTCAACTAAGGCCTCAGAGATACATTTTGTCTTCTGATAACCCGGATGTGTGTGATATGTTATTGTAGCACTGGTGATTATGCCTGTCATGTCCTGATAATGTCAAGGCAAAGGCCTACTTGTGAATGGATCATTTTGTGCCCTCATGATGTAATCTGGATTGAGGTCTTTCATTTGCTAGAATATTAAATAATTTATAGGAGAGTTTGTAATTTAAGACCACAGTACATGTCAACCATTACAATGCCACAGAAATTTCCCTGGTCAACTATTACCATGAAAACAGACATTTCCCTGGTCAACCATTACCATGACAACAGACATTTCCCTGGTCAACCATTACCATGCCACAGTCATGTCCCTGGTCAAACATTACCATGACAACAGACATTTCCCTCGTCAACTATTACCATGACAACAGACATTTCCCTGGTCAACCATTACCATGAAAACAGACATTTCCCTGGTCAACCATTACCATGACAACAGACATTTCCCTCGTCAACTATTACCATGACAACAGACATTTCCCTGGTCAACCATTACCATGAAAACAGACATTTCCCTGGTCAACCATTACCATGACAACAGACATTTCCCTGGTCAACCATTACCATTCCACAGTCATTTCACGGTCAACCATTACCATGACAACAGACATTTCCCTGGTCAACCATTACCATGCCACAGTCATTGCCCTGGTCAACCATTACCTTGACAACAGACATTTCCCTGGTTAAACATTACCATTCCACAGACATTTCCCTGGTCAACCATTACCTTGACAACAGACATTTCCCTGGTCAACCATTACCATTCCACGGACATGTCCCTGGTCTACAATGCCACAAACATTTCCCTGGTCAACCATTACCATGCCACAGACATGTCCCTGGTCCACTTATTTCCTGATGAAATCAGTCAATAAGATGGATTCTGTTGTTCCAAGATGCAGATCCATTCCACAGACATTTCTGCAGGTTTTTTTTTTGCAGTGAGAATGTGTAGTGAGGTATTCTGCCAAAAATGTATTTAGGCATATTAAAACACTTCAGTTTAACCCTGATCGCGAGTATCATCCTGTCAATTTACAGATACAATTACAAATACGAGTATGGCCATGTCACTGTACATAGATCTTTCTATTTTCATGTTCTACTGTGTTATTGACTACGTTTGTTTACGTGTAACTCTGTGTTGTTGTTTTTGTCGCACTGCTGTGCTTTATCTTGGCCAGGTCGCAGTTTGTAAATGAGAACTTGTTCCTAACTAGCCTACCTGGTGAAATAAAACAATTAATTAAAAACCACCCATTGTAGCTACTACCGTGTCTTGTTGATGAAGTAGTAGGCTACTGTTTCTCCTCCATATCTGTGGGTCGTATGCCACCCTGTGGTCGATGGTGGAATCATATTTTACTGAGAGCAGAAAACAAGCGTGATGAAACTATTCCTACAACGTCTGGAACGCTACAAAACACCAGAAATAAATGGTGTCTTTCGGTTGGCTGTGTGCACGAATGTGATTTCAGCATTTTGGTACATCGCCTACTTGTGTGTTACCAGACCAACATTTAGACCAAAAATGCAATGTATTTAGAATTTCTACCGTGTTGCTTGATGGGAAAATAGTCGGTCCGTGATATAATATAGTAAAACAAAATGTATTGCTTTTTTCTTCGCCTTGTCCGCAACTGTATTCGTAAACGTCATTAAACCCTGTTCAATATGATGTGGTATTATCAGTAGTAGAAGTGGTAACCGTGAGTCAAACACCTTTGTCCTGGAAGGAGTACTCCTCTACCAACGTGTACATGCGTTCGCGCTCTCCCCTGATCTTGATGTTAAAAATAATTTAGGGACATATTTATTAATTCGATGTGTTTTAACTCGCTTCGTGTTGAGAAGTACATTTGTCAACATTTGCATGTTCTTATCAGATGAATGGCTATAGAATGTAGGGTCTGTTTATGAGTCAACTAAGGCCTCAGAGATACATTTTGTCTTCTGATAACCCGGATGTGTGTGATATGTTATTGTAGCACTGGTGATTATGCCTGTCATGTCCTGATAATGTCAAGGCAAAGGCCTACTTGTGAATGGATCATTTTGTGCCCTCATGATGTAATCTGGATTGAGGTCTTTCATTTGCTAGAATATTAAATAATTTATAGGAGAGTTTGTAATTTAAGACCACAGTACATGTCAACCATTACAATGCCACAGAAATTTCCCTGGTCAACTATTACCATGAAAACAGACATTTCCCTGGTCAACCATTACCATGACAACAGACATTTCCCTGGTCAACCATTACCATGCCACAGTCATGTCCCTGGTCAAACATTACCATGACAACAGACATTTCCCTCGTCAACTATTACCATGACAACAGACATTTCCCTGGTCAACCATTACCATGAAAACAGACATTTCCCTGGTCAACCATTACCATGACAACAGACATTTCCCTGGTCAACCATTACCATTCCACAGTCATTTCACGGTCAACCATTACCATGACAACAGACATTTCCCTGGTCAACCATTACCATGCCACAGTCATTGCCCTGGTCAACCATTACCTTGACAACAGACATTTCCCTGGTTAAACATTACCATTCCACAGACATTTCCCTGGTCAACCATTACCTTGACAACAGACATTTCCCTGGTCAACCATTACCATTCCACGGACATGTCCCTGGTCTACAATGCCACAAACATTTCCCTGGTCAACCATTACCATGCCACAGACATGTCCCTGGTCCACTTATTTCCTGATGAAATCAGTCAATAAGATGGATTCTGTTGTTCCAAGATGCAGATCCATTCCACAGACATTTCTGCAGGTTTTTTTTTTGCAGTGAGAATGTGTAGTGAGGTATTCTGCCAAAAATGTATTTAGGCATATTAAAACACTTCAGTTTAACCCTGATCGCGAGTATCATCCTGTCAATTTACAGATACAATTACAAATACGAGTATGGCCATGTCACTGTACATAGATCTTTCTATTTTCATGTTCTACTGTGTTATTGACTACGTTTGTTTACGTGTAACTCTGTGTTGTTGTTTTTGTCGCACTGCTGTGCTTTATCTTGGCCAGGTCGCAGTTTGTAAATGAGAACTTGTTCCTAACTAGCCTACCTGGTGAAATAAAACAATTAATTAAAAACCACCCATTGTAGCTACTACCGTGTCTTGTTGATGAAGTAGTAGGCTACTGTTTCTCCTCCATATCTGTGGGTCGTATGCCACCCTGTGGTCGATGGTGGAATCATATTTTACTGAGAGCAGAAAACAAGCGTGATGAAACTATTCCTACAACGTCTGGAACGCTACAAAACACCAGAAATAAATGGTGTCTTTCGGTTGGCTGTGTGCACGAATGTGATTTCAGCATTTTGGTACATCGCCTACTTGTGTGTTACCAGACCAACATTTAGACCAAAAATGCAATGTATTTAGAATTTCTACCGTGTTGCTTGATGGGAAAATAGTCGGTCCGTGATATAATATAGTAAAACAAAATGTATTGCTTTTTTCTTCGCCTTGTCCGCAACTGTATTCGTAAACGTCATTAAACCCTGTTCAATATGATGTGGTATTATCAGTAGTAGAAGTGGTAACCGTGAGTCAAACACCTTTGTCCTGGAAGGAGTACTCCTCTACCAACGTGTACAACTCATACTTACCTGGCAAGGGAGACACCGTGATCACGAAGACGGTTCACCCGGGGCGAGGCTCAGCCATTGCACTCCGGCTGTGCTGACCCCTGCGAATTTCTCAAATGTGGAAATCTCGATTGCATAATTTCTGGTAGTGGGGGACTGCGTTCGCGCTCTCCCCTGATCTTGATGTTAAAAATAATTTAGGCACATATTTATTAATTCGATGTGTTTTAACTCGCTCTTCTATTGAGTTTCGTGTTGAGAAGGACATTTGTCAACATTTGCATCTTCTTATCAGATGAATGGCTATAGAATGTAGGGTCTGTTTATGAGTCAACTAAGGCCTCAGAGATACATTTTGTCTTCTGATAACCCGGATGTGTGTGATATGTTATTGTAGCACTGGTGATTATGCCTGTCATGTCCTGATAATGTCAAGGCAAAGGCCTACTTGTGAATGGATCATTTTGTGCCCTCATGATGTAATCTGGATTGAGGTCTTTCATTTGCTAGAATATTAAATAATTTATAGGAGAGTTTGTAATTTAAGACCACAGTACATGTCAACCATTACAATGCCACAGAAATTTCCCTGGTCAACTATTACCATGAAAACAGACATTTCCCTGGTCAACCATTACCATGACAACAGACATTTCCCTGGTCAACCATTACCATGCCACAGTCATGTCCCTGGTCAAACATTACCATGACAACAGACATTTCCCTCGTCAACTATTACCATGACAACAGACATTTCCCTGGTCAACCATTACCATGAAAACAGACATTTCCCTGGTCAACCATTACCATGACAACAGACATTTCCCTGGTCAACCATTACCATTCCACAGTCATTTCACGGTCAACCATTACCATGACAACAGACATTTCCCTGGTCAACCATTACCATGCCACAGTCATTGCCCTGGTCAACCATTACCTTGACAACAGACATTTCCCTGGTTAAACATTACCATTCCACAGACATTTCCCTGGTCAACCATTACCTTGACAACAGACATTTCCCTGGTCAACCATTACCATTCCACGGACATGTCCCTGGTCTACAATGCCACAAACATTTCCCTGGTCAACCATTACCATGCCACAGACATGTCCCTGGTCCACTTATTTCCTGATGAAATCAGTCAATAAGATGGATTCTGTTGTTCCAAGATGCAGATCCATTCCACAGACATTTCTGCAGTTTTATTTTTTTTGCAGTGAGAATGTGTAGTGAGGTATTCTGCCAAAAATGTATTTAGGCATATTAAAACACTTCAGTTTAACCCTGATCGCGAGTATCATCCTGTCAATTTACAGATACAATTACAAATACGAGTATGGCCATGTCACTGTACATAGATCTTTCTATTTTCATGTTCTACTGTGTTATTGACTACGTTTGTTTACGTGTAACTCTGTGTTGTTGTTTTTGTCGCACTGCTGTGCTTTATCTTGGCCAGGTCGCAGTTTGTAAATGAGAACTTGTTCCCAACTAGCCTACCTGGTGAAATAAAACAATTAATTAAAAACCACCCATTGTAGCTACTACCGTGTCTTGTTGATGAAGTAGTAGGCTACTGTTTCTCCTCCATATCTGTGGGTCGTATGCCACCCTGTGGTCGATGGTGGAATCATATTTTACTGAGAGCAGAAAACAAGCGTGATGAAACTATTCCTACAACGTCTGGAACGCTACAAAACACCAGAAATAAATGGTGTCTTTCGGTTGGCTGTGTGCACGAATGTGATTTCAGCATTTTGGTACATCGCCTACTTGTGTGTTACCAGACCAACATTTAGACCAAAAATGCAATGTATTTAGAATTTCTACCGTGTTGCTTGATGGGAAAATAGTCGGTCCGTGATATAATATAGTAAAACAAAATGTATTGCTTTTTTCTTCGCCTTGTCCGCAACTGTATTCGTAAACGTCATTAAACCCTGTTCAATATGATGTGGTATTATCAGTAGTAGAAGTGGTAACCGTGAGTCAAACACCTTTGTCCTGGAAGGAGTACTCCTCTACCAACGTGTACAACTCATACTTACCTGGCAAGGGAGACACCGTGATCACGAAGGCGGTTCACCCAGGGCGAGGCTCAGCCATTGCACTCCGGCTGTGCTGACCCCTGCGAATTTCTCAAATGTGGAAATCTCGATTGCATAATTTCTGGTAGTGGGGGACTGCGTTCGCGCTCTCCCCTGATCTTGATGTTAAAAATAATTTAGGGACATATTTATTAATTCGATGTGTTTTAACTTGTCAACATTTGCATGTTCTTATCAGATGAATGGCTATAGAATGTAGGGTCTGTTTATGAGTCAACTAAGGCCTCAGAGATACATTTTGTCTTCTGATAACCCGGATGTGTGTGATATGTTATTGTAGCACTGGTGATTATGCCTGTCATGTCCTGATAATGTCAAGGCAAAGGCCTACTTGTGAATGGATCATTTTGTGCCCTCATGATGTAATCTGGATTGAGGTCTTTCATTTGCTAGAATATTAAATAATTTATAGGAGAGTTTGTAATTTAAGACCACAGTACATGTCAACCATTACAATGCCACAGAAATTTCCCTGGTCAACTATTACCATGAAAACAGACATTTCCCTGGTCAACCATTACCATGACAACAGACATTTCCCTGGTCAACCATTACCATGCCACAGTCATGTCCCTGGTCAAACATTACCATGACAACAGACATTTCCCTCGTCAACTATTACCATGACAACAGACATTTCCCTGGTCAACCATTACCATGAAAACAGACATTTCCCTGGTCAACCATTACCATGACAACAGACATTTCCCTGGTCAACCATTACCATTCCACAGTCATTTCACGGTCAACCATTACCATGACAACAGACATTTCCCTGGTCAACCATTACCATGCCACAGTCATTGCCCTGGTCAACCATTACCTTGACAACAGACATTTCCCTGGTTAAACATTACCATTCCACAGACATTTCCCTGGTCAACCATTACCTTGACAACAGACATTTCCCTGGTCAACCATTACCATTCCACGGACATGTCCCTGGTCTACAATGCCACAAACATTTCCCTGGTCAACCATTACCATGCCACAGACATGTCCCTGGTCCACTTATTTCCTGATGAAATCAGTCAATAAGATGGATTCTGTTGTTCCAAGATGCAGATCCATTCCACAGACATTTCTGCAGTTTTATTTTTTTTGCAGTGAGAATGTGTAGTGAGGTATTCTGCCAAAAATGTATTTAGGCATATTAAAACACTTCAGTTTAACCCTGATCGCGAGTATCATCCTGTCAATTTACAGATACAATTACAAATACGAGTATGGCCATGTCACTGTACATAGATCTTTCTATTTTCATGTTCTACTGTGTTATTGACTACGTTTGTTTACGTGTAACTCTGTGTTGTTGTTTTTGTCGCACTGCTGTGCTTTATCTTGGCCAGGTCGCAGTTTGTAAATGAGAACTTGTTCCCAACTAGCCTACCTGGTGAAATAAAACAATTAATTAAAAACCACCCATTGTAGCTACTACCGTGTCTTGTTGATGAAGTAGTAGGCTACTGTTTCTCCTCCATATCTGTGGGTCGTATGCCACCCTGTGGTCGATGGTGGAATCATATTTTACTGAGAGCAGAAAACAAGCGTGATGAAACTATTCCTACAACGTCTGGAACGCTACAAAACACCAGAAATAAATGGTGTCTTTCGGTTGGCTGTGTGCACGAATGTGATTTCAGCATTTTGGTACATCGCCTACTTGTGTGTTACCAGACCAACATTTAGACCAAAAATGCAATGTATTTAGAATTTCTACCGTGTTGCTTGATGGGAAAATAGTCGGTCCGTGATATAATATAGTAAAACAAAATGTATTGCTTTTTTCTTCGCCTTGTCCGCAACTGTATTCGTAAACGTCATTAAACCCTGTTCAATATGATGTGGTATTATCAGTAGTAGAAGTGGTAACCGTGAGTCAAACACCTTTGTCCTGGAAGGAGTACTCCTCTACCAACGTGTACAACTCATACTTACCTGGCAAGGGAGACACCGTGATCACGAAGGCGGTTCACCCAGGGCGAGGCTCAGCCATTGCACTCCGGCTGTGCTGACCCCTGCGAATTTCTCAAATGTGGAAATCTCGATTGCATAATTTCTGGTAGTGGGGGACTGCGTTCGCGCTCTCCCCTGATCTTGATGTTAAAAATAATTTAGGGACATATTTATTAATTCGATGTGTTTTAACTTGTCAACATTTGCATGTTCTTATCAGATGAATGGCTATAGAATGTAGGGTCTGTTTATGAGTCAACTAAGGCCTCAGAGATACATTTTGTCTTCTGATAACCCGGATGTGTGTGATATGTTATTGTAGCACTGGTGATTATGCCTGTCATGTCCTGATAATGTCAAGGCAAAGGCCTACTTGTGAATGGATCATTTTGTGCCCTCATGATGTAATCTGGATTGAGGTCTTTCATTTGCTAGAATATTAAATAATTTATAGGAGAGTTTGTAATTTAAGACCACAGTACATGTCAACCATTACAATGCCACAGAAATTTCCCTGGTCAACTATTACCATGAAAACAGACATTTCCCTGGTCAACCATTACCATGACAACAGACATTTCCCTGGTCAACCATTACCATGCCACAGTCATGTCCCTGGTCAAACATTACCATGACAACAGACATTTCCCTCGTCAACTATTACCATGACAACAGACATTTCCCTGGTCAACCATTACCATGAAAACAGACATTTCCCTGGTCAACCATTACCATGACAACAGACATTTCCCTGGTCAACCATTACCATTCCACAGTCATTTCACGGTCAACCATTACCATGACAACAGACATTTCCCTGGTCAACCATTACCATGCCACAGTCATTGCCCTGGTCAACCATTACCTTGACAACAGACATTTCCCTGGTTAAACATTACCATTCCACAGACATTTCCCTGGTCAACCATTACCTTGACAACAGACATTTCCCTGGTCAACCATTACCATTCCACGGACATGTCCCTGGTCTACAATGCCACAAACATTTCCCTGGTCAACCATTACCATGCCACAGACATGTCCCTGGTCCACTTATTTCCTGATGAAATCAGTCAATAAGATGGATTCTGTTGTTCCAAGATGCAGATCCATTCCACAGACATTTCTGCAGTTTTATTTTTTTTGCAGTGAGAATGTGTAGTGAGGTATTCTGCCAAAAATGTATTTAGGCATATTAAAACACTTCAGTTTAACCCTGATCGCGAGTATCATCCTGTCAATTTACAGATACAATTACAAATACGAGTATGGCCATGTCACTGTACATAGATCTTTCTATTTTCATGTTCTACTGTGTTATTGACTACGTTTGTTTACGTGTAACTCTGTGTTGTTGTTTTTGTCGCACTGCTGTGCTTTATCTTGGCCAGGTCGCAGTTTGTAAATGAGAACTTGTTCCCAACTAGCCTACCTGGTGAAATAAAACAATTAATTAAAAACCACCCATTGTAGCTACTACCGTGTCTTGTTGATGAAGTAGTAGGCTACTGTTTCTCCTCCATATCTGTGGGTCGTATGCCACCCTGTGGTCGATGGTGGAATCATATTTTACTGAGAGCAGAAAACAAGCGTGATGAAACTATTCCTACAACGTCTGGAACGCTACAAAACACCAGAAATAAATGGTGTCTTTCGGTTGGCTGTGTGCACGAATGTGATTTCAGCATTTTGGTACATCGCCTACTTGTGTGTTACCAGACCAACATTTAGACCAAAAATGCAATGTATTTAGAATTTCTACCGTGTTGCTTGATGGGAAAATAGTCGGTCCGTGATATAATATAGTAAAACAAAATGTATTGCTTTTTTCTTCGCCTTGTCCGCAACTGTATTCGTAAACGTCATTAAACCCTGTTCAATATGATGTGGTATTATCAGTAGTAGAAGTGGTAACCGTGAGTCAAACACCTTTGTCCTGGAAGGAGTACTCCTCTACCAACGTGTACAACTCATACTTACCTGGCAAGGGAGACACCGTGATCACGAAGGCGGTTCACCCAGGGCGAGGCTCAGCCATTGCACTCCGGCTGTGCTGACCCCTGCGAATTTCTCAAATGTGGAAATCTCGATTGCATAATTTCTGGTAGTGGGGACTGCGTTCGCGCTCTCCCCTGATCTTGATGTTAAAAATAATTTAGGGACATATTTATTAATTCGATGTGTTTTAACTTGTCAACATTTGCATGTTCTTATCAGATGAATGGCTATAGAATGTAGGGTCTGTTTATGAGTCAACTAAGGCCTCAGAGATACATTTTGTCTTCTGATAACCCGGATGTGTGTGATATGTTATTGTAGCACTGGTGATTATGCCTGTCATGTCCTGATAATGTCAAGGCAAAGGCCTACTTGTGAATGGATCATTTTGTGCCCTCATGATGTAATCTGGATTGAGGTCTTTCATTTGCTAGAATATTAAATAATTTATAGGAGAGTTTGTAATTTAAGACCACAGTACATGTCAACCATTACAATGCCACAGAAATTTCCCTGGTCAACTATTACCATGAAAACAGACATTTCCCTGGTCAACCATTACCATGACAACAGACATTTCCCTGGTCAACCATTACCATTCCACAGTCATTTCACGGTCAACCATTACCATGACAACAGACATTTCCCTGGTCAACCATTACCATGCCACAGTCATTGCCCTGGTCAACCATTACCTTGACAACAGACATTTCCCTGGTTAAACATTACCATTCCACAGACATTTCCCTGGTCAACCATTACCTTGACAACAGACATTTCCCTGGTCAACCATTACCATTCCACGGACATGTCCCTGGTCTACAATGCCACAAACATTTCCCTGGTCAACCATTACCATGCCACAGACATGTCCCTGGTCCACTTATTTCCTGATGAAATCAGTCAATAAGATGGATTCTGTTGTTCCAAGATGCAGATCCATTCCACAGACATTTCTGCAGGTTTTTTTTTTGCAGTGAGAATGTGTAGTGAGGTATTCTGCCAAAAATGTATTTAGGCATATTAAAACACTTCAGTTTAACCCTGATCGCGAGTATCATCCTGTCAATTTACAGATACAATTACAAATACGAGTATGGCCATGTCACTGTACATAGATCTTTCTATTTTCATGTTCTACTGTGTTATTGACTACGTTTGTTTACGTGTAACTCTGTGTTGTTGTTTTTGTCGCACTGCTGTGCTTTATCTTGGCCAGGTCGCAGTTTGTAAATGAGAACTTGTTCCTAACTAGCCTACCTGGTGAAATAAAACAATTAATTAAAAACCACCCATTGTAGCTACTACCGTGTCTTGTTGATGAAGTAGTAGGCTACTGTTTCTCCTCCATATCTGTGGGTCGTATGCCACCCTGTGGTCGATGGTGGAATCATATTTTACTGAGAGCAGAAAACAAGCGTGATGAAACTATTCCTACAACGTCTGGAACGCTACAAAACACCAGAAATAAATGGTGTCTTTCGGTTGGCTGTGTGCACGAATGTGATTTCAGCATTTTGGTACATCGCCTACTTGTGTGTTACCAGACCAACATTTAGACCAAAAATGCAATGTATTTAGAATTTCTACCGTGTTGCTTGATGGGAAAATAGTCGGTCCGTGATATAATATAGTAAAACAAAATGTATTGCTTTTTTCTTCGCCTTGTCCGCAACTGTATTCGTAAACGTCATTAAACCCTGTTCAATATGATGTGGTATTATCAGTAGTAGAAGTGGTAACCGTGAGTCAAACACCTTTGTCCTGGAAGGAGTACTCCTCTACCAACGTGTACAACTCATACTTACCTGGCAAGGGAGACACCGTGATCACGAAGGCGGTTCACCCAGGGCGAGGCTCAGCCATTGCACTCCGGCTGTGCTGACCCCTGCGAATTTCTCAAATGTGGAAATCTCGATTGCATAATTTCTGGTAGTGGGGGACTGCGTTCGCGCTCTCCCCTGATCTTGATGTTAAAAATAATTTAGGGACATATTTATTAATTCGATGTGTTTTAACTCGCTCTTCTATTGAGTTTCGTGTTGAGAAGGACATTTGTCAACATTTGCATCTTCTTATCAGATGAATGGCTATAGAATGTAGGGTCTGTTTATGAGTCAACTAAGGCCTCAGAGATACATTTTGTCTTCTGATAACCCGGATGTGTGTGATATGTTATTGTAGCACTGGTGATTATGCCTGTCATGTCCTGATAATGTCAAGGCAAAGGCCTACTTGTGAATGGATCATTTTGTGCCCTCATGATGTAATCTGGATTGAGGTCTTTCATTTGCTAGAATATTAAATAATTTATAGGAGAGTTTGTAATTTAAGACCACAGTACATGTCAACCATTACAATGCCACAGAAATTTCCCTGGTCAACTATTACCATGAAAACAGACATTTCCCTGGTCAACCATTACCATGACAACAGACATTTCCCTGGTCAACCATTACCATTCCACAGTCATTTCACGGTCAACCATTACCATGACAACAGACATTTCCCTGGTCAACCATTACCATGCCACAGTCATTGCCCTGGTCAACCATTACCTTGACAACAGACATTTCCCTGGTTAAACATTACCATTCCACAGACATTTCCCTGGTCAACCATTACCTTGACAACAGACATTTCCCTGGTCAACCATTACCATTCCACGGACATGTCCCTGGTCTACAATGCCACAAACATTTCCCTGGTCAACCATTACCATGCCACAGACATGTCCCTGGTCCACTTATTTCCTGATGAAATCAGTCAATAAGATGGATTCTGTTGTTCCAAGATGCAGATCCATTCCACAGACATTTCTGCAGGTTTTTTTTTTGCAGTGAGAATGTGTAGTGAGGTATTCTGCCAAAAATGTATTTAGGCATATTAAAACACTTCAGTTTAACCCTGATCGCGAGTATCATCCTGTCAATTTACAGATACAATTACAAATACGAGTATGGCCATGTCACTGTACATAGATCTTTCTATTTTCATGTTCTACTGTGTTATTGACTACGTTTGTTTACGTGTAACTCTGTGTTGTTGTTTTTGTCGCACTGCTGTGCTTTATCTTGGCCAGGTCGCAGTTTGTAAATGAGAACTTGTTCCTAACTAGCCTACCTGGTGAAATAAAACAATTAATTAAAAACCACCCATTGTAGCTACTACCGTGTCTTGTTGATGAAGTAGTAGGCTACTGTTTCTCCTCCATATCTGTGGGTCGTATGCCACCCTGTGGTCGATGGTGGAATCATATTTTACTGAGAGCAGAAAACAAGCGTGATGAAACTATTCCTACAACGTCTGGAACGCTACAAAACACCAGAAATAAATGGTGTCTTTCGGTTGGCTGTGTGCACGAATGTGATTTCAGCATTTTGGTACATCGCCTACTTGTGTGTTACCAGACCAACATTTAGACCAAAAATGCAATGTATTTAGAATTTCTACCGTGTTGCTTGATGGGAAAATAGTCGGTCCGTGATATAATATAGTAAAACAAAATGTATTGCTTTTTTCTTCGCCTTGTCCGCAACTGTATTCGTAAACGTCATTAAACCCTGTTCAATATGATGTGGTATTATCAGTAGTAGAAGTGGTAACCGTGAGTCAAACACCTTTGTCCTGGAAGGAGTACTCCTCTACCAACGTGTACAACTCATACTTACCTGGCAAGGGAGACACCGTGATCACGAAGACGGTTCACCCGGGGCGAGGCTCAGCCATTGCACTCCGGCTGTGCTGACCCCTGCGAATTTCTCAAATGTGGAAATCTCGATTGCATAATTTCTGGTAGTGGGGGACTGCGTTCGCGCTCTCCCCTGATCTTGATGTTAAAAATAATTTAGGGACATATTTATTAATTCGATGTGTTTTAACTCGCTCTTCTATTGAGTTTCGTGTTGAGAAGGACATTTGTCAACATTTGCATCTTCTTATCAGATGAATGGCTATAGAATGTAGGGTCTGTTTATGAGTCAACTAAGGCCTCAGAGATACATTTTGTCTTCTGATAACCCGGATGTGTGTGATATGTTATTGTAGCACTGGTGATTATGCCTGTCATGTCCTGATAATGTCAAGGCAAAGGCCTACTTGTGAATGGATCATTTTGTGCCCTCATGATGTAATCTGGATTGAGGTCTTTCATTTGCTAGAATATTAAATAATTTATAGGAGAGTTTGTAATTTAAGACCACAGTACATGTCAACCATTACAATGCCACAGAAATTTCCCTGGTCAACTATTACCATGAAAACAGACATTTCCCTGGTCAACCATTACCATGACAACAGACATTTCCCTGGTCAACCATTACCATGCCACAGTCATGTCCCTGGTCAAACATTACCATGACAACAGACATTTCCCTCGTCAACTATTACCATGACAACAGACATTTCCCTGGTCAACCATTACCATGAAAACAGACATTTCCCTGGTCAACCATTACCATGACAACAGACATTTCCCTGGTCAACCATTACCATTCCACAGTCATTTCACGGTCAACCATTACCATGACAACAGACATTTCCCTGGTCAACCATTACCATGCCACAGTCATTGCCCTGGTCAACCATTACCTTGACAACAGACATTTCCCTGGTTAAACATTACCATTCCACAGACATTTCCCTGGTCAACCATTACCTTGACAACAGACATTTCCCTGGTCAACCATTACCATTCCACGGACATGTCCCTGGTCTACAATGCCACAAACATTTCCCTGGTCAACCATTACCATGCCACAGACATGTCCCTGGTCCACTTATTTCCTGATGAAATCAGTCAATAAGATGGATTCTGTTGTTCCAAGATGCAGATCCATTCCACAGACATTTCTGCAGGTTTTTTTTTTTGCAGTGAGAATGTGTAGTGAGGTATTCTGCCAAAAATGTATTTAGGCATATTAAAACACTTCAGTTTAACCCTGATCGCGAGTATCATCCTGTCAATTTACAGATACAATTACAAATACGAGTATGGCCATGTCACTGTACATAGATCTTTCTATTTTCATGTTCTACTGTGTTATTGACTACGTTTGTTTACGTGTAACTCTGTGTTGTTGTTTTTGTCGCACTGCTGTGCTTTATCTTGGCCAGGTCGCAGTTTGTAAATGAGAACTTGTTCCTAACTAGCCTACCTGGTGAAATAAAACAATTAATTAAAAACCACCCATTGTAGCTACTACCGTGTCTTGTTGATGAAGTAGTAGGCTACTGTTTCTTCTCCATATCTGTGGGTCGTATGCCACCCTGTGGTCGATGGTGGAATCATATTTTACTGAGAGCAGAAAACAAGCGTGATGAAACTATTCCTACAACGTCTGGAACGCTACAAAACACCAGAAATAAATGGTGTCTTTCGGTTGGCTGTGTGCACGAATGTGATTTCAGCATTTTGGTACATCGTCTACTTGTGTGTTACCAGACCAACATTTAGACCAAAAATGCAATGTATTTAGAATTTCTACCGTGTTGCTTGATGGGAAAATAGTCGGTCCGTGATATAATATAGTAAAACAAAATGTATTGCTTTTTTCTTCGCCTTGTCCGCAACTGTATTCGTAAACGTCATTAAACCCTGTTCAATATGATGTGGTATTATCAGTAGTAGAAGTGGTAACCGTGAGTCAAACACCTTTGTCCTGGAAGGAGTACTCCTCTACCAACGTGAACAACTCATACTTACCTGGCAAGGGAGACACCGTGATCACGAAGGCGGTTCACCCAGGGCGAGGCTCAGCCATTGCACTCCGACTGTGCTGACCCCTGCGAATGCATAATTTCTGGTAGTGGGGGACTGCGTTCGCGCTCTCCCCTGATCTTGATGTTAAAAATAATTTAGGGACATATTTATTAATTCGATTAATTCGATTAATTCGTGTTGAGAAGGACATTTGTCAACATTTGCATGTTCTTATCAGATGAATGGCTATAGAATGTAGGGTCTGTTTATGAGTCAACTAAGGCCTCAGAGATACATTTTGTCTTCTGATAACCCGGATGTGTGTGATATGTTATTGTAGCACTGGTGATTATGCCTGTCATGTCCTGATAATGTCAAGGCAAAGGCCTAATTGTGAATGGATCATTTTGTGCCCTCATGATGTAATCTGGATTGAGGTCGGCAGGGTAGCCTAGTGGTTAGAGTGTTGGACTAGTAACCGGAAGGTTGTGAGTTCAAACCCCCGAGCTGACAAGGTACAAATCTGTCGTTCTGCCCCTGAACAGGCGTTAACCCACTGTTCCCAGGCCGTCATTGAAAATAAGAATTTGTTCTTAACTGACTTGCCTGGTTAAATAAAGGTTAAATAAAAAAAAAAAAAAAAAAGGTCTTTCATTTGCTAGAATATTAAATAATTTATAGGAGAGTTTGTAATTTAAGACCACAGTACATGTCAACCATTACAATGCCACAGAAATTTCCCTGGTCAACTATTACCATGAAAACAGACATTTCCCTGGTCAACCATTACCATGACAACAGACATTTCCCTGGTCAACCATTACCATGAAAACAGACATTTCCCTGGTCAACCATTACCATGATAACAGACATTTCCCTGGTCAACCATTACCATTCCACAGTCATTTCACGGTCAACCATTACCATGACAACAGACATTTCCCTGGTCAACCATTACCATGCCACAGTCATTGCCCTGGTCAACCATTACCTTGACAACAGACATTTCCCTGGTTAAACATTACCATTCCACAGACATTTCCCTGGTCAACCATTACCTTGACAACAGACATTTCCCTGGTCAACCATTACCATTCCACGGACATGTCCCTGGTCTACAATGCCACAAACATTTCCCTGGTCAACCATTACCATGCCACAGACATGTCCCTGGTCCACTTATTTCCTGATGAAATCAGTCAATAAGATGGATTCTGTTGTTCCAAGATGCAGATCCATTCCACAGACATTTCTGCAGTTTTTTTTTTTTTGCAGTGAGAATGTGTAGTGAGGTATTCTGCCAAAAATGTATTTAGGCATATTAAAACACTTCAGTTTAACCCTGATCGCGAGTATCATCCTGTCAATTTACAGATACAATTACAAATACGAGTATGGCCATGTCACTGTACATAGATCTTTCTATTTTCATGTTCTACTGTGTTATTGACTACGTTTGTTTACGTGTAACTCTGTGTTGTTGTTTTTGTCGCACTGCTGTGCTTTATCTTGGCCAGGTCGCAGTTTGTAAATGAGAACTTGTTCCCAACTAGCCTACCTGGTGAAATAAAACAATTAATTAAAAACCACCCATTGTAGCTACTACCGTGTCTTGTTGATGAAGTAGTAGGCTACTGTTTCTCCTCCATATCTGTGGGTCGTATGCCACCCTGTGGTCGATGGTGGAATCATATTTTACTGAGAGCAGAAAACAAGCGTGATGAAACTATTCCTACAACGTCTGGAACGCTACAAAACACCAGAAATAAATGGTGTCTTTCGGTTGGCTGTGTGCACGAATGTGATTTCAGCATTTTGGTACATCGCCTACTTGTGTGTTACCAGACCAACATTTAGACCAAAAATGCAATGTATTTAGAATTTCTACCGTGTTGCTTGATGGGAAAATAGTCGGTCCGTGATATAATATAGTAAAACAAAATGTATTGCTTTTTTCTTCGCCTTGTCCGCAACTGTATTCGTAAACGTCATTAAACCCTGTTCAATATGATGTGGTATTATCAGTAGTAGAAGTGGTAACCGTGAGTCAAACACCTTTGTCCTGGAAGGAGTACTCCTCTACCAACGTGTACAACTCATACTTACCTGGCAAGGGAGACACCGTGATCACGAAGGCGGTTCACCCAGGGCGAGGCTCAGCCATTGCACTCCGGCTGTGCTGACCCCTGCGAATTTCTCAAATGTGGAAATCTCGATTGCATAATTTCTGGTAGTGGGGGACTGCGTTCGCGCTCTCCCCTGATCTTGATGTTAAAAATAATGGAGGAATGTGTTAATAAATTCGGAGTTCTATTGAGTTTCGTGTTGAGAAGGAGATTTTTTGCTTATCAGATGAATGACTGGGGTCTGTTTATAAGTCAACTAAAGGCCTCAGAGATACATTTCTGTCTTCTGATAACCCGGATGTGTGTGATATGTTATTGTAGCACTGGTGATTATGCCTGTCATGTCCTGATAATGTCAAGGAAAAGGCCTACTTGTGAATGGATCATTTTGTGCCCTCAGGACGTAATGTGGATTGAGGTATTTTATTTGCTAGATTATTAAATCATTTATAGGACAGTTTGTCATTTAAGACCACAGTAAATGTCAACCATTACCATGCCACAGTCATTGCCCTGGTCAACCATTACCATTCCACAGTCATTTCCCTGCTCAACCATTACCATGCCACAGACATTTCCCTGGTCAACCATTACCATGCCACAGACATTTCCCTGGTCAATCATTACCATGCCACAGACATTTCCCTGGTCAACCATTACCATGCCACAGACATTTCCCTGGTCAACCATTACCACGCCACAGTCATGTCCCTGGTCAAACATTACCATTCCACAGACATTTCCCTGGTCAACCATTACCATTCCACAGACATTTCCCTGGTCAACCATTACCATTCCACAGACATGTCCCTGGTCTACAATGCCACAGACATTTCCCTGGTCAACCATTACCATGCCACAGACATTTCCCTGGTCAACCATTACCATTCCACAGACATGTCCCTGGTCTACAATGCCACAGACATTTCCCTGGTCAACCATTACCATGCCACAGACATTTCCCTGGTCAACCATTACCATGCCACAGACATGTCCCTGGTCCACTTATTTCCTGATGAAATCAGTCAATAAGATGGATTCTGTTGTTCCAAGATGCAGATCCATTCCACAGACATTTCTGCAGTTTTTTTTTTTTTGCAGTGAGAATGTGTAGTGAGGTATTCTGCCAAAAATGTATTTAGGCATATTAAAACACTTCAGTTTAACCCTGATCGCGAGTATCATCCTGTCAATTTACAGATACAATTACAAATACGAGTATGGCCATGTCACTGTACATAGATCTTTCTATTTTCATGTTCTACTGTGTTATTGACTACGTTTGTTTACGTGTAACTCTGTGTTGTTGTTTTTGTCGCACTGCTGTGCTTTATCTTGGCCAGGTCGCAGTTTGTAAATGAGAACTTGTTCCTAACTAGCCTACCTGGTGAAATAAAACAATTAATTAAAAACCACCCATTGTAGCTACTACCGTGTCTTGTTGATGAAGTAGTAGGCTACTGTTTCTCCTCCATATCTGTGGGTCGTATGCCACCCTGTGGTCGATGGTGGAATCATATTTTACTGAGAGCAGAAAACAAGCGTGATGAAACTATTCCTACAACGTCTGGAACGCTACAAAACACCAGAAATAAATGGTGTCTTTCGGTTGGCTGTGTGCACGAATGTGATTTCAGCATTTTGGTACATCGCCTACTTGTGTGTTACCAGACCAACATTTAGACCAAAAATGCAATGTATTTAGAATTTCTACCGTGTTGCTTGATGGGAAAATAGTCGGTCCGTGATATAATATAGTAAAACAAAATGTATTGCTTTTTTCTTCGCCTTGTCCGCAACTGTATTCGTAAACGTCATTAAACCCTGTTCAATATGATGTGGTATTATCAGTAGTAGAAGTGGTAACCGTGAGTCAAACACCTTTGTCCTGGAAGGAGTACTCCTCTACCAACGTGTACAACTCATACTTACCTGGCAAGGGAGACACCGTGATCACGAAGACGGTTCACCCGGGGCGAGGCTCAGCCATTGCACTCCGGCTGTGCTGACCCCTGCGAATTTCTCAAATGTGGAAATCTCGATTGCATAATTTCTGGTAGTGGGGGACTGCGTTCGCGCTCTCCCCTGATCTTGATGTTAAAAATAATTTAGGGACATATTTATTAATTCGATGTGTTTTAACTCGCTCTTCTATTGAGTTTCGTGTTGAGAAGGACATTTGTCAACATTTGCATCTTCTTATCAGATGAATGGCTATAGAATGTAGGGTCTGTTTATGAGTCAACTAAGGCCTCAGAGATACATTTTGTCTTCTGATAACCCGGATGTGTGTGATATGTTATTGTAGCACTGGTGATTATGCCTGTCATGTCCTGATAATGTCAAGGCAAAGGCCTACTTGTGAATGGATCATTTTGTGCCCTCATGATGTAATCTGGATTGAGGTCTTTCATTTGCTAGAATATTAAATAATTTATAGGAGAGTTTGTAATTTAAGACCACAGTACATGTCAACCATTACAATGCCACAGAAATTTCCCTGGTCAACTATTACCATGAAAACAGACATTTCCCTGGTCAACCATTACCATGACAACAGACATTTCCCTGGTCAACCATTACCATGCCACAGTCATGTCCCTGGTCAAACATTACCATGACAACAGACATTTCCCTCGTCAACTATTACCATGACAACAGACATTTCCCTGGTCAACCATTACCATGAAAACAGACATTTCCCTGGTCAACCATTACCATGACAACAGACATTTCCCTGGTCAACCATTACCATTCCACAGTCATTTCACGGTCAACCATTACCATGACAACAGACATTTCCCTGGTCAACCATTACCATGCCACAGTCATTGCCCTGGTCAACCATTACCTTGACAACAGACATTTCCCTGGTTAAACATTACCATTCCACAGACATTTCCCTGGTCAACCATTACCTTGACAACAGACATTTCCCTGGTCAACCATTACCATTCCACGGACATGTCCCTGGTCTACAATGCCACAAACATTTCCCTGGTCAACCATTACCATGCCACAGACATGTCCCTGGTCCACTTATTTCCTGATGAAATCAGTCAATAAGATGGATTCTGTTGTTCCAAGATGCAGATCCATTCCACAGACATTTCTGCAGTTTTATTTTTTTTGCAGTGAGAATGTGTAGTGAGGTATTCTGCCAAAAATGTATTTAGGCATATTAAAACACTTCAGTTTAACCCTGATCGCGAGTATCATCCTGTCAATTTACAGATACAATTACAAATACGAGTATGGCCATGTCACTGTACATAGATCTTTCTATTTTCATGTTCTACTGTGTTATTGACTACGTTTGTTTACGTGTAACTCTGTGTTGTTGTTTTTGTCGCACTGCTGTGCTTTATCTTGGCCAGGTCGCAGTTTGTAAATGAGAACTTGTTCCCAACTAGCCTACCTGGTGAAATAAAACAATTAATTAAAAACCACCCATTGTAGCTACTACCGTGTCTTGTTGATGAAGTAGTAGGCTACTGTTTCTCCTCCATATCTGTGGGTCGTATGCCACCCTGTGGTCGATGGTGGAATCATATTTTACTGAGAGCAGAAAACAAGCGTGATGAAACTATTCCTACAACGTCTGGAACGCTACAAAACACCAGAAATAAATGGTGTCTTTCGGTTGGCTGTGTGCACGAATGTGATTTCAGCATTTTGGTACATCGCCTACTTGTGTGTTACCAGACCAACATTTAGACCAAAAATGCAATGTATTTAGAATTTCTACCGTGTTGCTTGATGGGAAAATAGTCGGTCCGTGATATAATATAGTAAAACAAAATGTATTGCTTTTTTCTTCGCCTTGTCCGCAACTGTATTCGTAAACGTCATTAAACCCTGTTCAATATGATGTGGTATTATCAGTAGTAGAAGTGGTAACCGTGAGTCAAACACCTTTGTCCTGGAAGGAGTACTCCTCTACCAACGTGTACAACTCATACTTACCTGGCAAGGGAGACACCGTGATCACGAAGGCGGTTCACCCAGGGCGAGGCTCAGCCATTGCACTCCGGCTGTGCTGACCCCTGCGAATTTCTCAAATGTGGAAATCTCGATTGCATAATTTCTGGTAGTGGGGGACTGCGTTCGCGCTCTCCCCTGATCTTGATGTTAAAAATAATGGAGGAATGTGTTAATAAATTCGGAGTTCTATTGAGTTTCGTGTTGAGAAGGAGATTTTTTGCTTATCAGATGAATGACTGGGGTCTGTTTATAAGTCAACTAAAGGCCTCAGAGATACATTTCTGTCTTCTGATAACCCGGATGTGTGTGATATGTTATTGTAGCACTGGTGATTATGCCTGTCATGTCCTGATAATGTCAAGGAAAAGGCCTACTTGTGAATGGATCATTTTGTGCCCTCAGGACGTAATGTGGATTGAGGTATTTTATTTGCTAGATTATTAAATCATTTATAGGACAGTTTGTCATTTAAGACCACAGTAAATGTCAACCATTACCATGCCACAGTCATTGCCCTGGTCAACCATTACCATTCCACAGTCATTTCCCTGCTCAACCATTACCATGCCACAGACATTTCCCTGGTCAACCATTACCATGCCACAGACATTTCCCTGGTCAATCATTACCATGCCACAGACATTTCCCTGGTCAACCATTACCATGCCACAGACATTTCCCTGGTCAACCATTACCACGCCACAGTCATGTCCCTGGTCAAACATTACCATTCCACAGACATTTCCCTGGTCAACCATTACCATTCCACAGACATTTCCCTGGTCAACCATTACCATTCCACAGACATGTCCCTGGTCTACAATGCCACAGACATTTCCCTGGTCAACCATTACCATGCCACAGACATTTCCCTGGTCAACCATTACCATTCCACAGACATGTCCCTGGTCTACAATGCCACAGACATTTCCCTGGTCAACCATTACCATGCCACAGACATTTCCCTGGTCAACCATTACCATGCCACAGACATGTCCCTGGTCCACTTATTTCCTGATGAAATCAGTCAATAAGATGGATTCTGTTGTTCCAAGATGCAGATCCATTCCACAGACATTTCTGCAGTTTTTTTTTTTTTGCAGTGAGAATGTGTAGTGAGGTATTCTGCCAAAAATGTATTTAGGCATATTAAAACACTTCAGTTTAACCCTGATCGCGAGTATCATCCTGTCAATTTACAGATACAATTACAAATACGAGTATGGCCATGTCACTGTACATAGATCTTTCTATTTTCATGTTCTACTGTGTTATTGACTACGTTTGTTTACGTGTAACTCTGTGTTGTTGTTTTTGTCGCACTGCTGTGCTTTATCTTGGCCAGGTCGCAGTTTGTAAATGAGAACTTGTTCCTAACTAGCCTACCTGGTGAAATAAAACAATTAATTAAAAACCACCCATTGTAGCTACTACCGTGTCTTGTTGATGAAGTAGTAGGCTACTGTTTCTCCTCCATATCTGTGGGTCGTATGCCACCCTGTGGTCGATGGTGGAATCATATTTTACTGAGAGCAGAAAACAAGCGTGATGAAACTATTCCTACAACGTCTGGAACGCTACAAAACACCAGAAATAAATGGTGTCTTTCGGTTGGCTGTGTGCACGAATGTGATTTCAGCATTTTGGTACATCGCCTACTTGTGTGTTACCAGACCAACATTTAGACCAAAAATGCAATGTATTTAGAATTTCTACCGTGTTGCTTGATGGGAAAATAGTCGGTCCGTGATATAATATAGTAAAACAAAATGTATTGCTTTTTTCTTCGCCTTGTCCGCAACTGTATTCGTAAACGTCATTAAACCCTGTTCAATATGATGTGGTATTATCAGTAGTAGAAGTGGTAACCGTGAGTCAAACACCTTTGTCCTGGAAGGAGTACTCCTCTACCAACGTGTACAACTCATACTTACCTGGCAAGGGAGACACCGTGATCACGAAGACGGTTCACCCGGGGCGAGGCTCAGCCATTGCACTCCGGCTGTGCTGACCCCTGCGAATTTCTCAAATGTGGAAATCTCGATTGCATAATTTCTGGTAGTGGGGGACTGCGTTCGCGCTCTCCCCTGATCTTGATGTTAAAAATAATTTAGGGACATATTTATTAATTCGATGTGTTTTAACTCGCTCTTCTATTGAGTTTCGTGTTGAGAAGGACATTTGTCAACATTTGCATCTTCTTATCAGATGAATGGCTATAGAATGTAGGGTCTGTTTATGAGTCAACTAAGGCCTCAGAGATACATTTTGTCTTCTGATAACCCGGATGTGTGTGATATGTTATTGTAGCACTGGTGATTATGCCTGTCATGTCCTGATAATGTCAAGGCAAAGGCCTACTTGTGAATGGATCATTTTGTGCCCTCATGATGTAATCTGGATTGAGGTCTTTCATTTGCTAGAATATTAAATAATTTATAGGAGAGTTTGTAATTTAAGACCACAGTACATGTCAACCATTACAATGCCACAGAAATTTCCCTGGTCAACTATTACCATGAAAACAGACATTTCCCTGGTCAACCATTACCATGACAACAGACATTTCCCTGGTCAACCATTACCATGCCACAGTCATGTCCCTGGTCAAACATTACCATGACAACAGACATTTCCCTCGTCAACTATTACCATGACAACAGACATTTCCCTGGTCAACCATTACCATGAAAACAGACATTTCCCTGGTCAACCATTACCATGACAACAGACATTTCCCTGGTCAACCATTACCATTCCACAGTCATTTCACGGTCAACCATTACCATGACAACAGACATTTCCCTGGTCAACCATTACCATGCCACAGTCATTGCCCTGGTCAACCATTACCTTGACAACAGACATTTCCCTGGTTAAACATTACCATTCCACAGACATTTCCCTGGTCAACCATTACCTTGACAACAGACATTTCCCTGGTCAACCATTACCATTCCACGGACATGTCCCTGGTCTACAATGCCACAAACATTTCCCTGGTCAACCATTACCATGCCACAGACATGTCCCTGGTCCACTTATTTCCTGATGAAATCAGTCAATAAGATGGATTCTGTTGTTCCAAGATGCAGATCCATTCCACAGACATTTCTGCAGTTTTATTTTTTTTGCAGTGAGAATGTGTAGTGAGGTATTCTGCCAAAAATGTATTTAGGCATATTAAAACACTTCAGTTTAACCCTGATCGCGAGTATCATCCTGTCAATTTACAGATACAATTACAAATACGAGTATGGCCATGTCACTGTACATAGATCTTTCTATTTTCATGTTCTACTGTGTTATTGACTACGTTTGTTTACGTGTAACTCTGTGTTGTTGTTTTTGTCGCACTGCTGTGCTTTATCTTGGCCAGGTCGCAGTTTGTAAATGAGAACTTGTTCCCAACTAGCCTACCTGGTGAAATAAAACAATTAATTAAAAACCACCCATTGTAGCTACTACCGTGTCTTGTTGATGAAGTAGTAGGCTACTGTTTCTCCTCCATATCTGTGGGTCGTATGCCACCCTGTGGTCGATGGTGGAATCATATTTTACTGAGAGCAGAAAACAAGCGTGATGAAACTATTCCTACAACGTCTGGAACGCTACAAAACACCAGAAATAAATGGTGTCTTTCGGTTGGCTGTGTGCACGAATGTGATTTCAGCATTTTGGTACATCGCCTACTTGTGTGTTACCAGACCAACATTTAGACCAAAAATGCAATGTATTTAGAATTTCTACCGTGTTGCTTGATGGGAAAATAGTCGGTCCGTGATATAATATAGTAAAACAAAATGTATTGCTTTTTTCTTCGCCTTGTCCGCAACTGTATTCGTAAACGTCATTAAACCCTGTTCAATATGATGTGGTATTATCAGTAGTAGAAGTGGTAACCGTGAGTCAAACACCTTTGTCCTGGAAGGAGTACTCCTCTACCAACGTGTACAACTCATACTTACCTGGCAAGGGAGACACCGTGATCACGAAGGCGGTTCACCCAGGGCGAGGCTCAGCCATTGCACTCCGGCTGTGCTGACCCCTGCGAATTTCTCAAATGTGGAAATCTCGATTGCATAATTTCTGGTAGTGGGGGACTGCGTTCGCGCTCTCCCCTGATCTTGATGTTAAAAATAATGGAGGAATGTGTTAATAAATTCGGAGTTCTATTGAGTTTCGTGTTGAGAAGGAGATTTTTTGCTTATCAGATGAATGACTGGGGTCTGTTTATAAGTCAACTAAAGGCCTCAGAGATACATTTCTGTCTTCTGATAACCCGGATGTGTGTGATATGTTATTGTAGCACTGGTGATTATGCCTGTCATGTCCTGATAATGTCAAGGAAAAGGCCTACTTGTGAATGGATCATTTTGTGCCCTCAGGACGTAATGTGGATTGAGGTATTTTATTTGCTAGATTATTAAATCATTTATAGGACAGTTTGTCATTTAAGACCACAGTAAATGTCAACCATTACCATGCCACAGTCATTGCCCTGGTCAACCATTACCATTCCACAGTCATTTCCCTGCTCAACCATTACCATGCCACAGACATTTCCCTGGTCAACCATTACCATGCCACAGACATTTCCCTGGTCAATCATTACCATGCCACAGACATTTCCCTGGTCAACCATTACCATGCCACAGACATTTCCCTGGTCAACCATTACCACGCCACAGTCATGTCCCTGGTCAAACATTACCATTCCACAGACATTTCCCTGGTCAACCATTACCATTCCACAGACATTTCCCTGGTCAACCATTACCATTCCACAGACATGTCCCTGGTCTACAATGCCACAGACATTTCCCTGGTCAACCATTACCATGCCACAGACATTTCCCTGGTCAACCATTACCATTCCACAGACATGTCCCTGGTCTACAATGCCACAGACATTTCCCTGGTCAACCATTACCATGCCACAGACATTTCCCTGGTCAACCATTACCATGCCACAGACATGTCCCTGGTCCACTTATTTCCTGATGAAATCAGTCAATAAGATGGATTCTGTTGTTCCAAGATGCAGATCCATTCCACAGACATTTCTGCAGTTTTTTTTTTTTTGCAGTGAGAATGTGTAGTGAGGTATTCTGCCAAAAATGTATTTAGGCATATTAAAACACTTCAGTTTAACCCTGATCGCGAGTATCATCCTGTCAATTTACAGATACAATTACAAATACGAGTATGGCCATGTCACTGTACATAGATCTTTCTATTTTCATGTTCTACTGTGTTATTGACTACGTTTGTTTACGTGTAACTCTGTGTTGTTGTTTTTGTCGCACTGCTGTGCTTTATCTTGGCCAGGTCGCAGTTTGTAAATGAGAACTTGTTCCCAACTAGCCTACCTGGTGAAATAAAACAATTAATTAAAAACCACCCATTGTAGCTACTACCGTGTCTTGTTGATGAAGTAGTAGGCTACTGTTTCTCCTCCATATCTGTGGGTCGTATGCCACCCTGTGGTCGATGGTGGAATCATATTTTACTGAGAGCAGAAAACAAGCGTGATGAAACTATTCCTACAACGTCTGGAACGCTACAAAACACCAGAAATAAATGGTGTCTTTCGGTTGGCTGTGTGCACGAATGTGATTTCAGCATTTTGGTACATCGCCTACTTGTGTGTTACCAGACCAACATTTAGACCAAAAATGCAATGTATTTAGAATTTCTACCGTGTTGCTTGATGGGAAAATAGTCGGTCCGTGATATAATATAGTAAAACAAAATGTATTGCTTTTTTCTTCGCCTTGTCCGCAACTGTATTCGTAAACGTCATTAAACCCTGTTCAATATGATGTGGTATTATCAGTAGTAGAAGTGGTAACCGTGAGTCAAACACCTTTGTCCTGGAAGGAGTACTCCTCTACCAACGTGTACAACTCATACTTACCTGGCAAGGGAGACACCGTGATCACGAAGGCGGTTCACCCAGGGCGAGGCTCAGCCATTGCACTCCGGCTGTGCTGACCCCTGCGAATTTCTCAAATGTGGAAATCTCGATTGCATAATTTCTGGTAGTGGGGGACTGCGTTCGCGCTCTCCCCTGATCTTGATGTTAAAAATAATGGAGGAATGTGTTAATAAATTCGGAGTTCTATTGAGTTTCGTGTTGAGAAGGAGATTTTTTGCTTATCAGATGAATGACTGGGGTCTGTTTATAAGTCAACTAAAGGCCTCAGAGATACATTTCTGTCTTCTGATAACCCGGATGTGTGTGATATGTTATTGTAGCACTGGTGATTATGCCTGTCATGTCCTGATAATGTCAAGGAAAAGGCCTACTTGTGAATGGATCATTTTGTGCCCTCAGGACGTAATGTGGATTGAGGTATTTTATTTGCTAGATTATTAAATCATTTATAGGACAGTTTGTCATTTAAGACCACAGTAAATGTCAACCATTACCATGCCACAGTCATTGCCCTGGTCAACCATTACCATTCCACAGTCATTTCCCTGCTCAACCATTACCATGCCACAGACATTTCCCTGGTCAACCATTACCATGCCACAGACATTTCCCTGGTCAATCATTACCATGCCACAGACATTTCCCTGGTCAACCATTACCATGCCACAGACATTTCCCTGGTCAACCATTACCACGCCACAGTCATGTCCCTGGTCAAACATTACCATTCCACAGACATTTCCCTGGTCAACCATTACCATTCCACAGACATTTCCCTGGTCAACCATTACCATTCCACAGACATGTCCCTGGTCTACAATGCCACAGACATTTCCCTGGTCAACCATTACCATGCCACAGACATTTCCCTGGTCAACCATTACCATTCCACAGACATGTCCCTGGTCTACAATGCCACAGACATTTCCCTGGTCAACCATTACCATGCCACAGACATTTCCCTGGTCAACCATTACCATGCCACAGACATGTCCCTGGTCCACTTATTTCCTGATGAAATCAGTCAATAAGATGGATTCTGTTGTTCCAAGATGCAGATCCATTCCACAGACATTTCTGCAGTTTTTTTTTTTTTGCAGTGAGAATGTGTAGTGAGGTATTCTGCCAAAAATGTATTTAGGCATATTAAAACACTTCAGTTTAACCCTGATCGCGAGTATCATCCTGTCAATTTACAGATACAATTACAAATACGAGTATGGCCATGTCACTGTACATAGATCTTTCTATTTTCATGTTCTACTGTGTTATTGACTACGTTTGTTTACGTGTAACTCTGTGTTGTTGTTTTTGTCGCACTGCTGTGCTTTATCTTGGCCAGGTCGCAGTTTGTAAATGAGAACTTGTTCCCAACTAGCCTACCTGGTGAAATAAAACAATTAATTAAAAACCACCCATTGTAGCTACTACCGTGTCTTGTTGATGAAGTAGTAGGCTACTGTTTCTCCTCCATATCTGTGGGTCGTATGCCACCCTGTGGTCGATGGTGGAATCATATTTTACTGAGAGCAGAAAACAAGCGTGATGAAACTATTCCTACAACGTCTGGAACGCTACAAAACACCAGAAATAAATGGTGTCTTTCGGTTGGCTGTGTGCACGAATGTGATTTCAGCATTTTGGTACATCGCCTACTTGTGTGTTACCAGACCAACATTTAGACCAAAAATGCAATGTATTTAGAATTTCTACCGTGTTGCTTGATGGGAAAATAGTCGGTCCGTGATATAATATAGTAAAACAAAATGTATTGCTTTTTTCTTCGCCTTGTCCGCAACTGTATTCGTAAACGTCATTAAACCCTGTTCAATATGATGTGGTATTATCAGTAGTAGAAGTGGTAACCGTGAGTCAAACACCTTTGTCCTGGAAGGAGTACTCCTCTACCAACGTGTACAACTCATACTTACCTGGCAAGGGAGACACCGTGATCACGAAGGCGGTTCACCCGGGGCGAGGCTCAGCCATTGCACTCCGGCTGTGCTGACCCCTGCGAATTTCTCAAATGTGGAAATCTCGATTGCATAATTTCTGGTAGTGGGGGACTGCGTTCGCGCTCTCCCCTGATCTTGATGTTAAAAATAATTTAGGGACATATTTATTAATTCGATGTGTTTTAACTCGCTCTTCTATTGAGTTTCGTGTTGAGAAGGACATTTGTCAACATTTGAATCTTCTTATCAGATGAATGGCTATAGAATGTAGGGTCTGTTTATGAGTCAACTAAGGCCTCAGAGATACATTTTGTCTTCTGATAACCCGGATTTGTGTGATATGTTATTGTAGCACTGGTGATTATGCCTGTCATGTCCTGATAATGTCAAGGCAAAGGCCTACTTGTGAATGGATCATTTTGTGCCCTCATGATGTAATCTGGATTGAGGTCTTTCATTTGCTAGAATATTAAATAATTTATAGGAGAGTTTGTAATTTAAGACCACAGTACATGTCAACCATTACAATGCCACAGAAATTTCCCTGGTCAACTATTACCATGAAAACAGACATTTCCCTGGTCAACCATTACCATGACAACAGACATTTCCCTGGTCAACCATTACCATGACAACAGACATTTCCCTGGTCAACCATTACCATGCCACAGTCATGTCCCTGGTCAACCATTACCATTCCACAGACATTTCCCTGGTCAACCATTACCATGCCACAGACATTTCCCTGGTCAACCATTACCATGCCAAAGTCATTGCCCTGGTCAACCATTACCATGACAACAGACATTTCCCTGATCAACCATTACCTTGACAACAGACATTTCCCTGGTCAACCATTACCTTGACAACAGACATTTCCCTGGTCAACCATTACCACGCCACAGTAATGTCCCTGGTCAACCATTACCATTCCACAGACATTTCCCTGGTCAACGATGCCACAGACATTTCCCTGGTCAACCATTACCATTCCACAGACATTTCCCTGGTCAACCATTATCTTGACAACAGACATTTCCCTGGTCAACCATTACCATTCAACAGACATGTCCCTGGTCTACAATGCCACAGACATTTCCCTGGTCAACCATTACCATGCCACAGACATTTCCCTGGTCAACCATTACCATGCCACAGTCATTGCCCTGGTCAACCATTACCATGACAACAGACATTCCCCTGGTCAACCATTACCATTCCAAAGTCATTTCCCTGGTCAACCATTACCTTGACAACAGACATTTCCCTGGCCATTCATTAATTTCCCTGGCCAATCATTACCATGACAACAGACATTTCCTGGTCAAACATTACCATGCCACAGACATTTCACTGGTCAACCATTACCATGCCACAGTAATTTCCCTGGTCAACCATTACCTTGACAACAGACATTTCCCTGGCCAATCATTAATTTCCCTGGCCAATCATTACCATGACAACAGACATTTCCTGGTCAACCATTACCACGCCACAGACATTTCCCTGGTCAACCATTACCATGACAACAGACATTTCCCTGGTCAACTATTACCATGAAAACAGACATTTCCCTGGTCAACCATTACCATGACAACAGACATTTCCCTGGTCAACCATTACCATGCCACAGTCATGTCCCTGGTCAAACATTACCATGACAACAGACATTTCCCTCGTCAACTATTACCATGACAACAGACATTTCCCTGGTCAACCATTACCATGAAAACAGACATTTCCCTGGTCAACCATTACCATGACAACAGACATTTCCCTGGTCAACCATTACCATTCCACAGTCATTTCACGGTCAACCATTACCATGACAACAGACATTTCCCTGGTCAACCATTACCATGCCACAGTCATTGCCCTGGTCAACCATTACCTTGACAACAGACATTTCCCTGGTTAAACATTACCATTCCACAGACATTTCCCTGGTCAACCATTACCTTGACAACAGACATTTCCCTGGTCAACCATTACCATTCCACAGACATGTCCCTGGTCTACAATGCCACAAACATTTCCCTGGTCAACCATTACCATGCCACAGACATGTCCCTGGTTCACTTATTTCCTGATGAAATCAGTCAATAAGATGGATTCTGTTGTTCCAAGATGCAGATCCATTCCACAGACATTTCTGCAGGTTTTTTTTTTGCAGTGAGAATGTGTAGTGAGGTATTCTGCCAAAAATGTATTTAGGCATATTAAAACACTTCAGTTTAACCCTGATCGCGAGTATCATCCTGTCAATTTACAGATACAATTACAAATACGAGTATGGCCATGTCACTGTACATAGATCTTTCTATTTTCATGTTCTACTGTGTTATTGACTACGTTTGTTTACGTGTAACTCTGTGTTGTTGTTTTTGTCGCACTGCTGTGCTTTATCTTGGCCAGGTCGCAGTTTGTAAATGAGAACTTGTTCCTAACTAGCCTACCTGGTGAAATAAAACAATTAATTAAAAACCACCCATTGTAGCTACTACCGTGTCTTGTTGATGAAGTAGTAGGCTACTGTTTCTCCTCCATATCTGTGGGTCGTATGCCACCCTGTGGTCGATGGTGGAATCATATTTTACTGAGAGCAGAAAACAAGCGTGATGAAACTATTCCTACAACGTCTGGAACGCTACAAAACACCAGAAATAAATGGTGTCTTTCGGTTGGCTGTGTGCACGAATGTGATTTCAGCATTTTGGTACATCGCCTACTTGTGTGTAACCAGACGGACATTTAGACCTTAAAAATCAGTTAATATGGAATTTCTACCGTGTTGCTTGATGGGAAAATAGTCGGTCCGTGATATAATATTGTAAAACAAAATGTATTGCTTTTTCTTCGCCTTGTCCGCAACTGTATTCGTAAACGTCATTAAACCTTGTTCAATATGATGGGGTATTATCAGTAGTAGAAGTGGTAACCGTGAGTCAAACACTTTTGTCCTAGAATGAGTGGTCCTGTACCAAAGTGTTCAATTCGTGCTTACCTGACAAGGGAGACACTGTGATCACGAAGGTGGTTCACCCTGGGCGAGGCTCAACCATTGCACTCCGGCTGTGCTGACCCCTGCGAATTTCTCAATAATTTCTGGTAGTGGGGGACTGTGTTCGCGCTCACCCCTGATTTTGATGTAAAAAGTAACACCTCTTTAAAATGTCGTCGATGGTCGCAGTGTTTACCCCGTGTTATGTGGAGTTGCCTGTATCAGAAGATTTATCAGCGTTTTGCTTTTCTTCCACTTCAAGATTTATCAGCGTTTTGCTTTTCTTCCACTTCGAAAGATACTTTTGAAATATCTAAACTATTTAAAAAACAATTTTATTTACTCCTGGTGGTGTGTAATCTCAGTCCTATTGGTGTGTAATCTCAGTCCCAGTGGTGTGTAGTCCTAGTGGTGTGTAATCTCAGTCCTAGTGGTGTGTAATCCCAGTCCTAGTGGTGTGTAATCTCAGTCCCAGTGGTGTGTAGTCCTAGTGGTGTGTAATCTCAGTCCTAGTGGTGTGTAGTCCTAGTGGTGTGTAATCTCAGTCCTAGTGGCGTGTAATCTCAGTCCCAGTGGTGTGTAGTCCTAGTGGTGTGTAATCTCAGTCCTAGTGGTGTGTAATCCCAGTCCTAGTGGTGTGTAATCTCAGTCCCAGTGGTGTGTAGTCCTAGTGGTGTGTAATCTCAGTCCTAGTGGTGTGTAGTCCTAGTGGTGTGTAATCCCAGTCCTAGTGGTGTATAATCTCAGTCCTAGTGGTGTGTAATCTCAGTCCTATTGGTGTGTAATCTCAGTCCTAGTGGTGTGTAGTCCCAGTCCTAGTGGTGTGTAATCCCAGTCCCAGTGGTAATCCCAGTCCCAGTCCTAAATCTGTCAAATTTTTTAACCCAGGATTTTTATTTAGACATTTTGGGAAATTCTGTGAATTTAACCAGGAAATCAGAGGTCTTTTCTCAATTTGATTTGCCCCCTGAACAGGCAGTTAACCCACTGTTCCTAGGCCGTCATTGAAAATAAGAATTGGTTCTTAGGAAATGCATCGATCACCATTCACTCCCAGGTACAAAAATAGTTTGTCACGCCTGCCTTGCCACTCTGTTGCTCAAGGCGGACAACGATGGTGACTCACCTGTCATTGGACTCACCTGGACTCCTTCACTTTGTTGATTACCTACTCTATATCTGTCTGTTTCTCAGTTTGGTCAGCGTCCGTGTTCTGGTTCATGTTCATTAAATGTTCACTCCCTGTACCTGCGTGTCCTAATAATCCCTCTTCGTCATGAAGTGTGCACTCGTTCACTACTCCCTATTGATTCATGGGCTAGACAGAGTTCACATGTAGACCTACAGTACTAGTCATTTCCTTTGAAATCCATTTTAAGGAAAGTGCTCAAGTGCACACTTCGAAGGAGAAAGGAGAGATTATTGGGACATAGACCCACGACTAGCTTGGAAGGCAAATAATATTGTCAAGTGACACAATGGGGAAACAGAGCACATCAGTGGGACTCCAGGCTAACTTGACCAATCCAGTACTAGATGGTGAAACAGAGCATCAGTGGGACTCCAGGCTAACTTGACCAATCCAATACTAGATGGTGAAACAGAGCACATCAGTGGGACTCCAGGCTAACTTGACCAATCCAGTACTAGATGGTGAAACAGAGCACATCAGTAGGACTCCAGGCTAACTTGACCAATACAACACTAGAGGGTGAAACAGAGCACATCAGTAGGACTCCAGGCTAACTTGACCAATACAACACTAGAGGGTGAAACAGAGCACATCAGTAGGACTCCAGGCTAACTTGACCAATCCAATACTAGATGGTGAAACAGAGCACATCAGTAGGACTCCAGGCTAACTTGACCAATCCAGTACTAGATGGTGAAACAGAGCACATCAGTAGGACTCCAGGCTAACTTGACCAATACAACACTAGAGGGTGAAACAGAGCACATCAGTAGGACTCCAGGCTAACTTGACCAATCCAATACTAGATGGTGAAACAGAGCACATCAGTAGGACTCCAGGCTAACTTGACCAATCCAATACTAGATGGTGAAACAGAGCACATCAGTAGGACTCCATATTGTCTGGAATAACAACAACAGCAGAATAGCAGAAGAGGGTAACGTGGATGATATTGTCTTGAACAACAACAACAGCAGAATAGCAGTGAAATGTGTGAGAGGATTTGATACTGTATCCAAGGAAACAGGGTGTAGTAACATCATAAGTCCAGCAGGTGGTGTGAGTGAGCCAGCGAACCATCCCGTTCAGTCAGTCCCTCACAGTACCTTCAAGTTAGGGGGAAGCCACAATCTCTGTCTTAGGTCAAACTATGGTGTGACCGAGGGAAGCCATAACCTCTGTCTTAGGTCAAACTATGGTGTGACCGAGGGAAGCCATAACCTCTGTCTTTAGGTCAAACTATGGTGTGACTGGAGGAAGCCACAATCTCTGTCTTGGGTCAAACTATGGTGTGACTGGAGGAAGCCACAATCTCTGTTTTAGGTCAAACTATGTGTGACCGACAAATGAATACCACTATATTACAACTATCACGCTGTAAAATAAAACAAATATATTATGTTGCGTTGGTCACCAGCTGTGTATAACGTATAACACATGTATAAGAATCAAATTGATTTATAAAGCCCTTCGTACATCAGCTGCTATGTGTTATATTTAGTATAGTTGTTATAACATAGATCTTCTACCTCTCCAGATACTGTACTCCCTCTACCTGAACTATGTGTTATATTTAGTATAGTAGTTATAACATAGATCTTCTACCTCTCCAGATATTGTACTCCCTCTACCTGAACTATGTGTTATATTTAGTATAGTTGTTATAACATAGATCTTCTACCTCTCCAGATACTGTACTCCCTCTACCTGAACTGTGTTATATTTAGTATAGTTGTTATAACATAGATCTTCTACCTCTCCAGATACTGTACTCCCTCTACCTGAACTATGTGTTATATTTAGTATAGTAGTTATAACATAGATCGTCTACCTCTCCAGATACTGTACTCCCTCTACCTGAACTATGTGTTATATTTAGTATAGGAGTTATAACATAGATCTTCTACCTCTCCAGATACTGTACTCCCTCTACCTGAACTATGTGTTATATTTAGTATAGGAGTTATAACATAGTGCCTTGCGAAAGTATTCGGCCCCCTTGAACTTTGCGACCTTTTGCCACATTTCAGGCTTCAAACATAAATATTTAAAACTGTATTTTTTTGTGAAGAATCAACAACAAGTGGGACACAATCATGAAGTGGAACGACATTTATTGGATATTTCAAACTTTTTTAACAAATCAAAAACTGAAAAATTGGGCGTTCAAAATTGTTCAGCCCCCTTAAGTTAATACTTTGTAGCGCCACCTTTTGCTGCGATTACAGCTGTAAGTCGCTTGGGGTATGTCTCTATCAGTTTTGCACATCGAGAGACGGACATTTTTTCCCATTCCTCCTCCCAGTCTCAGGTCTTTTGCAGACTCCATCAGGTTTTCTTCCAGAATGGTCCTGTATTTGGCTCCATCCATCTTCCCATCAATTTTAACCATCTTCCCTGTCCCTGCTGAAGAAAAGCAGGCCCAAACCATGATGCTGCCACCACCATGTTTGACAGTGGGGATGGTGTGTTCAGGGTGATGAGCTGTGTTGCTTTTACGCCAAACATAACGTTTTGCATTGTTGCCAAAAAGGTCAACTTTGGTTTCATCTGACCAGAGCACCTTCTTCCACATGTTTGGTGTGTCTCCCAG